>NC_142792.1:11748055-12056666 GCF_988280905.1 Pimephales promelas | reverse complement strand
TAGATGCATCTCTAGGAATATATATTCGGTTCAATAGCATGTAAAGTAGCTCGGATTGTATTTTTAGTTGAAATAACGATGAAAATAAAATATGGCTGCATACTACATTGAATTACACATTGACTTTAATGAGGGTTTCCTAGCAACTGCTTAAGCATCTCTTTTACACAAAGTTAGCTTCTCAAGGCATTTCAAAAATGAATAGTGCCCAGAGTATTTTTTTTTCTTCCCTCTTACCTTTTCATCTGCCATCTGTCACCATTCAGAAATAATCATCTTTCGTCATCCAAAAGGCAGCTATCACTCTGTAAACACGAGCGCAGTGCATTTTTTAATCATCATTTCCATGTTAACTGCAATCACACGTTGCACTCAACTCTAGGAATCTATCCAGTTTGCTTCTCATTCATTTTGCATAAAGTCATATGAACACATATCTAGCTTCAGCTTTTTATTTGATGTAATATATTTGTTATTAGTGCATTTTATTTCATGTAATATATTTTAATTTCAAAACAGCACTCAAAACTCATCTGTTCAAACTAGCATTTCCTTAGAACACCTTTATTTATTTATTTTTATTTTTTTTTGCTTTATTTTGTCCTTGTCCCATGTGAAGCGTCTTTGAGTGTCCAAAAAAGCGCTATACAAGTGTGATGTATTATTATTATTATTATTATTTGCATTTGGGTCAGAAATAGTCTATTGAGTTGATGTCTTCAAAACATGCAGTGTTTCTAATTTTGCATGATCTAACGAAGGGTTCTCGCTTAAATTCACAAGGCCAGGACAACATTTCTGATTTTCCAGTCTTGGCTACATTCTATTCATCGTCGCCACATTGATTGATTGATTGACTGATTGATTGATTGAGATTGTACCCAATGATGTATGCATCAAAATAATTGTAATTTAGATTAGAGATGGTGGAATGAAAAGCGTTCTAACTGTATCGTCGTGGCAGTACAGTTAGAAACGAGTTGCGGTTCAAACTTGCGATTCAAACGAGTTTTGTTCAGCTTTTGGTGCGTTTGCAGTTTAATGTTTTTCATACATAATAGAAATGGCAGCGCTTATTGGTTATACATGCGCAGCATTATTTGCATTGAGCGTAAACATTATTTCGAACACTTACCAAACTTCTAATTTTGAGGAAAATTATATCGTCGTGTGTTATCGTTTTATCACCCAGCCCCAATTAGCCCAATAAATTTCATTTAAATTATTTTATCACATGGACAGATGTAGATCCTCCAGCCTTCTTTTCTATCACAAAGTAGGCTGGCTTTTTTCAGAAAAGTGACTAAAACTCATTTTTCTGTTTAGAATGAGCAATCGGCTTTAGTATTTGAATTTAGTGGATAAAAAGCATTTTCAAAGCTGTAATTACACACACTTTGCAGTTCTATCCCTTCATTCTGCTCATCTTATGATAATGTCCATCTGAATGAGATTTCCAGAGGAACATAAGGACAGAAATGAACCCAATTGGTCTCAATTGAGTACAGTACGAGAAGGGCCGTACTCATTGCCGTGCACCTGAAGAAGCCAAATAATGCATTTTGATTGCATGATTATAGCGCGGCTGATTCTGAGTGCTGTCATTTTGTCTTAATGGGCTTTCCGAGAGGACTGCGTTCAGATTTCTATCAATAAAGGGCATAGAGCTCATCAGGGGGATGGCAGCGATAGTGTTAATGGTACTTCAGGAGAGAGAGAGAGGCGGTCACGGATATCAGGGGTCCTTTGGAAAACAGAAGAAGAACTGGAGTTAGCGTTGGGAACCACTTTGTTGATGAGGCTAAAGCAAAGCTCTTACAAGAGATCGAAAGTAGATTACACGTAGTAGATTAGAGATTGCCACTAGTTTGGGATTAGGAGCACCGGTTCAACCATATTAGGAGAAGTAAGGATGGATGCTGAAGAGTTAAACTAGACTATGTGGTACATTTCAGTAAGTAGGTGAAAGTAGGTTATGAGGTAATAAATAATATGCAAATGCAAATTAGTTTGCTCAAACCAGGACACTGAAAGGAAAAGCTATATTACTTTCTGTGCATTTAATCAAAGGATCAGCAATTTGTGGGCTTTTCTAGTCACTCTAATACTGCGTTTCTGAATGTTCAACAGTCTTATGAGTTATTCCCCAAGGCTTTTACAATGCTGATCTATCCTTCCTAGCCAGGTAGCTAACATATTTCCACACAGATGTTTTCCCTCCTTAATTATGGTGATCTATATTTATTTTCAGCCATTGGATGACAGCAGTCTGGACTATAAAGTAATGCATGGTTTGTAGTTCCAGGCGGGTACTGTGATTTTTCTGTGCTGTGGACTGTGCGCTATCTTCTATGATAGCTACCTGCAGGAAGAACAGCTGTGCTTCTGCTGCTTCACTGCTAGTTTGTCAGCCAGGCTTAGAATGTGCTGATCAATCAGACCAAACTCCACACGCCCTATTCCTCAGGTCTTGCGGTCCAAAAAGCAGTGAGATCTGTTGAGACACTCAAGCGGTGGGCAAGTTGCAGTCAATAGTTTTCATGGTGGACATATACAGTACATAAAGATTACCTTTTTATTCCAACCAATAGCCTTTAGTTTATGTCACAGGCACAGCCATTAACCATGTTTTGTGACCTACCTTTGATGATTAGAGGCAGGTAAGATTTAATGGAAGAGACATTTTGATTCTTGAGAACTTTTTTTTAGACATATATATGGATTATATGGACAAGCTGATATCATCAACATGGTGGTCCATTTTCCTGTGGACAGCAGTACACTAACAAAGATGAATCTTGTAAGTAGACAATTAGACTGGAAGTTTTATTACTGTACCTAGTTATTTTTTATAAAGGTAAATGTGTAATTTCCGTTATTATTTTTGCAAGTCTGCTCTGTATTGAGCAGATTTCACACCCTTCACCTTTAATTATTCTTGGTAGTCTTACTGAGGACAAGTCACCAGTATTCATCCATTATGCTGAAGAAAAAAGGCTTCCATTATCTTTAATCTACCTTGAGTCATTTTGTCCACCCCTTTTTTTCTGCTGACAAATGCAACACTGCATGTTAAAAACAATAATTTAAGAGCCTAACATGTTTCTCGCTCCTCTGATCAAGCCTAACCCTCATAGTTAAAAGCATTCTGCATTTTTGTCCCTGCATTTTTGGTAAATTTAATGTCATGTATGATGACGCAAATATCTTTTTTAGGTGAACTATCCCTTTAAGACTAGCTTATCTAGTTTAAAAACAAATTGAAGTTTTTAGATCAGATACGCATGTGTTGATCTACAAAAATTCAAGAAGCTTTAAATCAGCCTAGAAAGTTCCTGCTGGTAAACGATAACGCCTTTTCAGTGTGATTTGCATGTATTCACTGGTGCTGGATTCTGCAGGTATTCGTCTGAGCCAGGCGGGGTTTTTTTTTGCTGTGAAATGTCACACAATTGATATGTATGACAAAGCGGGCGTTCCAGATGGCATGCCTTGCCATCAGAGCAGACCGCTGGCTTGTTTTTTTTTTTTTTTTTCCTTCATCTGTAGCTGCATGATTATCACTGCATTTTGATGATGTGCGAGAGCGATACTGAGTGACAGCTATGGCTCCTCATCCATAACCAGATCAAAACTGACAGCTAGCTTCTGTGGGACGGTCCCTTCCTCCTCCATGTATCTGAGGACACACAGCCTGGGAACAAAGGAAGGAAGGGTGACACAGAAAAAGTGTCTGCATTTAATTATGCCAACGGCTTCAATAGACTGTAAACTCCAATTGATGTGTTGAATTTAATCTCCGCCAAAGCGGCCTTGCCTCACTGTGTTATTTAAGAAACGTGACTTTCCATGTTAGTGCCTTTCATATTTTTTTCTTGCCTGGCAAAAAAACAAAAAGGATGCTTAAAAGGGGTGAACTGACCAACCATTTTAATTGCAGAAAGATGTATATATTAGTACTGTCAATATAGTTTAAAATAATTTCACAGTGAATCTCCAAATTAATGTAGAAACAACATAAAGGAAGTATATTTAAAATATTTGTTTAATGGCATTTTTTATAAAGGAAGGCCAGTTTCACCGATACCAATACTTCTCTCAATTTTGGCCATTTCCTTTCCAATTATACACATAAAATAATGAATTGTATAATTTAATTGTTATTAATAATAATTGAATAAGATTTATATATCGTCAGTTTCCTTTTCATGCTGAAACAGTTTGGTGTTGCAGGCTGTTCATTTACATGTTTATTCAGAAGCCATCTTGCATGTTCCCTCACACACAAAATACGATTGCATATCTTTCCATGCGAAACACATCACACTTGATTCATACTGCTAGTTTTGTCTGTTCTTTATTTCGGTCAGTCAACACTCTGACACATTTCCATTTGCAGAGAATTAAAGTGCTTGGCAATGTTAAAATCGTACAATATATACCATGTCATTGGTGTCAGACATTGTAGTCTAATCAAACTTTGCTTAGGGACACCAATATCCTGACAAATTCCCCTTTAAACTCAGGATGAATGGTCCCAAGCCCAAGCATCATAATTGGATGTTAACTTTCAGGCTACCAGTGTGAACAAACTGCAAGATGAAATTCAGAAGATGAGGCCTGAGATTTCCATATTAATAAAAGAGAGGCTGTTTTTTTTTTATGTTTTCATCTGAATGCCGGATATTATGCCAGTGTTCCTGCTGCCAACCGCTCCAGCAATCCATTGTTCAGCCCATTACTTCTATTTCCACTTTTATTGAATAGATTGTGATCACATCTTATTTAGGAATGCATTTAGAGTTTGCTCATTTACCTTCTGTTTGTGTTGCATAACATGCAAGGCAGTGGAGCTTTTAATGGAAATGAGGCTGGCTATCTCCACAAAAGCGGGTTGCTCGAGAGATGGGAGATTATGTTGTCCTCCATTTTGTTTTTAGGTAGACTATCCTGAATATAAAATACAAGATGTGGGCACTAAGTACCTGCATAATTAACCCATTCAACTAATATATTTCAATGGATGATTCATTTGCCGTCCTTGTTCCAGTTTAGAGCACAGTTTCTTTGTAAGATGCATGTTAATACAACCAATTTTATCCAAGAAGCTGCGCGCTTTGAGCATCTCAATGTCCTCTCAATTGCATGGCCCCTTGTTGTGCTTTCTTTAACCAAATGAAGTCAGACCAGTCAGGTCTCCCACTGTGGCTCCGTCTCCTCCCAGCCTGTGCCACTTTGAAGTCTGGAGTAATTAGACGCTGCCTGTGAAGTAGCATCGCTAACTGTGATGTGCAGACTCCATTTTCACTGATAATGATCTAGGAAATGTTCCAGCACATTTGTTATCAAATGCATTGAAACTCATGACCAGAGTCTTTGCGAAAAGGCATTCCAACTAGCCTCAGAAAGTAACTGTAAATTCCACTTTGACGGTTTAATACTTTTATTCAGCAAGGACACGTTGAAAGGTTACAGTAAAGACATGTGCATTGTTCAGAATTGTACATTTTTCTATTTCAAAAAAAATGTTTTTGAATGAATAAATGAATTTTCTTTCATCAAGGAATCCTGAAATAAAAAGTTTCTACAAAATATATTAAAAAGTTTCCAACATTGATAATAATAATAAATGTTTCTGGAGCAGCAAATCAGTATATTAGAATAATTTCTGAAGGATCATGTGACATTACCTTTTATAATGTAATACAATTTCAACAATATTTTACACAATTATTGCCTTTACTGTATTTTTAATCAAATAAATGCAGCCTTGGTGAGACTTCTTTCAAAAACTTTAAACAAAATCTTACTGACTACAAACTTGGCATTGCTTATGTAAGGAGTAATGTACGCACTTTGTGGATATAAGAATATATCTTATGCTGAAATGGTGACAAAATTTTAAGGATTATATAATTCAATGTTTCTCATGAATTAACAAATAAACACATAATCAAGTTTAGCTCATATGTTTATATTTTTTAGCTCAAATATTTGAAAACAATATTACTGCATTATTGTAATCTCAATGTAATATATATATATATATATATATATATATATATATATATATATAATGTACATTACTGTAATATATACATATTCTGTGTTTCCTATGTCAAGCAGCTGCCATTGAAATGAATAGTAATGACTGTTGAAATAACCTTTCTCCTGGTGTTATATTGTGTTGTGGCCTTTATTTTCTTAGCCAATCAATATCAAATTTATCAAATTTATATGAACAAATAATGGGTTTGCTGATATTTGGTTGCCTTTACAGGTTGATGGTTTATGGAAGAGGAAATGTGGTTGAGGTCTAACAGAAATCGCTTACAATTCCTTAAAATCTAAATTGCTTGGCACTAAACACTAACCTCTACATTTCTTCTTTGCTCACTGCCAGTAAGTCATTCACAAAGGTCATAGTCCGATTGATTTCTGAGTGGTGGGTGGCAACATGCCAGATAAAACAGTACATTCTCCATTTACACATCTTTTTTCGCTGTGTTATGTAGGGGGACATCGGACTTCGGTCAAAATTACTTCATCATGTAGGGTCAATTGATGAGTGTCCTTTAAATATTTAACTGTACAGTCCTACAGCAATGTTCTCTATGAAGATTCAAGACAATCACAATCTCAACTCCAGCACTATTGAAACAATGAATTTGTTGATATTTACTGATTGTTGATCATTTGGTTAAATATAGCTTTTAAGTTTAACAAAGAAAAGCCATGTTTACTTTCAAGAAACCTTGAATCATTAATCAGGGTTCTAATTGAGCCTTTTTCAACTAGCCAGAAATAAGGCATCTTAGTTGAACAGTCCATGGCTTTCTGATTCATCTCAGTGCTTAATGAGAGCCACGAATAGACATAGACCACTGGTATTCTAGTGATTGTCCGAATGAAATAATCCCAGTTCAGTAAAACATAAAAAAAAATCCAACCTCACTGGTAGAAGTAAAATCATAGGTATGGTCATTTATAAAGAGCTTCATGGAATTGATTGATTTTATTTGACCGTTTTGTTTAAAATATGATACATCTTTTTATCGCTCGATACATCTTTGTATCTTTGTATGGCTTCTGGTTTCCCTAAGTTAAGTGATAGCTTATTTTCTGACATCCACCTGCTGACTTTTGATAGTTCTACACTGAGAGTTCTTTCAACTATGTTCTTATGTTTATGTGAAACCAATAACGCAGAATCATCTGCATATAAAAAAAGTCCACATGAACTTACAGACTTAAGTTAATTTATAAATAGAAGGAAAACAAGTGGGCCTAAGACACTCCCTTGAGGGACCCCACATTCTATATATTGTGGTTGAGACATTTTTCCTCCAAAATCCACCACCTGCTTCCTATCCTTCAGATTAGAAGTCACCCATCTGACTGCTAAGTAATTAAAAGCAATGGCTTTTAATTTGCGTACCAAAATACCATGGTCAACTGTATCAAAGGCCCTCTGTAGGTCTAACATGACCATACCAGCTTGCTAGTTGTATGTCTCTAGTTGGTTCACTTCAATAAGGGTGAATCTCGCAAACCTGTAAAAAAAACTTGTTTGGGTCATATCTAAAAAGATAAAAAGTCTATTCTAAGACCATTGTAATTAATTGGGACTTGATTTTGGTTGTTGTAATGTAAAATAAGTGCATGCATAAGAATATCTTGTAAACTGTAATTGAGATATCTCACGGTTGTCTCAAAACAATTTACACTCGTGATTGATTTATATCTTTGTCTCACAGTTGTGATTTTTATCTTGCAATGTGGATATTTTTTTATTTTAAAATGTATCTCACAGTCTCACAGTAATTCTAAAATGGAAATGCTCAGATATAGATTTACCATGTAGAATTATGAAAACATCTGTACACATACAGTAACAGTAATGAGAATTGTATGCTTAAATGTAATGGAAATTACACCAAAATAAAATGTCCTGTGCAAGTTTCTTTGAGATTCAATCATGCATGTTTATTTGGAACGTGTAGAATCTCCATATTCTGACAAAATGTTTGAGTATGAGATAAAAATTCTGGCCTGGACAGATGAAAATCTGTTTCTTCAATGATACCATGTGTCAAGTGCTCTCTTACTATGATTTATGAAGAGTAACCAACTCCTGCTGTCTTTAGAAGGTATGCGTTGTTGTCTTAGAGCCTCAAATGAGCCTAAAGCCTGTGAATCCACCTCTCTCTCAGACAGCACCTGATTGTGTTGGCCCATCTAACCGTTCGAGCAGCTCCCCTGATACTTATTTCTAAATCATGTTGAAGCCAGACTCATTTCAGCCATTTTCCAGGGAGACTCGAGTGTGTGAGCTCAAATTGCAGCTTGTTACATTTAGGCAATGTTGACTCTTCTAATTGCCGTCTGTCTGGCTCTCGTCTCTGTGTTGGCCTGTACCAGAAAGTTCTCTCCAGTCGACAATGCCCCTCTGAATCATGTGCATTATCAGAGATGCAGTTGCACCTGTGTTTAACATTAACTAGCTTTGGAGGCCTTCGCAATCAGTGGTTCTGCTGCAATGATGTACATCACACCTCTGCCCAGATTATGTTGTAGTTTTCGGCCTCTGCAGTCAGCTGGGAGGTACCAGCCAGTGGGACCACAATTATATTGCTATATCTGGTGTTCACACCCCCTCTCTCTTTCTCCCCACAGCTCTTTGCGTGACAACTGAGCGCTTTGGGGAATTTAATTAGGCTGTGTTCAAAAGCTGTGCAGTCGAAGAGTTGTTTCTTAATGAAGAGTTTACTTTGAATGTCAAAAACTGCATTATTTGCATTTGGGGTAATATGATATTTTTGATAATTGTCGCTGTTCCATTTTGACGCCATCCATGCATTCTCTTTGCTCCCATGGGGATTATGTTACTGAACCGTAGTAGAGTTTCGCAGAGTCAATGAGCAGAGCATTCGTGATTTTAGTGAACTTCCAACTACTACCATAATTGTCACGATTCCTGTCTTGTGTTTTCCTTGTCTTGTGTGGACTTTAGTTATTTCCTGTTCTGTGCCATGTTTTGTAGTCCTTTGTTTTTCTTGTTGATGAGTCTCTCCAGGTGTTTCTGAGAGCGCGCGTCACATTATATTCTGCGCGCGAGCAGAGAGATTTGCCCTCGCGCATTATATTAATGTACTTTTGTGCTACAATAGTGCGCTCTCGACATTTGACAGGAAAATAACGCCATAGTTCTGCAGAATCCATCTTCCCTGTAACATAACAACATAGCAAGGCAAAATTTGCATCATGTTTATTTTTCTTTATTTGACAAAAAGCAGAACACTTTGTTTTTATTGGGTGTATCCACAAAAAATATATACACTTAACAGGATCTAATGATGTACAACACTTATATGTAAGATCAAAATCAACAGAATTTGAGTCTCTTTTGCACTGATGAAGAAAAAAGTGAGCTTGTCGCGATAGCCGACCCCAGAGGGTTAACAATGTAAAAGTCTTTACTGTCACCTTTGCTCAAATTAATGCATCCCTGCTGAAAAAAGTATAATTTTTTTGTCTGCAAACTTTTGCCTGGCACAAAAATAATTATGTTTTGACGCTGCAATCATTTTGTCATTTTTATACTTGTTATAAGTTCTATAACTCATAAACCATCACAGTTTTGCAATGTATGTCATATCCCTTATGTGTTTGGCTGTGTAATTGATGCTTGCTATATTTATAGTTATTGTTAAGAAAATTCATCCACACACACTTCTTCCAAGTAAATTTTTACAAGCTGGCACAATTAAGAACATTTAAAACAAGTTATTTTTATTTTATTTATTTTATTTTTTTGCATAAGGGGATTTTTTTTTGTCTTATGATATCTTCTGTTCTGCCTTTCATGTTCCTGCTAGACTATTTCTTCCTTTTTTTAAAAGGTCCAATTACACGGCCTCAGTAGCTGCCCTGTGCTGTCAGTGTTGAAGGAAGCAGAGGTATATGGCCTATCAAAACCTTCAATTAGCTCTGTGGCCTTTTACTGAAGACCACTCTTATTGGAGGAAAAGACATGTTAGGAAAAAATCCCAAAGCCAATAACTGCCTTAACCTTCATCGTCAACCTTTGTACAAGTCCAGATGATGCCCTTTTAAGTTCACTTATGTCATTTTATAACATGTTACCTCACTGAAGTTACTGGTAGTGAAATGACAGTGAAATGGAACTTTATGTCAGTGATATGGAACATTTAGTGACTTTAAGTGTAAAAGTTTTTGAAAACTTTTGGGCCTATAAATTTAGTCACCCTGTGTTTTTTTATGGTGTTTTCACACCGGAAAGTCCTCACCAAGGTCTGAACCAAAGTTCATGTTTTGATGCATTTTATACATTCAGAGAAGGAGGTTGAGGGCTATTGCTCGGTTGATTGTTTTTTTCAATGATGGAGGGTATATGTGTACGTACAGTGTGTGCGCGCAGTGGGATGTGGCAGGTGGGGGAACCCTCAAATTTTGTGTAGGTCCAACAGGGAAAATGACTCACCGTGGGACAACATATTGAGTATCATGGTACTTTTTGGAACAAGTGTGTTACCGTGGCACTAAGTATCACAATACTTATTTACCTGATATTTTAATGTTTTTATTTTGGTCCATCTACACTGATATGATGACGATACTTTGTTAAAATTGCTGAACACTGGCACTGTAGCCACGCCAGCCCACATCTTGACATTGATTGGTTTGTAAACGGACGTGCGTCTGACGTCAGCGTGTTGTTAATTCGACGGGTAACTTTGACAACAATGAATGAACACTTATATCAACTTATACTAACACGTATATATATAACTTATATCGTTGCCACTATACTTTACAGCACCAACTATACTCAAGGCTAGTTCAAATTCGCCAAATGAACATCCTCGTTGTGCAAACATTTTATTGTTGCTGACAAGAAAGGAGGAGAACACCGCAAGCAATCCTGTGAGAGCAGCGATCTTCTTATGTCGTATGTCGACCATATTTCAATTAAACATCTTGCCTTCTCCTCTCCCCACGGCTCATTTTTTCTGCTATCTTCTGCTTTCTTCTTCGACTACGCGAGAACCACCGGAACTTCCTTTAAAAGATCTGAATGTCCGAACCATACAGAAAATACTTTCACACTAGAAACAAACCAAACCTTTGTTCAGTTTGATTCAGACCGAGACTACCTCTTTTCATCGGACCAAATTTTGTCTGTTTGGTCCCGACCGTGGTCCGGGGAAGGTTTCACACCTGTAAATTTTACTCGTATCAAACTGAAAAGTCAGAAATTCCGGATCAAACAAGGTTGGTGTGCAAGGATGCTTAGAGAGATTTTTTAGAGAATGTGTGTTTTGTTTTCTTCCTTTAGCCTTTCAGAAATAACATCTAACACAATAGTTTCTAATGAAGTGCTTTTTCTGTGCAGAAAAAACACATTTAAAATACACAACCCGTAATTCATGATCATTATTCTCTTATAAATTTCCCTGAACCACTGAGTCCCAAACTAGCTTGTCTGTAGCTATGAGCAGACATGGCTTCTGGGTTATTATGTGGCTTTAAGGCAAAGATGAGAAGAGTTTATGGATTATGCATGAAGTACAGTCTGTGTTTAAGCGAAAGCAATCGTCAGCAAGAGCTTTGATCAGGCCTTAAAACCTTTTTAATTGCACTGCTGTCTTTTATTTATTTATTTATTTTGTCTGATCAGTTTTATTTATTTTATTATTGTCTGTATGGGTCTGTGGCGTGATGCTCATATTTTTTTGTCCGATACTGTATTTATAACAGTAGGGAAATCTGCTGAATATTTATATTTATATTTACCTTGAATATTATATTTTGTAACTTTTGTCCAATAATTATTTAGATGTACTCGCAGGTATTCAAGGAAAATGTTTTTATGCGATGGTCGAATGGATACACCACATGACTACAATTAAACTTGTTTTTTATTTCAAAATCAAATGAGAAGAACTTGGTACATGTGTTTTAATCCAAATTTTAAAAGAGATGTTTATTTGATCTTCATGTTTCTAAATTAAACTATACTGTGTTAATTTGAGTAATTTTTGTTGCATCCAAAACTATGCCATGATATAAGGAGTTTCACACGGTGTAATTATCAGTAGTTTAAAAAAGTGGGCCTCTTATGTTGGAGGACCATTTTGAAAAGCCTGAACTTTTAGAGAGCGATCTTGTATTTAAATGATGTGGTGGGCTGAAAGTAATGCAGAATAAAATTTTGGTCATGAAACTGCTTTTTAACAGGTGGCCTCCCATCTGTCCAATGTGCTTTTTACCGCTTTCTCTAATGAGCACTAGGTCACCTTGGCGCTATGATCCTTCATAAATTAAAGACTGTCTTTCCAATAAAAATTGGAATATGTGGCTATTCAGTCTAAGTTTCCACAGTATGGCCATTGTTTGGTTTTCGTGTTCTGCAGTTTATACAGGGTTGGATAAAATCAACAGGGGCTTCAATGCTAAATGTTGTGGCTTTGTCATTACCCTTTACTTACTGTAGCTGCCTTCACCATGCAGTTTGAGCTTTAAAAGCGTTGGCTTTTGGCCTTTGTGAGGCAAATTTGAAGTTGAGTCATAAGAGCAGATCACGCAGTGTATCAGCGAGGGGTGGTGAATACGAAATGTCAAAGAAAGAAAGTCCTTGACACAGAAAGTGTGGTATTGTCACCACTCTCTGTAGCAAATTAGACACTTCATCACAATGGTGAGGTTGTTTCTTTTAGTAGGAAATCACGACTTAAGCCTAAATAATAACTCTATATCCAATGAAGTTAGGTGTTATTAAAACTCATTTATTTCAGCAAAAAATCAAAGAAAAAAACAATGCATAAAACACTTTGTGATTAAGCTTGCAAATCTAAATCACACATTTTAGACATTATGAAGAAAAGTGGCATTCTCCTTTTTTTTCTCTCTCCGGAAATACCTATGTTATCTACATAATGTAGATACGTTTTGATGCCTTAAGTTCAGTAGTAGCCTTTGGTAATCTATTTAATTTGTACTTTAGAGACAGTCAGTTTTACTAGATAACTTTGATTAAAAGTTTTTAAATGACCAATTTTTTTGGAAAAAGAGGAATACTTCCCAGACAGTATATTCATCAAGGTGATATTTTAATTATTATTTCTATTTCAAGGTAATATTTCTAATAGCTAGTTTGTTGCTATACATATGTAACAACATGTTTAGGTCACAAGTTATCTTTTTCACCTTTTCACATTACCAAAACAAAAGATTCATGTGAGATAAGCATGTGCATCTACACCTTTTATGCTTATAACCTAACAATGTGCAGCTTGTGCAAATGGCTTAAACTGTGTTCTTATGAGGAGTAGAGATTATACTGTTTAAACAAAAGATTTTTGACACACAGTCAGCAGGAGTGTATTATTCAGTTTGTTTTTTGTTATGTAATTGCCCATTTATCTCATTAAGTAAATGGAAAATTATATGTGTTTTTTTGACTATAAAGAGCAACTGTATTGTCCTAGCAACTGAGTGGTACTGATTGTATTTAATCCTCAAATGTAAAGTATTTGACAGAATTTGCACTAAAAATATTGAGGTGAAAATTGTCTGTTCGAGAAGGGCATTGATAGACTTGGCAAGCGTGCAGCTCTGCTTTATTAATTGAATACTCCAGTAGGTGGTCAGCGGTGTATGATAAATCATACTAAATGGGGGTAAATTGTCTAGAATTAGTGTCTGCATGTTTATCACTTGAGTCTCAAAATGCTTTCTGAAAGATTAATAATGAAGACTGGCATCAACTGCAACTGGGGGCAAATAAAATGTAGTCGTAATAGAGAAAGAGAGAGAAATGAAAAGAGAATGAATGTTAAGTGTGTGCGTTTGTGTGTGTGTATGTGTATGTGTGTGTGTGTGAGAGAGAGAGAGATAGAGAGAGAGAGAGAGAGAGAGAGAGAGAGAGAGAGAGAGAGAGTAGAGGAATCTAGGGGTTTAATACACTGCGAGTACTGTCATGTAAATTATGCAATTATTTTGTACGAATTTTCACATTCTAGCATATTTAGATAAGGCAAATTTTGTGCATATCAGGGTTGTTAAACCGTACAAACAAAAAGCATATTTCATACACATAATTTCAAGATATGATTTGAATAAGATTTGAAGACCCCCCCCCCCACACACACACACCTTGCAAATTCATCAGTCAACACCATTGCTGAGTATTTTCTCCTTAAAACTGCAGTGAACCACAACAAGTAACCAATCTTTTCAACGTGCGGTGTGGGGCTTTCCTTCACTGACTTTCTATGATGTTCAAAGCGTTTCTAAGGATGATGATTTTTAGATGGTGAACAGGAACATGGTTCATGTAACATTAGCAACACATTATTAGCTGTTTCATAAAAGTCAAGCCAAAGGCTAATCATATCAATTACTGTTTTGTGTCCGATGTAGAGAGTGATACATAAAACGCATTACCATTCTGATGCATCGACTTATTCCTTATTATATACATTCTCTCTCTCTCTCTCTCTCTCTCTCTTTCTCTCTCTCTCTCTCTCTCTCTCTCTCTCTCTCTCTCTCTCTCTCTCTCTCTCTCTATATATATATATATATACAGTATATATATATATATATATATATATATATATTATCTTTATCTTTATGTACTGTTTTTTTTCTTTTAAAACTATACATTTAATGTGCCCTCATTGGAGGCCATCTTTTGTTAAGCTTTGTCCAAATGTGTCCCACATATAAATAAACAGATAGATACAGTAAATTTTAAGATTTAAATGTAGCTTTTCACATATTATTACATGCAATTGTTTCTTCTTCTGTTCTGTTAGCTATACCTTGTGATAAGGTTGCTTTCTAAATGAATAACAGTAAATATAAATACTTTTTGTAAGTTTAAATACATTTGTTTATTTATACGCACATTTATAAATATGGATACTATATAACTATATACTATAAAATGAATAATGCATTTAAGTTTGATATCCGTGTATGTGGCCTGTGTTATAGGTTGGTTTTAACTAAGCTTTTCTTTTTACCTTTCCTTAAATATTTTCAATTTTGGACCACAAGACTGTGCACTTAATAATTAACAGAATATTAAATTGCCATTAAATCTCCAGAGCTCAAACCTACTTCTCCTTCATATTTAATTTAAGGTGACTTCCTAGGCACAGGTCTTTACGTGGACATTCAGACACTGTAATTCAGTTCTACAATGAACAGTCTTTTTTATTTAGAACTGTGCTAATTAATGAACATTAGACCGGCACACTGTACAGCTCTGCCTTCAGGCTACTCTAAAGCTGTCATTCAAAACATCTTTAATTTAATTGTCATTCATTTCTGTTGGGAATTGTTCCATCAAAACTAGCTGAACTTTACCTGAATTTCACCCTTTGTAGTTTGATAAACCTCTAGGTCCGTAGTTGTGCCTTGGCCTGCTTTGCAACATGATCATTTCCTGTTTTTCTATACACCTTAAAGCAAATGGCAGCATCCTTTGGGTTCATTGCTTGACACCCTCAAGACGCTGCCCTGAGGCTGAGATGATAATGTGTGGTGGAGATGGCCATCTCTCAGCCAGTGTTGTGCTAATGTGATCTTTTCTCCTCTCCTTCCAGTGAACACAAAGGAAAAACCGGAGAAGAAAAGGAAGAGACGGCTGTGGTTTCTGTAGGTACTGTCCTTTATTTTCTCGAGAATCTTATCAGCAGTAGTATAGTGTTGTTCATGTCACACTACAACTTTGAAGATAAACAGTGCAATTGTATTGTAGATCTTTTAGAAACTGCAGTTATTCTGGGAATTTAAGATAAAGCTATACCTTGAACTTAGTCTATCAATTTAATCTGATATCATCAATCACAGTGCAGAATTCAAAGCATCTCTCTCTCTCTTTCCTTTCTCAACACTGTAGACACACTTGTGTGTGAATTTACACCACTTGCTTTACTTGCTACAAGTTACCATACTTTTCAGTAAATAATTAGCAGCAGCATTTTTCTATAAAATCATAATGATCTGTGTGTACCTGCAAAATAGTAATATGATGTGAATATGAAGTAATATGATGTTGGGGATAATGATGGTTTCCAGAATGCACTTCAATGTGAATGAATGATTGATTGATTGATTGACTGACTGACTGACTGTACCGACTCTGGTACGACTCTGGTATTGTGGCTTTATATGTAGTCAGACACTTGCATGTGTCATTATATTATTAACATATTACCAAAATCACAAGTTACAAGGTTTTTGACCAGCGAATTTCAGAGAATATTGGACATGCATGTTTTGTCTGTCAGTTGAAGTGAATCAGATATTCACAGATGAATCAGCTATTTAACTCTTTCCCCGCCAGCATTGTTGATTATTTTCACAAAAGTTTCATGGCCTCAGAATATTTTGTTATAGACATATCTGAACATGCAATATATCAGAAGAAAGAACAGAGCCTCTTCTTTTAAGCAAAAAAAAAAGCAAAAACTTTTTATTCTAGCTTTATGCTTTCCATTTATATCAACACTTGAATCTGAGTAAGTTTATCACATTTGAAGAAAATCACTTCAAATCATCATCATCAATCATCATTGAAGAAAATCACATTTGATCACTATGTCTGGATCGGGTTCAGAACGATGATCAAAACAGATGGAGTAGATCGAGTCCATCAACAACACCCCAATGCTTGCACTGCACGGTGTACTGTACCTCACCCTGGGTGGACATTTTATTCAGTAAACTTAGAGAGAAAGACTGGAGCCTGTAGGAAATGTAATGGACTGATTGAACAAAACAAAATTCTTATGAATTCTCTTAATGACAGGCATAAAATTGCTTTTAATAAGAGAAATTTCTGTTAAATACAGTCCATCCATCTTTCTGATGTCGTCATCTTGATTTCCAACTGATTCACTTAAGTGTCTGACTCCAGTTTACAATCAGAGGTGTTAGGGATGACTGGAGCAACTAGTAATTAATGCTTCCTCTGCTACTTTGCTGAGTTGTGCGTGTCCCTCGCTCTCTCATGATGAATGGAGCTGCTGGACCCTGTCCCAGCTGTCATCTGTGATTGATGCACTGTGCTTGTCTTCGTCCAGGTTTCTTGCGCTCGGTACCTCCCTTTCCCCATCCGATCTTCAGCCTCATCCTATTAGCCACAGTATTAATCACCACCAGTACTGCTAATTGCTTTATAATCCCACCCCTGAGCCATACAATGTGTTGAGAGAAGTCACCTCTGAATCCCATCACTTTCCCCACCGTATCCGTATCTCTGTCTCTGTTTTTGATAGCAGTGTATTACTCACGATTCCCGTCCTTCCCTAATCCTCTCTCGATTTCCTGGACAGATGATCTAACGAGTCACTCGCCGTAAAACTTCAACGCTGCACCCACACTGATGTAAGAGACAAAGGGCTTGGCCGGATTTGTCAGGGAGGCCATTTGGAAGATAGGACGCAAGCTGAGGTTGACCTCAAGTACTAAGACTAAGCCATTTTGTTCTTTCCTAAGAGTAAAATCTCAATCGGATTTCAGCTAATTAGTCTGCGATAGGTTCCTAAGGGCCTGCCCACACTGCATGTTTTTAGGGTCTGACTAATCTAACACACCCAATTTAGTTCATAGAGTTAAGAGGACCTCCATGGAGTGACTAATGAGCTGAATCAGGTGTGCTGAATATTGGCAATGTCCGAAATGTGTGGATTGGAGCTTGAGAAACCCTGGTCTAGGTCATTGAAGCATTTTCATAGAACCTGAGGGGGTATTTGACGTTCACTCTCCATTCCAGATGTGGCTTTGGGTAACTGTACCATCACAAGTGAAGACACAGTGCATTTAGCATTGAAATGGAGGATTATGGCGAATAACCTTAAGCTTGAGCGATTGGCTCAACCAAGCATCCCTGTGGTCACGCTTTGATATTTTTATTTATTGCCTCCCTCAGCGATGGATGACATATTTTCTCTTTCTGAAAGACAGCAAGCATAAATTCTCTACAAGGCGAAGGCACCTCGTTGGCCGCTCCTTGACGACGGGATAGATTGACAAGCCACTCAAGCGGCCCTCACTAATCAGAACTCCCATGTGGAGAGCAAAGCCCTAGGAAACTCATTTAAAGTTGTTGTACCTATTGATATGCAAAGCACATCCAAGTCAATAGAGAACAATCTAGAGAAATATGAGAAAAATCAATCCATTTGTAAAAATAATCAACACACACACACACTGGCCTCCTCAGCCTTTCTTTCATCTGTCTATAGCCAGGCAGCTGGTTATGGATCAAAATAATTGGGTGATGTGAGATCCAATAATGGTGGGGATGACTATTCTGGAGATATTAGGAAATTTGGAGCTTTTACAGTGCTGTTAGCAGGTGTTGTGGCAAAAATCTTGTTGTGGCAAATTCTGCGGGAACAGAATCAACATCACTGCATGAGAGACACTCAGAGTCAAATTAATGAAAAGAGAAGTATTTATTCTTGCAAGAATAGGTTCAGTCTAGTCTAGGTCATGTCCCTTATGTTCCTGAAATGTCACGCACAAGCACATACACACATATATTTTACACTGAATAGGTTCTCTCTCTTATGATATCTGTTAGGGATCAATGATTATTAAAATTTCCACAGCGCAGGCTTCGTCTCGCCCTCAGTGCTATAACAAGGTGTACATCATCCCTCTCTGGAGTGCATTAGGGGCACTTTGTGCAGGCTTTTAGGACTCCCATTCCGCTAGCAACTCTTTTCCCTCTTTTTACTCGCGCTCCCTCTCTTTTGCCACACTTTAAACAGCATATTACCATTGCTAGCCCTTCTCCCTCATTTTCTCGACAGATAAGGCTTCTTTTTTTCAGGCCTGTTCCTAACAGCACAGGCTATGCCCAATGTTCCTCTTTTAATCCATCACATTATACTATTTCATTTCTTCTCTAATTCGGTAATCAGCGAAGCGCCCAAGCTGATATGACCACAGTTATACCAGAAGCAATTTCACATCTCCGGTTCGTTTCTTGATTTCTGCCTGGCGAATTCTCAGATTGTTCCTTTAATAACCTTGTCATGGATGTATCACAGCTTTTGGCACATGACTCACATTAATGCATCGGTCCATTAAGAGGAAATTAAAGGGTTAGTTCACCCAAAAATGAAAATATTGTCATTAATGACTCACCCTCATGTCGTTCCAAGACTTCCGTTCATCTTCGGAGCACAGTTTAAGATTGAAATTGAAAATGTATACACTGTATACTGTCCTTGTCCAGAAAGGAAATAAAGACATCATCAAAGTAGTCCATGTGACACCAGTGGGTTAGTTACAATGTTTTGAAGCATCGAAAATACATCTTGGTCCAAAAATATCAAAAACTATAACTTTACTGAACATTGTATTATTTTCCGGTTCTGCGTTCACGAGTCCGCAATGACGCTGGTGACGTAAGATGCTGCTGACATGTTCTCTGGTTACTGGCAGTGGTGGAATGTAACGAAGTACAAATACTTTGTTACTTTACTTAAGTACATTTTTCACGTATCTTTACTTTACTTAAGTAGAATAAATAGTGCATACTTTTTTACTTTTACTTCGTTACATTTTGCAGCAATTATTTTACTTTCTACTCCACTACATTTCTACAACTTCTGTTACATTTTCATTACATTTTCTGATCAGTTTTTCCCCTGACAAAACGTAATCTGACCGTCCGTTCGTTGCACGTTTGTCTCACCAGTGACGTTTGGTTGCCATAGATACATCAACTAAATGCGTCTAGCACGCAGTGTGTTTATCGTGCAATTTATACGCGAAAATTTGTTTTTACGTGCATAGGAAACACACCGTGTGTAATATACGTTTGGTTAGGATTAAGGCAAGCCAAGAGGTTCAGAATTACGCCATAAATTAACCGCGTTTACTGCCAAACATAGTTATAAACATATAAGTTAGTAAGGATAAGCATGGTTTATATTGCCTAATTGCAAGCTTGTTTCAGAAATGGTGACATTTTTTTTTCATCATTATTGAACATCATTATAGGAGTATTAGGTTGAATGAGTTAGAATTAAATGTTTTATTAATCATTAGAAAATAGTCATTAAGAGAATCAATTGTTGTGCAAGTACTTTTACTTTTAATACTTAAAGTACATTTAAAATCAGGTACTTTTTACTTTTTACTTAAGTATGGTTGTCATTGTGTTACTTCTACTTTTACTAAATTAAATATTTATCTGGTTATTTGTACTTTTACTTAAGTACTGAGATTCAGTACTTCCTCCACCACTGGTTACTGGTTACCAGAGAACACGTCAGGAGCGTCTGACGTCAGCCGCGTCACAGAGGACAGAACCGGAAGACAATACAATGTTTAATAAAGTCGTAGTTTTTTTAATTTTATTTTATTATTTTTGGACCAACATGTATTTTCAATGCTTCAAAACATCCCACTGATGTCACATGGACTACTTTGATGATGTCTGTATTTCGTTTCTGGACCAGGACAGTATACCATATATACATTTTCAACGGAGGGACAGAAAACTATCAGACTAAATCTAAAATATCTTAAACTGTGTTTCGAAGATGAACGGAGGTCTTATAAGCTTGGGATGACATGAAGGTGAGTCATTAATGACATAATTTTCATTTTTGGGTGAACTAACCCTTTAAGGGACTGAGTCTTGCATTGGACTGTCTTATCAACAGCTGACAGATGGACATGTCAGAGAGACATGCCAAGGGGTATATGTATGCAGCAGTGCATGCTGGGTAGGTAATCCTGTTGTGTGACCTCAAATAAGAAATGAGACATGAAATGCTGCAACTATAAGTGAAATTATTTACAGGAAAACGTGTTAGATGTCTATGATGTCTTAACTAGTAGAAATATGACAAACTAAATAATAGTGTAACGATGAAGCATGGTTTATAGTACCAAGTAGTTGAAGGGGGCTTTGGTTAGTCTTCCACAAATGGCAGATTGCCTGATGGTTTTAGACTCCATCTGGAGTTTCTAGTGCACTCTACATCTAAGAGAACAAAGGTGGTCAGCCTACCGACAGAAGTGTGAGTAACAAACTTGTTTAGTGAATCCTATAGCATATTACTATTGCACAAGACTATTTCAGTCCTATCACTGTGCCACACTAACTTACATATACATTGCAGCTGAATAATATAATATAATAATACTATAGTCTATTTATATTCCTTTTTATAATTCTATAAAATGTGTGGCACAAAGTTTATTGTAGAAACTGCTTGCACAGACATCTATTCTGTGGTTTAATTATCCTCATCCCATTTTCTTTTTATGCCTGATCTCATGTTATTGTACAATAGAGAAGTGATCATGTTAGTGTCAGGGACACATTTTACATCCATTTATAATTAGAACATGAACCTAACATGGCTGTTCAGACAGATGCTAACAGTATCACTTTCATGCCAATTTCTCCATGGTAACAGAGCCATGTGACACAGTTATTCCGCTGCCTGTCAGTGAAGTGGAGCCAGCGGGGGGCTTAGAGAATGTCCAAAGGTCTCACTTTCACTCAGTAATGCCACTGACTGTAGGTCAGCTGATCTCCTGCGTTTTACATGCTCTTTTTGCTCCATTTCTATTGGGTTAAAGGGAAAGGCCAATGGCAGAGTGGACATTTTTAGATCCAGCCCATGTGCTGCTAGGCACATTCATCCATATGTCTCATCTACAATATGATGTTTACTGGAGAGAGACCAACTGAGGCTTTAGGAAGCTTGGAATTTGATAACACACATATTCACACCTACCACTCTCAGTCATTACCCAAATCGGAGACTAGGATTTCCCATGATTCTCTGTCAGTGCTTTTTAAAGAGAAACAGGGGAAAGCAGTGGTCACAAATTTCAGCTAGACCTCGGAAAGAGAAAAACAAACACTGCAAATTACCCATGGGAAACCAAGAGTCCACTACAATCTGCTAGACATCAAGACGATATACTCTACTGCATGCCCACAAATAAGTATTCTCAGGCCAAATAAAGGTGAGTGGCACCTTGACTATCAGCATATGAAAGCTCCTCCATTCGAAAACAAGATGGGATGGAATTTATCCTGAGCCACACACGCAATGGCATTTTTCCACTCAAACGAAATTAAGACTAATAGGGCAGGCTATTCACATTCCTTCAATTATAGAATGCCCACTGGTGCTGATTATTTAGACAGGGTGGATAAATCAAAAAAGCACATATACTTTGATTCCAATTAGACTTGGTGAGCTGGAGTCGGCAGTATTGGTAACGTGAGGAGCCTTAAAGTCTTAAAGTTTTTGACTTTTAGTATGAATATTTTAGCCTAAACAATGACAATATCTGCATTTCCAAGATATATCCATTCAAAAATCTCATTTCACTTCACTAACTTCACACTGCACTTTAGCTTCTCATCAGATTTTCTGTCCGATCAAATGCTCTATAGAAACTGAAGCATCCCCCTATAGAATTTCCTATACTATAAATAGACGCTAAAGTGGCGGCTGAAATCGGTCACCTGTTCACACAATTAATATTTTCTATATTGTGAATTGCAAGAGCAGATAGCACAGAGCAGATCATATTCGTGAGTTGCCGCAGACCACAAAATATATCAGACCCATTTGAATTCTTCACAGAATGCTCTTTTTAAAGCGATAAAGAGGAGATTAGAAGGATAAACAGTTAGACAGACTTGGCATTAGAAACAGCACTGACAAGTAGAAGAGATAACACCGAAGCCATACACCAACATAAATTACACACTTTTCAAACTACACATTCTCAGCATGATTATGTTCACTGTTTTGCTTTAGTAACATTTTCATGTTAAATCTATAAAGGGAATCTATTACAAATGCGGCTTTGCCGAGCTCAATGGCTCTGGCCAAGCTGTGATATAAATGAAACGCTACTGGCTATTTGAAAAAAAGGTGAGGAGCTACTCGAAATGTCCAGCCCTGTCTTCCCGTTTTACTGGAAATTAAATCAACACACTGAAAAACGCTGTGCATTTAAAGGCATTTCAGAGGACCTTTAAGACCTCAACGACCTAACATTGCTTCTAGCTGCAAGTTGTTTTCATCCTCTCCAATGCTCTGTGGCCGCTCCACTGCGAGTTGGTCACAATGAATGCCAACCAGACCCCAGGGGCTTTGAAGTCAGATGCTTGCATTGATCTTCAGAGCTGCCCATCATCTCAGCGGCACTGCCGAGTGCTGTCCATTCCAAACATACCTGAATCTCAGCAGATTCAATTTTTTTGTTCAATGAAATTGAAGCCATACAGAAGGGCACTGCATTCTAATACGCAACATATTTATGCAAGCTGTCTATGTCAATGATTGTCTCTGCTGTGAGTCAACACAGCTTGCGTTTTGATGGATACAGAAATATGTTGCTCTGGATATGTTTAGCATGCAACTCATCTACTGATAAGTTTGGGCAGCAGCTAGTATCATTGAACTGGCTAATTGAAGGTTTTGATTGCTGTTAATTGTATGCCAATATTTTGGTTGGCTTATTAATGCATTACTTATACAATGCTACAATATTTTATGAAATGGCCAGCTGTTGCCTCCCATAACAGAATTTTAAGTAATGGATTTTTCCCTATAATCTAACCGTAGAACAGTATACTGCAAAAAAAATATATATATTTTTAAACATCTTTATCTTGTTTTTCCAATAAATATTTCAAAACATCTAAGCATTATTAATGATATTTTTCAGTGAACAAAGACAATAAGCTAGAAGTCAAATTTGTGAGAAATTAGTCGCAAATTGTGCAGTTGTGTGACGTAAATAGTAAAAAACCAAACCAAAAAAAAAAACAATCTCATAAGAAAGGATAACTACTTTACAAGTTTGTGATTTCGTATACATTCGTACAATGTGAATCTTATAGAAACATGATTTTTAGGAGAAAAAAATAATAATATGAAGGTCCAAGCCTAACCCCACCCCTAAACCGAACCATCAATAGGGTGTAAGTAGATCATACAAAAATGCACTAATGAGATTATGCAAAATTAATACAAATTAGTCATCAATTTGTTAGAAAGTTAAATTGTTACAAATTGCCATCAGACTGTGTTGGATATGAAGTCATTTTTGAGAAATGAAGTTCCAATTGTGGGATATTAAGTCTCAATTACAAAAATGAATTGAATATGCGTTTCAAATTATGACATAAAATTGTGTAGATTATAAAGTCAATTATAATAAATTAAGTATTTTATTCATCTAGGTGGAAATGGGTTTCAAAAATTGCTCTTATTGCTCTAAAACTGCACTCATATTCATGGGTTATGTTGAAAATACTGATTAACAGGACAAAGATTCTAATTAAGAATAATATACATATTTGAACCTAAAATCTTCATCATCTTGAGATGTCTATGTATTGGTTTTCTCTATTATGTAATGCATATGATCTCTCACCATTTCAGTTTCTAAGAGGCTTACCACTATTTTTAATTCTGTCACACCTGCAGTCATAGCTCTCATTTTTCTCCAAGGCAGGTGCAGAAAGCGTTCAAGAGCAAAAAAAGGGAGGGGGGGGGGGGGGGGTAAAAAGAAGGGAGGAGTAGAGGAGAGAACCAACCCACGCAGTGAGCTGACCTATGCCTATCACAACCTAATGATTTTATCCACGGTAGCACAGCAGAAATGTTTCGGGATGTTGCATTAGAGAAATCAAAGCGAGAGTGTCTTATTCTGTTCTTGAACTGTGAAATATCTAGGGCAGGTTTTTTTTTTTTTTTTTTTTAAATTGTGCTAAGATCAGCCGCCGGTGAGTCATACACATCATCGCATGCTCCAGGCACTTCCAAAGAAGCACCACGTTAATGCAAAGTAACATTTGGTTAGTGTAAAATATTCTAAATCACATAAGAGAGACGCAAAAATAACTGGATTTGTGCAGATGGAAGGGTTGCTGCATGCATCGCTGACAGTGTATGTGTGAAAAAGCAGCATGTACTCATTTTGAGTCGTAACTGTCATCTAAATCCTTTTCCAACCTTTTAACATGCAGTGTAGGTGGTTTGCTTCAGGATTAGGTCTAGCCTTTAGTGTGTATTTGGGAAGTGCACAAGCTGTAGACTTTCTTCTCGTACTGTTTGGGGATCAAACCAACTATCGAAACCTCCTAAATGAATCAAACGTATCTGCTGCGAACATATTTTCCTATCTTTAATGCATAGGTGGAACTGAGAAATGAACAGTCCAAGTGATACAGTACAACACAAGCAAGCAGACAAACTCTTCCGTCACAACATCCAATACACAGTAAATTTCGCCATATAAAGGGTAACATTTTGAAGCAATCCATCTCACTTACTCAAACATGTAGCATGTACTTTCCATTCTTCAGTTTAGTTGGACCAATGGTGCCTTCCTTTCAGCTCAGAGCATGGCAATTCCTGCTTGTAAAAGTGTAATAGAATGGCAACAGTCAAATTCTGAAAGTAAAAATCACATTATATTCTTCATTTCTTTATAGGATAATTGATTTTTTTAACAATAACTTATTGGCCGACAGTTATTAAGTTATTATTATTAATTTGGTCAGTTATACAGTTCTGTGCTGTTAAACAAAAAAGAGCTGTAAACAGTATACGAAAAACTATTATAGCGTTTGCTTTTCTATTTTTAATAATAGATAAGGCAAATGTTCTAATACTTTCTAATACTGTCAACATTCAGCAAATACGCTTTTATGTCATTTACACTTAATTTCACAAAAACCTTGTTAAATAGTCTGATATCAAATATGCTTTATGTTGGCCGTCAGCCTTCAAAAAAAAAACAATATTGGTGGACCACTAAATGTAATGCTTGGAAGGAGAAATCAGGTAGCAATATTTCACATCCGACTAAATGGAATGCAGCATGAGATAACGTCTACTTAGTTCATGTGGCAGCCATTTTGTATTCTCAAAAGGCAGTTGATATAGCATAAAATTGACGGCTTTTCTTCCTTTTCCATCGTAAGCAAGGCAACTCAAACAGAGGCATGTCAGACTGAAGTTACTGTGCACTGACGGCTCTGCTAATTACATACAAATTGTGTGTTCAGCAAACTTAATCGGGCAGAGAAATATTTAAACAGTGCATGGGGTGAACTCATTCACACAGTAATGCCTCTTAAACCCACTCTTTGCAATCAGAGCTGGACAATTCCAGAAAAAAAGAAAAAAAATCAAATCATAGACTCCATTGATGTTGAAGGAATGCCGCTCTTAACCCCTGACAGCTTTTCAACATGGTCCTTTAAATGTTGCATAATGCAAGAATGAACTTCTTATGCAACACGCGCACACATCCAGTACTAATGTACGTACATTTTAGCATAATAATAATGACTCTCTCTACCAGTAATTTAGAGTAAACATGAAATCACAATTGACCCTATTTAGTTTATTACATGTACTTTGTCTGTATTGTTTATGATTCATCAGTGCATGTTATTCCAGAGGGGGAAAAGACTTGTGTAACTGTAAAATGGCTTTTAGCTGACATCATCTAGGCTTTGTGGAGTATTGGTTAATGTTAATCATCAGTTGAGAAGCTATTATTTTAGGCCACTGTTATAGGTAATGCAGTCTTTTCAAAAATCTTGTCAATAACAAGCGTTGGAAGTTTAATTCTGAATTTTGGTCTGGTTATTATTTTGCATGTAAAATGGTTTTGTGAATATGAACATTTTTAAACATGAAACATTGTGAAAACGTGATTTCCAAAGGCTCTGTCTGCTATATGTGGGACAAATGCAGCAAATAGGATCTCCATGGAAAAGGAAGAAGGATTCTTCTCAGGTTGGCCTACAGTAGCCTGAGCCAAAATGCCCAGATGCTTATTAAATGCTGCTTTGGCTCACAGTCTGCTGTAAATTGAACATGTGAGCGTAATTCTGAAAGTCTGTTTGTTGTGTTCAAACACAGACAGTCCTTCTGCTACCCTTCCTTATCTGTACACATTCCTGAGATCAGACTACTGTCCTGCCCCTTTATGACTCTGAAAAAAAGAGGTTACAGTGAGGTACATACAACTATAAATAGGGCCAATGTATTTGAGGATGAAGACAATGTAAAGTGGTTCTTATGTTTTATGGTCATTTTAAGGTTTTAGTTGTTACTGTAGGTTGTCGTTGAAACAATCTTGTTAAATTGGATAAAACTTCACACAGAATTAGCAATTATGTTTCCGCTAAACTCATATAGGCCTACTCTTTAAACTATGTTACCCAGATTTTCAGAAAAAGAGTAGAGATGCATCGATCGACCGGCCAGGGACCAGAATCAGTCGATTTTCGGCATGCTCCTGGAGCTGTGACCGACCGGTTAGTCTCACGTCGTTCAGATTCTGAGCTGGTCCTTTTTGTTGCCAGCGTAATTTGCATATGCATCCCTTTCAGACCCAAAATTTATGGGAGGAGAATATTTAAATGAATCATGCAAGGTGATTTACTAAGAATTGCACTGGTCCATTTACTGGTATTTGTACAATTATTTACCGCATAAAAAGCATGTCTTAAACCAGATTGCTAATTTGCACTGCTCTTGGTAGATTGTGTTGGTCATTTTGGAAATGATACGGCTGCATCTGTGTTCTTTAATTTGCACGTCGTCAGTAGATCATGTGCAGAATTTTCCACTTCCCTTTTTTGGAATTGCGCTCTCACGCTACTTTGCCCTGTTTAGTAAATCTGGCCCCAAAGTAATTACGAGGAAAATTATGGCATTCATGGCCCTGGATGACCAGCCGTCCTCCGTAGTTGAGGACAGAGGCTGCAGAAATCTGATAAATACATCAGTTCAAAATGCCCAATGCAGAGGACTGCCACTTTTCGGACGTTGTGTTACCCGACTTGTTTAATCTCGTGTCATGTCACACACACACAGCCTGTTACAATCCGATTCCGAAGCAGCAATCAATTTTGCAACTGATATTTGGACATCTAATGTAAGATACTCATTTTCAGTTAATTGATATTTCTACCTGTTTAAGATCCTGTAACTCTAAGACCCTGTAACAGTGCAGTTTGGGGGAAATTGTATTATGAAAAAAAAATAATTTAGGAAAAAGTAGATTTTTTATTTATTTATTTTTTTGTATATGCTGTCAATTATTAGCCTGGTGATACCAAACTTTCCTACTTCGCTTTGCTTCGTAGACAGAGTCTGTTTTCTTTTTCGCGAGGGGGCGCTTGTGTGAAGTATAAAATCATTGGTTACCCATAAGTCAATCACATAACATTTGGTTATGCACCAGCTCATCCGCATCGAACTAAACCTGTAAACACAAAAGTGTGTCTACATGGCTGTGTGCGACTTTTGTAGATTATGTGAAGTAAATCTACACATACATAGCACAATCGGGGCCTCTAAACTAATATTTGACAGTAGAGAGAAACAGGAAAATATTTGCAGCCAACTGTCAAAGTTAGGATTTGTCCTGTTAAACACAGCTCTTTGTTCATCTCGAGTCTGTCGGTAATGCTGCTACTTAATTGCAAGATTATAGCATGACATGGCAATATTTAAGAACTGGAAAAGAAAGGAGACACTGACCTATCAAAAGGGTGCTAGTTCGAGCTCGACAGATAAAAGAGACTGAGATACTCCCTCTGTCATCATCTAAAACAAACACTCTTCTTGGTCAGGCTTCAATTTGCAAATGCCTGGAATATTCTCCACAACTGAGCGAATTGTATCCCGTGTCCCCATATCGATTTCCCCAATCTTAAACTCGGCATTTAGCGTCTACATCACGGTTCCAGCCTGAATCGTTCGTTGATTGGGTCGGCTGTTTTCCGGCCGGAGGAAACCGAAGAGGCATGTCACTGTCTCAGAACAGTACAGAAGCAAAAATAAATAGAGAGGAAGTACGAAGTCTGATGTAGTCAGGCTAGTCAATTATAGTACTTAGAAAGAAAATCGTAATATGCAAAAATCGGTATTGGTAGGGCACACAAGTAGAAATTTTGTGCTGTCAAATTTTGTTTAATTATAATTTGCTTAATTTGTATTAAGCCAGGAATATTCTTTTAGGGGGGGGGGGGGGGTCATTTCGAGGGCAGTCATACAAAAAGCTAAATTACAAAGAAAAATAGTAGAGGCAGCAGTCAGGTCACATTCAGTACAATTTTTACAGTGTCTCAACTGATTTCTCGTTTCAAACAGCTGTCAAGGTTATCAAAAATTTCAGGCCCCATGTGTGTTGTCTTGTCTTTTGTTCTTTGTGTATTTGCTCCCTGTACCGATTTATGCCTTGTTTCCTAAATGACCTTAAAATAACCTTGACATGTCTCTTGGGATCGTACAGCTTAAGAGCTAGTAGGCTCCCTTGATAAGGCCATTCACAAATCTGTGGGACTGAATCTACAGCAATTATGTCTTCAGTGGCCGTTTGCAACATTTTTGTCACATCTTTGTCAGTTTTTCTTTAAATCAATATCATGTTTTAGCCAGCATCAAAACAAAAACTACACTTCATCATTTTGGCAAAGAAAGGCTTTTTGAAGAGCACCTGCTGAGATGAGTGTGACACGGTGAAGCAAGACGTCAGAAGCTGAGTTTATCCAGGATCCGCAGACAGTTATATAAGTACCCACAACCTGTCAAAGCCAGAAATCATGTAAAACCAACCAGAGTCTGAGACGAGAAGGGAAGTTTCAAACACCTCCTAGTCAGACAGGGAACCTCACAAGAAAGCTTCAGATGAGTACAGCTGTTATACAAATGATCCAGGCCTCTCAAACCTAAGCTGTAGCAGCTTCGAAGGAAGAAAATGGACATTGAAAGTGATTATGATAGCGAAGCAATTCAAGAATATTACCATGGACATATGGAAATCATGATCCCCGATGTCATACTTAATAAGCAGACATGCCCCTTCAAATTACTTCATAAACCTGTAAGAAACCAATTTGGCCTGTCCATACATTGATTTGCTCTGTGCATTGGAGCGTATAGTGTACTGTAGGTAACAGCCATATTGTAAACTTCCTTTCATATTTAGTGCTAAACGTCACCATTAGCTTCGAGTTATTTGAGCGGAATTAAAGTAGGTTGCTAAGGAACAAAAAAGCAACTTCAGAATGTGCAGTTATTTCTGATTTTCACGTCACAGCTTTTCACACCTCGGAAGAACAATGGCGGAGATTTTGGAGAGGAGACAAGGAGAAGATAATGTGTGATGTTGCTATGGAGCCTTCAATGGAATCACAGTATACTACCATTGCCAATGTGAGATGGACAGCACATAAACAAACGCTCACCACTGTGTTTAAAACGTGAGAACGGAAAGCTCTTAAATCTGACACTTAATGATGCTCTACACTATTTTAATATCCGCTACATTTTGTGCCCTCTGTTGCTTTCGCTCTTTCACATCCCCCCTCTCCATTCTCTATGTCATATCTCCTTCACTCTGTTCCTCTTCCTTTCCCAAAGCGAGTAGCATATTGGAAATGTCAACCCCTTTCTGCTTTGGCCTTTTGCCTTGGGGCACATTACAATGTCCAGGTCACACCATCTCCCCAGAGAGGCTGAAGAAAGCATTCTAGCATGATTTTATTCTCAGTGAGAGCCAGCTGGAAACGAGAGAGAGCAAGAGAGAGAGAGAAGTATAATGTTCCAGAGATTGACATTGTCGACAACAGCCAGAAAGACAGCTTCCTTGAGTGGGGTAGTTACTACATTTACATTTTTACACTTGTGCATTTGGTAGATACTTTTATCCAAAAGTGACTTATAGTTAATTTGAGCCCGTGATATTGCTGTTGATAATCATGGATTACATTATAATAAAGGATCAAGGATTACATTATAATAAATACTAAGTCTCAGATGGCAATCCCAGATAGACACTATCTAGCAAATAAACTTACAAACTTTTGAAGGCTTTTTAAACTTTTATTTTCAGAGCTTTCAAACAAGGCTTTGTCAAGCCAACATTCAAAGTTTGTCTTGACAATTTCAAAATGGCAGTTTTACAAATGATTTGGAATAGGGGTGGGCGATATCTTGATATTTAAAATATATCATATATTTTTTTATTTTTAAACACAAAATGGATTTTGATATATCGTATATATCTATATTGTTCATATTTAAATATGAAATCGACACTTGGCTTGTTTGACTTCTCTGTGCGGTGCCCGCCCGCTCGCCCCCCCGCCTCCTTGTTTTTTTCCCCCCTCCCCTCACAATACTCCCGTGTTGTCTCATTCAAAATGGCGGCGCCTGCATCCAGCCCAGAGGCTACAGAACTCGTCTCAAAAAAGGACAACTAGCTCCATTATATTAAAATAAGCTAAAAAGTGTTCAAGGCTTAAAGGTAGGGTATAGCAATTTGTTTTATAAACACTTTTTGCTATACTGGTTGAAACTCTCTATACATCCTGGTATCAATCAAAAATAAATTTGGTCTAAATATTATATTAAAACTATATATCAAATTATTATATATTATATTTAAAAATATATATATATATATATATCAAAACATATTTCTTCTGTGTTAGTCTCAGGACCAAAAAATGTTTGTGCAATGATACAATGTCCTACCTGCCTGGCAACCTCCGCACATCCTGCTCACTCAAACATCACACTTCGTCAGCGTGCTGTAGACACAGTCACCGGGCGCCGTAAACAAACAGCATTCATCTTTTACAGTTACTCATGAACCTAAACAATGAGCTTATACTGTGTTGACGCCATGTTATAACTGTTATTACGATGGTAACCCGTGACGTACCGTGACCCCGTTGCTGTTCACATATTCAGACTTGTCAACACTATCAACTTCTAAATAAATCTGCTGCAGTCATGTGATTGTTCACTTCCATTATTATTGTAATGTTATGTGCTTTGAGATATGAGGTAATTTAATGCGGTCTCTCATCGACACGCAAACTCTGCGATGTGCATTCATGTGTTTTGAAGGAGGTGTGGCTTTGGAGACGCTCTGAAGGGAGTGTGTTATCATATGCTTTCAAAGCTAGCATTGCTATTGCTAGCCACTTTGAAATTGCCTACCCAACCTTGAAGGCTTGAAGCTAAATGCTAAGAATCAGTTACTCTAAACATACGGTTGCTGGCTCTGTTTTCAGCAAAAACTGGTAGAGCCTACTGAGCTGAATGTTCCTAGCCAAAGGCCAGGCTTATCAGCAGGAAATAAACAAGCCAAGTACAGTAAGTCTTTTCACAAGCTCTCTCTGGATACATGTTCATACAAATCAGTGGGGGACAAGACTTGACCACTTCCCCCCAGTAACTGGGTTTTACTACATTGTGTTCTCTGCAGTGTTTTCTGTTCACCTTTGCTACCTCGCAGTGTGCGCCCATGGTGGCCCATGGTGCAATCAACACAAACTGCCTTCCCCAGGCCCCAATTGGTAAGACAACATGCAGGCCCACCTGTAAAGGCCTGCATTTAGAGATGAAAAGAGGACAGGCATCTGCAGGGCATCCACTCTCTGTAATGACCGCCAGAAAAAGGATGCACATGAAAGTCTGAGTCACTCACCCAGGCCCCTGAGTGAAGCTTTTACTGGGCCTAGGCTTGCTTTGATCCCTCCCTTGGAGAGGCCAGGAGGAAAATCGCATTAAAAAGGTGAGGGTGGAAATCTGATTGGCTTTGTGTAAAAATCTGTAATGCCAAGCCTCCATTTTGTTGCTGTCGCACATTGTGTAGGCTTGATGAAGCCCAATACTGCTGGTGCTGAGAGAGTGCCAGCACACAATGCCTGTATGGTGAAGTGCACAACATTCGATAGAAGTCAGATTGACCTTATTACAACTGGGTGCTGTCTCGTTTGTGACAAGGTGTTCATTTGATTTAAAAAAAAAATGGGAGCAAAAAACACTATACAAGTTTCAATACAAATGTGATTCATACAACATGTGCACTGGATTGCAAGTTATATGATGGCTTAGCATGAGAAACAGACCAATGTTTAAGTCATTATTGAGCTGTTAATCATTGAGCCATTGAGTCTAGGCTCAAAACACTTTTATGATGCCTTTATGGTGCTATGATTTATTTTTTTATTTCATTTTAGAGCTTCACAGTTCCAGTACTGTTTTATGTTCATCAAATTAAAAGAGTGGCCAGGACTCTTAATAAAATAAATTAACACAAATAAAATAAATAAAAAAAACAAATTTGTATTGCTTTGAGCAAGCTATTCCTTTAACAATGGAAAGAGGCACCGTACATCCTCTGAAGTTGCCATTTGGTGGTAATTGCTATCGATTTAACCATATCAGTAAGATTTAGTGTAGTCATTGATTCGGTAGTCATTGAAGGCTATTGTTCTGATCTTGCTGGTCAAGTGCGCTAATGAACAGGTGATAAAGATCAAAGTGGTGTGTTAAGGTGTTGTCTTCCTGTCATGGCGTTTGATAATGCTGTTGCTGACACTCCTTGTACTTTGTCACAAGGTTACAAGAGAAGGAGCACAGGCATGTATAGTACACCGAATCAGTGTATTATTTCCTTTCTCCTGTGAGCCATATTCAAGACCCCCTCTCCGCTGCTGTTCTCCTCCAATCAGGCAGTGAGGTGGAAAACTGGCACTGCTAGCTCCCAGCTAAGAGATGCCACTCATGCTATGCATGGGCAATATGGGCCCATCCTTATCGTCGCTATGGATACCTCCTTGCCCACAGAAATGCACAACTGAAATCTAGTAGAAACACTACACTTTGCATGCACAACTCATTATTATGCACTCTCACGCACATCTGTTTGACATCTGTGCTAAACCAAGAAGACCCCTTATGAATAGTAGACCACTTTAAAGTTGCCTTTGAGATGTTTTCAGTCTCAAATCCCATCCTTACTCCAGCTATTTGTTACTTTTACAATCTTTGGAAACATTATTAACTTTATTATTTATGTATTATTACATAAATAATTCTAAACATTTCCTGGCACTTGTTTTGTTTATTTATTAAAGATTTTGGAATATTTGGATGATCTGTCTAGATTTGGTGCATCATGAGCTGAAACTCTAATCTTTAGCAAATCATATTCATATTTCATACTTTACATTATCATGCTGTGATTTATGATTTAAAACGTTTGGTTTACATTTTTGGGGATTTATTTTTAATTTATGTAGGCAAAATAGAATATAATTTATTAGTTATTGTCAAAAACATGAAAATAATTATCATTATTGGGAAGAATTTTTATAGCAGTGCATCCCATGTAGGCATATATAGACATGGCAATTACACTTGAAATCAACACAATGGGATGGAGATCACCACGACATTCAAAATTTTCAACATGAGGGCTGTTTGCTCACATATATTAACAAAGTTTAGTCCATTTTGAAATGTTACCTGTGTTCTAGCTGTCCTGAGGAGAAATTGCAGCATTGTAAGAATTCAGACCCTTAGGAACAATGTCTGAGAGCGCTGAGTGAGGATCCATCTTGCAGCAGGAGAATGAAAATGCAACTTTGTCCTTTCCAGATATAATAGCTGAACGCAAACTCCAAAAAGCTGGAGAAATTAATTGAAGAAAAAAAAAATAAATAAATACAGGATGTGACTTCATTGCTATCACCGGCAATGAATCGTCCTCTGAATAGCCCTGTAGTGACCCATATCTGACTGATTTTTCAAAGCAGAATTCTAAAGTTTGTGTTATTATTCTCATGGTGCTTCATTTCGTGCCAAATTGTTCTCTGTCAACAATTTATGCATGTGACTTGGTGATGCCATCAAATTTTATAGTGTTAACATGGCGTACCGCTCCTCATTTTGTAAACGAGGAGTGCTTGTGAATTGGCTGTGAAATTGGCCATGCAGCTGAGGCTATTTCTCCCCAAACCCATGGATAACGATCGCTTAAGATGAAACTAGTGAGAAAAACATTGTTGGCAGCCCACTACAACTGCACTTCATTTACATATCTTTTATAAAAAGACACAACTGGAGATGAGTTGGTAATCTTGTACTAAACATCTCTACCATTCAGAAAGTTGCATTTTACTGCTGCTTTCCGGTGGTCATTCACACATTTTCTGTCTTCTCTTTCTCTGAAAATGGAGTTTAGAGTCCATAGTTCTGTCATACTTGATCAGCAGTCAAGCTTTATTTTCCCAGCCATCGACATCCATATTCATACTCATCAGCCATGGGACAAGCGCTCTAGGAAAATACATGTATATGGTAGAATAACAATCACTTTACTTCACATCACCCTTACAGCAGGGTTCAAAACTCAGCAGGAACGGGGAGGTAGGTGATTAGAACCTGCCATTCTTGGACATGACAGAGCGTAAATCTCGTCTCCCCAAACAACAACACCCCTCGTATTCCTCGCCATGTGTAATGATGCCCTTTGCCAGGAGACCAATCCACCAGAGATGATTTGACACATCCTGTTTAATCTCATTTGTAATACCTGGCATGTCCCAGGAAAATGTTTGATTTAGACACAATGTGGCTGTTTCAGTGACAAAATGGTTGCCCAGTGGAGCCAGTTGGGCATGGGAGGTAGATTTGGTGAATCCAGGATTTCGGTCAAGGGATGTAGGCACCCAACTCAAATGGATTTGATCTTGCAAAGCTATTGGCAATAACAATGGGAGTCATGCAGAGAGTTGTAGCAACTACTTCCCTGATGCACTTCCATCCAGGTGGTTTGGAGATGGCTGTTACCCAGACCTCCTCTGGCTGGTACACTATGTCCTTGTATTTAAAGTGAAGTGTCTCATTTTTGAACCACTAGTGGCACTGAATGGAATTGCAAAAATAATGACAGGTTCACAAATCCTCATAATTTGCACAAAGCGTGAAATGTTACTGAGACTCTTTTTTGATTTGTACTTCTGACCCTTTAATGCATGTCTAGTCTCTTTTTGAAATTATTGATTGAATATTAGTTATCTTTTCTGAATGTTGTCATAAAAGAATTGTCTTGAGGCTTAGCTTCGTTTTCTACAAAAATCATTTTCTTAACAAAATAATTATAGAATTGTTTAATTTTTCTGTTAAAATCCTTGACACAAAATACATTTCTGTGAAAAGCAACACTGCATAAGATAACGAGATTTGTTTTTTAGAGAATGTATCATTGATGTGCAATAAGAATAAATACTCCAGGACAATATTTCCAGGACACAATCGATGATAAGTCTTATTCAGTGCAGCAATCTTGTTTTATGGATTTGTAGCTGGAAAACAAACAAAAAAAGACCCATTCAAATCTCATTAAGAAGGGTTTTTTTGTTTTGTTTTTTGTTTTGTTTTTTTGCAAAGTATTCACGTCGTGGCTTTGATGCTCAGATGGAATTATTGTATTTTGAATTTTTCTTCAGCTCATTGTCTATGCTTTCCCTCACATTTAAACTCTTTTCTTTCAAATGGAACACCTTTTATATTATGTATTAACTTTTTATATACTGTATGTAAGTAACATTGGAAGTTCCGAAAAATTTATGACAAAGATTATTGGAAAAATTTGATAAAAGCCCGGCATGTCTCTCTCATATTATGCGCTTCTAGACTTACTGTTTGTGAGAGTTTTCTAAACACCACTCATTCATTTGGATGTAGTCCATTTACAAGCCTCCGCCAGTACTCTCTTTCAGGAAAGCATTTATTTGTCCTTAATGGATGTGGCTGATTACTAAATCAGTAACATGTTTCAGCTGGTCATGTAACCCTTGAAGAAGCGTACCCAGTGCACCATTTTCTTTGCACTTTATTTTCTCTCCTCCCTTCCCAATCCCCTCATTTTGTGAAGAGAGTACTCTTTACCTGCAATCCCCATGATCAGGCCAATGGTTGAATCGCTGTTGATATATACCGAAAGCATTGTGATCGGCCATATCTGAAGTTCTTTGCATCTCATTCGGTTGAGAATGAGTCATCACTAAAGAACTTTAAGTGAGGGGTAAGCATCACTTGTCTTTATCAAGGTAAATCTTGTTTACACTGTTGGCACTATTGATAGAGGACAGAGAATTAGCCCCTCTCGGCTGCCTTAGAGATACTGCAATGTCAAAGGTAATTCTTTGAAAAAGAGGGTTTGAATGGATGGCCTTAAGTCCACTGTCTTGGAGCTGATGAAGGGCAGAGAACGAATGAAAAGACACGATTTGAGGCAGATTATTTATATATTTCAGCTTCTGGGAAAGGCTGTGATGCACAAGGACAAAGCTATTGAAGGGACGGATGGATGAGAATAATATCTACAGAATGAAACATGTTCCCATGAAGGTTTTTCGTGATGTTTTAACAAAACCGGTTATATGAACTTAAAAAATAAAAAAGGGCAAATTATATTTTTGTTGGTTTTGTTTTTAAAACTATGCTATTTTTTTCACTACAGTACTATAAGTATTCTTCCTCTACAGGCACACTTACCGAATGTATGAAGAGTTCAGATGCAAAAGCCTCTTGAAATGTTCTTCTTTAATGATGATTTTTGTCAAACTTGTATATTTTAGTTCAGTAATTTTACTTAAATAACAATTAATAGGTAATTATCATTGCCATTTAAGTTAAATCACTGAACTTAAATATACAAGCTTGATAAAAATGATCATTCTAGAAGAATATTTCAAATGGCACTTGTTGGCTTTTGCATCTGAACTCTTCGTATGTAGCATACTTATAAATGAGAAAGAATATATTGTCTTATTCCAAAGTAGGGCATCTTTTAGTTGATTAACTAAGACTATCCTGTCTTATTAGTCGTAAACATGGAATAGATTCTGGAGCTGTGCCACGAGGTTGCGATTTAACACAAACGTTTGAGTTTATAATTACTCACTCCAGGAGCTGCTATTACAGCAGAGAGGCAGAGGATGGCAAATGTGTCATGTCGGGATAAGTAATCCAGGCACGCCGCTGAAATCGCTTCTTAACTGGGTGCGGCATGTCTTTCCCTCAGACTTATGATTCTAGCACAGCGGCACGTCAAAGAAGGATGGGTGGGGGGCGGCCTTGAGGAGAAAACTGATTTAAAAAGTCATAGAAAAAGAAGAGGAATGGATAGACTGAACTGGCAACAATAAAAGGCATCTCACTGTTCTTATTTGTCATCCATTCCACAATCAAACCACTCACTAGGCTCCCCTCAGTCGATTTATATAGCACTCTGGCCCTGGCGTTCACACACACACACACACACACTGTTTGAAATGAAAGGCCACAGTGAGCATAGTGTATGAGTTGTGAATGTCATTCTTCTGAAGCCAGAAAACTATGGGATGAATATAGTATCAAAATGATTAACACGTGAAAGCACAAATATCAGTGAACTTGATTAATGTTTTACTATCCACAACCAAATGCCTTTCAATTTCACAAATTCACAAATGTGTGTCACTACATTTAAACTAATACAATACAACTTATTATAATAATAATGATAATAATTTACACAACTTGTGCGTGCCAGAAACGAGACAGACCCCCATAGCCAGACCCTCTATTTTCTCACCCTCTACTACCTATTTTTTGACCGGAAATCTGTAAATAATTTGTTCACAATTTAAATAAGATAATTTTCATCCTACTAAAATAAACGATGTGTAGTTGATAGTTTAGTCACTGGCTTGACTTACGCATAAACAGTATTGATCGATTTTGAGAGAACGATTACCTGTCTGAACCTGAACAATTAGGCTACACACAGAAATTGTTGCTTGGTAGCTCGATTGATTTATTTCAGTCATCGGTGAAATGTTTGGACCATACAAAACTTTGAGAAGTTGTTTGCGCAATTCCAGAGAAAATAAAGTTAACCCATTGTTTCTTCACAGGCTTGGATGAAGGAACTAAAAAAATACGCATTTCTATGTTAATTTCTACATCCGATCAACTGCCATGCTTCGCTCTTTTGCAAGCCATGATATCTCTCAAGGAACTTTGTACTTCCTAGCTCATTTTCTCATGGGCGAGCCAAATTTTCTGGGTGGGCAAAGCAGTGAAAGAGGAGATTATTACCTTTCATTCACATGACGTCATATGGAGGAGATTCAAGATCAGCTCATCTGAGCTTTCATTTTCTCAAAGGCAGAGAAAGATAGCCAAAGCTCGGTTTACACCGATTGAAATTTCTAGCCACCGGGGGACCATATACAGGCTAGGGGAACTCATATTAATGTTTCAACAAAAAAAAAACTCAGAAAGTGAAAATTTCATGTCAGGGGACCTTTAAAAACCTTGGAACGAAAGTCTCAAAATCCATATGAATCAAATGAGATTGATTCTTCTTAGTTGCATGTGCAAATTTTGATACACTAATACAAAAGAAAACATTTGTATTCACAAAAATGTCTCTATTTGTACAAATTGCAACATATTTATTCAATTTTGAATTATTCGCAAGTTGAAAGGCATTTAGTTGTGCTTGCATGTGTTAATCATTTTGATACTATACTCATCCCATAGAAAACCTAGTCTCTAGGGAGGAGCAGTGGGGAGAGATTGGAAGGGTTGTTGTTGGCTGACAGACAGTGCCTGAAGAGTAACTTAAATTGCCGAATGAGAGCGACTCGATGGAAATCAGCAGGGTGGAGTGACACATTCGCTCAAATGAGCTGCTTTCGTCTTCCAATATCAGACTATCAAATAGCTGGAGATGAATGTTGGAGACAACGCAAGAAAAAAAGATGAAAAGAAGATAAGTCACCAATCCATTTATTGCCGTCGGTCATGCTGTGCTCTGCCCAAGTTATCCCTAAAGGTACATGTTTACATATTGCGACGTCACCGTTGAGGTTACCTCTGTATAATGAGTTGAGGCAGATGGTCGGCTATAGTCTCCCTCCAGCTGTGGAGGTCTCATGCTTTGGACACAGGCTTTGCTATTTTGCGGGGAGGGATAGCTCCCAATAATTTTGGAGGTTGTTAGCCAGCTATTCTGCTGTGATTGCAGCATGATATGCCAAAGCTAGTGCACACTGCTCGTCTGACAATCACACTCCCATCATCTCTGACAACCTGCTCTGCTTCACTCCAGGGTGAAAGCTGCCCAAGCCATTTCTAAACATAATGATCTGTTTCTTTTAGCAAATATCACCACCAGCTGTATTTCAGAATTTTGTTACCCAATGAGTGCAAAATATACATGGAAGTTTTGAATATCCTTATTAATAAAGAAATATGTCTCTGTTAATTGCACATATTGGTTGCAATTTCAATTAAATTTTGATTATAGTCCACTCTAAGAGATCAGATTTGTAGAAATAGTAGTAGTGCAGAAACTCTTATAGTCTTGCCTTTACTGTTTAGTGACATCATAGTATGTTCCGAGAAAACGTACTCGGTTACTATAATGTAATTTCGGTTCTCTCTAGAAGAGGGAAAAATCTTATACTGGGGGTAAAAACCTCTTTTCCACAAGATATTGAATCCAAAAATTATCCTTAATTTTGAATTAATGTAAAACATGTTGTGGCAGCATGCAGACATAGGCATGATGCTCACGAGCCTATTGGCTGTCCTGTGGCAACTGCAGCAGCCCATCGAGAGAGGCCCTTGGTGATGTCAGTTCCAATGGGGGCGCTTTGCGCCCACTACGTAACCTCCCGCCAAAGCGAGCGTGGCCTGGGCCTAAAAATATATTTCAATGGGCTGATATAATCTGATTTTTCATTGCAGAAGCGAACTAGAGCGTGTTGCAGGCACAGCAAAGGTACACAGTACTCGTTCCCTCTTCTAGACAGAACCGAGATTACGTTAGTAACCGAGTACCTTCTCTTACGAGAGGTTCTCTCGTACTGCGTAATATCTTAAGCTAGGGGAACAATGTATAAAACGCCATGCGTGCTGCGATCAAACACCAAAGTCCCAAGGGTATGTGCCTGGGGCTCATTTAATGCACAATCACAAGGAACTAACAATGAGTTTGAGAAGAGACTCCCAATAAGTTAGCGTCATTCCCAATAAGTTAGCGTCCTAAGGGAGCTAATCACATCAACAGTGTTGTCAGGGTGAAAATGTTCCACCTGAACTGGGTAACGATATGAGTCTTGCTTTCGCCCATGGAGTTATTTTATCGATCAGTGATAAGGCCAGGGTGGAGGTCCACAGAGCTCGCCTAATCCTCACCGTCCTCAGAGAAAAAAAACAGGCGAGTCCTCAGAGTTACCATGGGCAACGAGGCATCTTTTTTCTAAAATCGCTGCTCTTTTAGATAGAGAGAGTGTGAGTTGCAGCAGCAAACACACACTCGGCAGACTAAGGCCGGATTCACATATAGCGCCTAAAACGCGTAGAAAACGCTGGGCGCGCCGCATTCTCCTTTTTCCAAAACGCTAGGGCGGTTGTGCTCTGGTTGGTTTTTGTCACATGACCTATTGTGTGCTTATGGTGCGCTGGCGGCATTCTGAAAAGTTGAGATGTTTTTTATCTCGACGCAGCGCGGACGCGCTTAGAAAAACCGAGCGCATCTCACTGCGACCGCGTCGCTTCCATTATGAGCGCGCATACCACGCGCCTATATTTGAAATAACGAACTTGAGAGCGCAAAAGACGTGATATGTGAACCGGCCCTAAAAGGATATAAACGCCAGAAAGCGTAGCAGGTAGGGCGACTGAAGGCGGCGAGAAGAAGGCCAGCGGTTTCAGATGCAAAGGCTCGTCCCGCAGAAAGCTTTTTCTCAGACGGCGTGGGTTCTTCACTCCAGATCCATGCCTGAACTTAGAGTTGAAAAACAGAGTGTATCAGCCCATCGAGCTATATTTTCAAAGCTTGTCCCGCTTTGGCTGGAGGTGGCGTAGTGGTTGTGAAGTGCCCCCATTGGTTCTGACGTCACCAATGGCCTCTCTCAATAGGCTGCTGCAGTTGCCGCAGGATACCCAATAGGCACGCGAGCCGTCTTGCCTATGTCGTAGCGTAAGATATTGCGCAGTACGAGATAAATTCTCCTAAGAGAACTGAAGTTATATGGTCAGTTTCGGTCACAGTGCCTTTTAACTGCTTTGTTTGATTTGGCTCTATATTATGCTTTTTATATTATGCTTTATATAAGGGCACAACAAATAAAGGGACTGTCTCCTTAATAAAAGCGATTCTGAACTGCTGAAACAAGTCATCAGCAATTCCAGTCTCACTTCCTGTTACATACCCATACAACACTAACAAATTTAGCTTTTCATTGGCTTCCTTCAAACAATGTCTACTTTGACTCTCATGTTGTTGCTGAGGCATGGAAGAGATTGTTCGATGTCGAAAATACGCTTTATTCAGCGCTGCATATACACTTTGCATCCATTTCAAAATGATGAGGACTCGAGTTGGAATTGATATGGAAAAACTGACAGAACCAAGCATTGAGAAAACTTCAAAATCTGAAATTCACATGGTAATAGTGTTTCGGTTCTGACGTGCCCTGTAAGTGGTTAACTAATCACAATAGACTGGGCTGTCTGACCAATCAGAGTAGAGTAGGCTCTCAAAAAGAAGGGGTTAAGAGAGATTGGATCTTCGATCTGGGCTGGATCTAGGCATGGGGGCAGGATAGTCCATCTATAGCTACCAGGAACGCAGCCTGTCTTTGAAGGAACCGTTTTCAGACTCTTTGAGAAATTGGGTGATGTGCAATGTATATTATGAGAAAATTAAAGTGTTTTTTTTTTTTTTCTTGGATGCATTTAAACCCATTGAAGTAGACCTCAAAACAAAATTAGGAACCTTTAATAAAGCATTAAGCACTGGTGGTGCTTCTAATCTGGCCAAATATAATTTTGTATTTTAATACCAAATTGCAGCTGTAAGTCAGTGGATTTATTTTTGCTGCAGAAACACATTTGTTTGAATTTTGCCTAGTGGTTTCACTTGAATAGATGTGAGCTGTGAAAATCGAAATAATGGAGTGTGGGTAGAGAACATTGCCGCTGTCCCCTTTTTCAACACTTTTGACAATATAAAACATTACAAATAAATTCTAGCACCAGATCTTCACTCGTTTTAACAGATGCAGTGAAACTGCTCGTGCTGCTTCTCTTTTAGTCACATCTCTGCTGTGAGCCATTTCATAAATTGTTGGGGACAAAATTAGCCATGACTGAGAGTGACAGGACCATTCTAAATGTCACCTATGAGTGTAACATTATAATACCCTCAAAAATGAAAGCTTGTGTATTTTTGGGGGGTCTCTATCTTTAGAAATAGTATAGGATGTATCTATGTACTACATGGGCCTACATGCACACCAACAGACATAACTGGGTCTTGGGTGTCTCTCTGGATAATCATCAAATGGATGCCTGTCACAATTGGCAGTGGCAACTCACATGGGTCAGCAGGCTCTACCGCTCAAAGCTCAAACTGCATTATAATCGCAATATCTCTGCTGTCATACACACTACTGCTCCTACACAGCTTTGAATCAAAGGCCAAAGAGTTGTTGTCACCATCTCCTTTGCTTGTTGTTACATATCGGGACGTGAAAGCAATTAAAATACATGGATTGAGTTTAATCCCCTTTCCTCTGTTCTGAATCACATGGATATGAAATATGTCACAGTGCCATCTGCAGCGGTTGCTCTGGGTGACCTCATGATAGCGTGTAAATGAATTCTGGCTGCTTGTAGGCTAACATAACTCAAGACAAGCTTCAGTTATATTACAATCATGGACCTTTCAAAGGAATGCTGTGCACAGGCATGTGATGAGAAATGCTTCGCTGAGGTACAGATGATGGAGCAAAAACAAAGCATGTAAATCACACTGTTTGACAGGAAAAAGAAATAAGAGAATGTGAGTGCATTAAACTCAATGCTGTGATGCTAGGTGGTTGCTAAGGTGGTTATGCACTAGTGAAGTCCGAAGAACTTACACCTACATCTCTGAAATTATGAACTTATTTTTGAGATCACAAAAGCCACACTATCTGAGCTGATTAAAGTAAATTAACAACATAATTTTCTTTTCTGCTATGCATATCTATGAAATAAATCAGGTGTTGGGTTTTGAAAACCCTTAAGGTGCAGTTTAATTTTTGCAGGCAAAATCCATTCATTTCACAAGGAATCCACGTGATGATGTGGTGTAAGATTTACCCAAACAACAATGGGTACAAGTCGAACAACGTAATTCGCTATATTGACTAACAGTGTGAGCTGGGCTTCATACATTGCTACACTATTGACAATGGACAATGAACCTTTCTTGGTCGTGAAATGTAGCCAAAATTGAGCTAATGTGAATAACGTGTACTAATGTGTCATTTTTGCAAACAAAACTACTTCACATAGTCTAAATGAAATAGTTTAGCTAGACTAGATCTGAAAATATTCAAAAGACTAAAATGTAAGAGTAAATAGAAGGCTGACTTAAACCACATGGCAATATGTTACCAAATTTAACATTGACATCTCATTCTTTTTTTAATGCGACCCCATTTTCGTCAAGAACTATACGAGCGTGAATGAGGACACGAAAGCTTCCCAAACAGAAACAATGAAGTAGAGCTGAACTGAAGGAATGAAAGAAATAGGGATGAAGAGAGAAGCCAGTTATGAAAGGAAACTATAAGAGACAGGGATGTTGAATGACAAGTCATTCTTTCATGGCCACAAACATAAAAAACGGTTGAAACTAATTAACTGGTGAGGTAGACAGCAGACAAATGGGCTTCAGGGACCGTCATTGTGTCACTGGTGTCGTTTGTTTCAAGAGCTTGTCGGTAGGAGCTGTCAGATTGCTAGCGCTTCATTGATTGGTGGGCAGGGAGGCTGAGCATTCTCATGCTTACAGCCTCTACATTATACAGTTGATTTACACACCGAACCAGCTGTGCGTTCTGGCAGTGGTTCAGACCTCGCATAAGTAGTTTCAAAGCAACTCTAATGGACTCAAAGCTGGAACACGACCACAGCCAACCAACCGAGACAAGTGATTCAGAAAGTACTCCGCAAAGTGTGGGTCAATATCAAACATTCATTCTTGTTCTAATTATGTGTTGATCTTCAGCAGTTTACATAAAGTTTTTTTACACAAAAAAATATGGGAACCATGTTCTACCTTGTTGACAAATCTGCAAAACTGAAAGGCATATTCACCAAACAATTTTAGTAGGCAGAAAGCTGAGTAGTAGGGGTAACCATCCACTTTTTCCCGGACAAATTAAAACAAAGTGATATGGTTTTCACCAAATAAAGAAAAAAAACATGAAACAAGTTTTCATAAAACTTTTTGATTTTTTATAAAAAAAAAATAATAATAATAATATTCTTAGTTTATGTAATCTGTACGAAAAGAGAGAGATCAGTAATTTTCTTTTCAGATCATTATACCCAAATCAATGTTAATGTGACCACGCCCACTGAGAGCTGGTGCTATTATTCAAACACAAATAATCTGAGGCAAGCCAAGCATACATGTCAACGCCCGCAACAGCTGGATAAAAAACATCAAGTTTAATAAGAAAATTTTACTTTATGTCGTGAGAAATAATACTATCTAAAAATCCTGGAAAAACATACCTAAGAAGTGCTGGTAGTTTCATTTCTTGAAAGTAAGTTATTTATTCTATTAGTGCTTTGTTCTAATCGCGATGTGGAATAGTGTCAGTAAACCTCGAAAGACTATGAATCGCATGTCTGAATGAATGAACGGCACAGGCACGTGCTGTTGTTTACTACAGTTGAACAGCGCGTGCCGTTCATTTATACTCACACTTACATTAGTAAACATGTTATTTTTACTTGAAAGGAGGGACTATGTCTCCTGGCTGGCCTAGGAATGGCCCGATGTCCCCCCGGAAGAGCTGGAGGAAGTGTCTAGGGAGAGGGAAGTCTGGGCATCTATGCTGCTGCCCCACACACACACACACATATATATATATATATATATACTGTATATATATGTGTGTGTGTGTGTGTGTGTGTGTGTGTGTGTTCTACCTAATTGGTTATTCTACAGAATAACATCTGAATAACGTGCACCGACTTTAGACTAGTTATTTCCTGGTCTGTGGCGGAATTGTTTTCTGGAACTGCAAAATAGCACCAGGGAACGTTTGCGCCGGAACACATCTAATCTTTTCGCTGAAACGCCCCTGGGAGCGCAGGTTCATTCCCTAATTTACCAACGTGCATCTGTGGAGGGGAAAGTCCGCTGTGCGTCGGGTGAAAAATAGGAATGATACATGCGTCGGTGTACAAAGTCAATTATACAACTGTGTAATATAGGGCCCTTAGAGTGTTATAAAGAACAGCAAAAAAACAAAAAAAACATTAAGCATTAAAATATTGTTTTTACTGTATTTTTGATCAAATAAATGCAGCTATGGTTAGCTAAAAAGACTTCATTCTGAAATGTTATAAATCTTTCCCACCACAGACATTTAAATTGTAGTGTATTTATTTAAAATCTTATTTGTTTGTGTACATTTTCTGATCATGACAGCAGCTTCAAATGTGTCTGAATCATGCAGGAGTGATGCTGTGCCGTTTCAGTAAAATATGCCAAATCATGGAAATCTGCTGCATCCGTCACAACCCAGCACTCAGAACCAATTCACAGGATGGATTTGTGCTGGCAATGTTTGCGCTGTCATCTGATTAGCATAATGTCTTTGGTGAATCGGCACTTAAACCATGCAGACAGTGTGCAAGTAAACTGTAACAGCGGGTGCACTTCCTTCTTCGTGATTTCCCCCATTTATGTTGATGCAAGGAAATCATTTAGTAGACCTTGGAATTTTTGTCCCATTGCCAGCAAGGTATAATTTATTCGACTGATAAAATGCCAGGCTTTTGTTGTCTTTTTTTTTTTCCATATGTGATTGTCTTTCCATGCATTGCCTTTCCGCACCTGCCAGTCTAAAGTAATAGCTTTTAATCTGTGCATCAAAGCCTAGATAAAGAGCCTCCAAGGAGAGGGGATATGGATGAGAAACTCTGTTTCTTCCCCTTCCCTCAATGGGTTTCTCTTTCTCATAGCTTTTGCTGCTCTAAATGCACTCCATGTTATCAATAACTGGGCTTCACCACTGACAAAGACAAATCACTTTTTTATTTTCACATTAAAGAAAGACGAAAGCGATCTAGTCTGTGTGAGCTTGCCCATTTGATTACTTAAAATAGTTACCTCAGCAATCTGTTCTGCTTGGCAGTAACATGCTGTCCGTTGAATAGCACAGTTCATCCTAGCATTCAAATAGCTTTAATCAAATGCACTCTGAAAATAATTTGCTGTTTGCTTTCTGTAGAATCATGTGTCATCTTAAAAACATTCAGTTCATCCATAAATGAAAAGTTTGTTATTATTAACATCATCATGTTCTCACGTATTTTTTTCCTACGTGAGAACAAAATAACAATTTTGAAGAATCGCTGCATGCTGCACTAATTTCAATACAGTAGATCATAGTGACTGTGGCTAAAAACACCAAACAAGCTCCATAATTGTAGTCTATACTATTTTCCAAATCTTCTGAGGCCACGTGATTGCTTTGTGTGAGAAACAAACACAAATTCATTAATAATTCGCAACACTAAAGTTATTATTCACTGAAAATCTTCCCCTCCAGTGAGCTGTTAACTAACGATCTGCTGCTACTGAATCATTGAGTTGATTAGTGAACTTGATCAGACTGATTCATGAACAGATGTGAACCAGATCAACAGATTCAATGAAAAGACTGTCCATGAATCATCAAATGGCAATGGTTTCTCATATATCATAAGAGAATGTGACTTGCTAGTTGCAATATGCAGATGCACAAATGACGTTTGAAAGCTACAGTACAGTGGAGGGGATTACTTTCAATCACTGCTAAATAGTATGTGAAAAACAGTATACCAAAAGAGTAGTATGTCCGAAATCATATTCAAAAGACAGTTGGTGAAAAATGTCTGGATGATCTAATACTTTAACACAGATTCTACTTTACTAGGAGTTACATTATGGATGGCAGGGATTTAATGCAATCAGCGCCGTGAGTTACACGATAAAGCCATGGCAGATGTTGTACATCCAGTTTTGATTCTTACTATTCACATTAATACAGTACTATATAGAACATACTTTTTAATGGTACTGAACTATTTAACCAAATGTAGTACCTGCTCAGACTGTATGAGATATCAGATGCAGCTAATGTCTTAAATTTCAGTCTGTTCCTCACCCACATCTATCTTATGACTTCCTTGCAATATAATGCACAATTTATATAGACTACTACTGTGGTGTTTTTTGTGGGTTGTTTTTAGTTGTTGTTGTCAGGTTTAGAAAGACATGAGAGTGAGTATATAACTATCCCAGAGTCCTTCTTTAGGGTGAAGTGTTGTTTCTCCATCCTAATTCACCTGCTCTATGGGCAGCATTTTTAGCTTTTATGCCCCAGTGACAGGAAGCACCTGTGGTGCGGAGATCTTAGAATGCTCTTTATCTCAGTTCCACAGCACATTACACAATTCAAGCAGCCCGCAAATGAACACGCAAGACGTCAGCTGTGAAACCGACCTGTCGATACCGAACTCGTCTACCCCACTGAGAGAGTGAGATTACCTAGCTGATTGGAAAATCAACAGGAGGAAATGACACTGGTTTTATGGGTTATTTCTTAATGCTTGCATTTGAGTCTATTGATTGTGCCATAAGAACATTTTCCTGTTTCCTCCTAGCACAGTATGTTGCACAAGTTAAGCAAGACTTGAGCTGTATTTATTTATCCTGATTTGATGAACTTTCCTTTTTCATCAATTATTTGGCCAAGAAACATTAACAAGTAATGAAAGTAGGCTTTTTAAATAGTTTGTGGTCGTAGGAAATGTTAATTGGTTTCAGGATTTTCTTTATGTATAGATGTAAATATTATTATACAATATAAGTTTTCGTTGACCTCTGCTCTTTCGTTTGCAGATTAGAAGAACGCTGCTCCCTGTGACTTCGGTGAGAGAGAAAGTCTGAGGCCAGCTTCAGCAGCAAGCTACCTTGAGTTAAAGGTTAGTCTTTGTCACGTGGCTTCAAAGACTAGAGACGTACACACACAGAGAGATACGCATGCATCCGTTTGGTTTCATTAGAAATGCCAGGGGGCTGGAGAGGTTCCCTGTCCATTCACAGCCAAACACCTGCACGGCTTTCATCCCATATCTGTCCACTCACCCTTTATCACCTGCCACCCAGCCAACCACTGCACACGGCATCTAAACAAGCCATACACACCAGACATGCCTCATGCGTGGCTAATTCGCACAGCCACATGGCACACACCAATTTTAATAAATATATAATGTTAGAATCATATTTTGATGTTTTGGTATGGTACATTTTCTTGCCATTTTTAAATGAGCTTAACATTCTGTTATAGGACAAAATACTTTAAGGTTTGCAAGGAACATAATAAAACATAAAAAGCAGTCAGGTCAGGTTTTCAATTACTTTTTTTCAATTACCATTTATTCAATTATGTACTTATCAAAAATCATGGAAGTCAGTTAAACCTGACCTGACTACTTAGGACACATAAACATGCTCTTGACCAGCAGAACTCAATTGTCCAAGGTAATCCTGGTGGTTAAGCTAGTCAAGCAGTGTCCCCTATACATAGTCTGATGACTGGTCTTTTCAGCAGGGCACACACCAAGACCTCCACCTGGTTCAAATACCTCATTCGGAGTCACTGAGGAAATCAATACATGCTCCAAATAAAACAAAAACAGTGTGCTCTACCTCTGACAATCTGTCATCCTCATTCAATATGTCAAATGCAAAAGCTGCAACCCAATTTCACAGCAGACTATTTGCTCTCATGTGGGAGGTGCTGGAGTTAAAAAAAAAAAAAAGGATTGTGTGACTTATAGCTATCTGTTTCCCCTTCATGGGTTAAATAGTTTGACTAATGCAATATTGATTTCGCTCTCTGGATGGAGAAGACACAAGCACAGCTTATTGAAATATGGATAGTCAAGCTGCCAAGAAAATATTAAAATACCTTAGGTGAAGGGGGACGTCAACATTGAAAATGCTGGATTTTACCCTTCAGCAGCAGAAAAAGTTTAAAAGTTTAAACAGTTGGTATTGATAAAGGATAAAGAAAGGATTTCAGTGGTTCTTAATGTCGTTTAATGTCAACATTTATGTGGTTCTCTGATCTTTTCATTCCGTTTCAGTAAACAATGTGTTGTCCTTCAAAGTTTCGAACTGAGTAGGTAGAATAGTCCACACATTCTGCAAGGACAATGCGAGACTGTACTATGTGAGGTCAGACCATGCACATGTTCAAAGAAGAAGGTTAATAGACCTGCAAACGCATATATATATATATATATATATATATATATATATATATATATATATATTATTTATTGTGGATTTTAATTGCGCAAAGAATTAGTTAACACTTGTGTAAACCTGCAGGTTAAAGGCTCTGATTGTCATTAGTAACATTATAATCCTGCAAGCTTAGCATCTTGTGTTAGCATCCGGCCTGGTAATGGAAGCTGAGTAGCCATTTGGGGAGGCATTGTGTTTGATTCAGACCTTGTTAAAATGCCATTTTGTTTTGAACGCAATGGGCTCTGCACCTTTAGGCAAGTGCAGAAGGACTCTGAGTCTGGTTTCAGAGCAGGATTGGCGCGAACAGTCCAATTTTTCATCGTTATTGGTCATGACATATCCAAAGTGGCAGAGCGTGGGCTTGAAGGTGAACGGTGGATGCTTCAGCTGGGCAGGGAACTCTCACGCCACCACATTTATCCCTGCAGGGTCTTCTACACAGCCGTGACGACAACGCAATTCAATGCTGGCTATTACAGCCAATGAGGTTAAAAACAAGAGCTCACAGTTGTTCTTACACTTCTCGTACTTTCTTTTCGCATCCTCAACCTAAACTAGTGTTAGTAGCATTATAGCATGAAGCTAGAAGCCAAGGTTGTAACCCTTGTGAAAAAGAAACACACTTCTGTAGTATGCTTTAGAATGTTAGTCAGCACATCAACATTATTACAATGTGCACTTTTAAAAAATGCACGTATAAAGTGTGATAAGAAACATATTCATAAAAGTAGACTCATACTTTCATAAGCATACATAAGTGCCCATTTATTAAATTAATATTATATTTTTTTTAATAAACAGTACTTTAAGTACACTACAAGTGTATGTTTAATGCAACTTCTAAGTGCATTACTTTTTAACAAGGGAAATTCCTAATAGATTCATTCATTTGAACTGCCCTGGTGAAAAATGAATATGCTGAGTATATTTGCAGTCAGGCTAATTATCAATATATTAGTAACTAAATTGTAGCAAAGCATAATTTTAAGTCTATTTAGTGTACTTTTATGTGCTTAAATGGAACAACTTCAAGTATACTTAGCATGCCTGTGTAGGGACTAATTACATCCTTTATTAGTGTTATTAAAGTGTACTTTATTTGTGTTGTAAGTAAATTACAAATGTATTATGTGTATGTCTAAGCACACACGCAATATTATTAGATATAATATTATTTTACAGGTAATATTATATGCTCAGTAATACCTTTGGCTTATTCCAAATACTACAAATTGGACATTTTGTATTCAATAACAATACACTTTGTTATTACTTAGCTATACTTTGTACAAAATACTTTGAATGTTGCACAATCTTACACAAAACAGTATTATAAATGTGCTACCATTTAACTTCATTTTAATGAATTACTTGTGGGACTTTTTCCCAATGCTGAATGCATTTTTTTTCAAGGCCAAAAAATTATTAATAAATGTAACCACATCTCTATGAAGAGACATATTTCATTAACAAGTCCAACGGTTTTATTTAAACTTCAGATGGTTTCCAAAAAACTGAACAAAATAAACTTACCATGTTTTCCTTTAAAAGAACACTGAAAAAACAGTGAACAAAAAACATTATTAGACCATTGGTCATACTGACCCTTTATATATAAATACAAATTACACATTATGTTCCATTTTCTGATGAGCTACTCATTATTACACTTGCGTCTGATGGCCGCTTACACATCATAGTTTACATTAGCCTGCCTAAATCCTGTATTGAACCAATACTATTTTTGAACAGTAAATGAGGATTAGCACTGTATCAGTACTATACAGTATGTCAAAATTGTTTCTAGTACATATTCAAACGTACGACTCTTTGTGAATTAATATTGTACAGTACCAAGTGTCTACATGTGCCATAAACCACTACCACAAAAAAAAAAGGTGATATCTTGCCAAAACCCTCATTTACCATTTGTTAAAGCAAAGTGACAGTTTTTGACAGACTTTGACAGTTTTTCTCTTTTCAGATTGAATAGAATAATTTAATGACCATATACAGGAAATTACTGGTAGGCTGCCTACAATCAACACTTACCTCCAAATAGCAGGACGTTTTCTCCAGTTCTTTTCGGGGTCCTGTAGGCTATTTTATTCTCTTTTTTTGACAATGAAGAATAGTGGGGGAATCCTGAACCGGCTCTGGTATCTATACTCTTGTGTTTGGTATTTGGTGTTATTTAAAAAACTGCATATATCTAAACAGCCTTTCTTCTCTGTGACAAGCATATGTCAGAAAGTTGTGCAGCACTTTGTGTTTCCTGAAGTAACTGGGGTATATCGACTGTTTTAAAAGCGCTACCTCCTGTTACAGAGTGAATTATTTTAGTTTAGCCTGTCTGCCATTTATTGAACATTGATTTGAACAGACAAATCACATGTGAAAATCGGACCAACTTTTCATGCCAAACCATCGTATTGACCATGTATATTAAGAAAGTAAATGAGGTTCATTGTGATTTCATCTTGACTTCAACAAAAAGCAAGTGTTATTGATCCTTCCACAATGACCCACTTACATGTTTAAGCACGTTTTCCCATTATGAAGGTTTCCGCACACAACTGCTGTGTTTTACAAGGAATCTATCGATGTCTCATTGCTGTGGGACAGGGCCATTCGTTTAGGCATCATGATATATTACCAAGGCCTGGCTGTGTTGTTGGGTCATTAGTTTACTTAATACTGGATCCTGGGGAGTGCTAAAATACTGTGTTCTCTCACACATGCATCACCTGCTGCGCTCGCATGTGTGCTTCCAGCCACCATTTTGCCTTTTCTTTTGCAAAGGCCTCTGAGAAAGAGGAAAACCAATATATGCTATGATGACTTAAGCCTATAAGAGTAGATTTTAACCTGGCATCTCTCATCATTTCGGACTGGCAGGCAATTACGGATGTGAAAAGCATTGTAATATTACTGTATGGCAATGAGAACAGATTCCATCATCTAGTTCACTGCTTTAGAAACACTTGAATGTTGAACAGAATGTTGAAAAACAGGTCATTTTTAAATGCACTCAAAAAGAAAATTCAGTTTTCATTTACTGAACCTATGTAACCTTATGTAACTCTCAAAAGTGTGTTTTTTTTTACTCTCTACAAATGAAAGAATGTAGTAAAGAGTTGATACCAATTCAAGTAAACGCATGACACATAGGTCTATAATCAAACAAAATCTATTATATATAGTTTGGGGTCAATTACAATTTTTAATTAACATTTTTTTTTTTAGAAAAGAAACATTAAATTGATCCAAAATTACAGTTAAGACATTTTATAATAATACAAACTTTCAAAATTGATATTAAGATTTTTGTTGATGTTCACCAAATCAACATAGAATTATATCTGAGGGATCACGTGACACTGAGGACTTTGGCAGATTAAAATTGTGAATAAAGAATAAATTACAGGAATAAACTACATTTTAAAATAGAAAAAAAGGTCTTTTAAATGGTAATAATATTTCAGTTTTACTGTTTTTACTGTGTCTTATGCTTAAGTGAGCATAAGAGACTCCCAATATTACAGACACCAAACGTTTAAATGTTAATTTCATCAATGTTAATTTTCCCCCAATCTTAGGTTATACTAACTGTAATGTTCTCGGATTTTAATATTGTTGTGGGTTTCTCTCTTTTCTCTCTCCCTTGTGCTTGCTCTCTCCATTGCTCCAGGTTCTATCACTTGCCTCTGTCACTCTCAGTCCCTCTCTTTCTTCCCTCAACACTCTCTCTTCCTGTTTCATCGTAGTCCAAGACTTTCAACATGATCATATTTGTTTGTTTTGACGCAACTGAATGTGTGTGTTCAGAGCCATTGTTTCTAGAGGCCTTCATCCACAAACACTTGAATGGACGTCACTCATCATGATAATTTAATTATCAGACTCTTGACAAACGGATTTAATGAGTGCTCTCCAAAGCCGACCTTATCCTCCACCCAATCCACAGCGGCGAGTCTGCCGTAGAGACCATAAACATGGTCTCACCTGTCCAGACTGAGTATTTCCTCTTCGACAAAGCCGCAAAAATATGGCCATGCCCTCCTTTTTTGCATATTCCGCAGGGAGGGTTGATGTAAATTTATGGGTTAGTTACGTATAAAACCTGAGAAGTATCTAGTTGTAGTCCCATTTGAGTTGTTTTTGTAGGCATTAAACTTCCTGATTTTTTTTTTTAAGATATCTATGTTTACGTTGAACTTTCAGCGCTGCAACTTTGCAGATACTGTTCATGCACCAACAGCAACATTACACACTATTTAAAAGAGAAAAAAAGTGAAATCGCAATCAACCCCCCCTTTAAAATATAAAAAATGCAATTCATAGATGTAATGACTTACATATAACTCTTCCATGATGATATAGAGTTTCAAATGTGTTGTACAAATAAGAGTGAGGCACTATATATGAGTTTATTACATATATTGTATTTAAATGAGAGCTTTTGTTTGCGGTATGATTGTGGAGTTCTCCTCAGTCTGAGGTCGTCGGGTCAAAGTGGGGCTGTGAAAAGTCTTAATCACTCATCCTGAGTGGAATGGCCAATGAGGCGGCTCTTGTAGACGCTAAATCACAGCAGCTCACTCCAACTCTCTGATGCCTCCATTAAATTGATCCCAGTGGGACCGACTTCCTCAGTCTTCCTCACTAACGTGGAGAGCACAAGGTGTTCATCAGATGCTGGAGGACTAAGGAATCCTACTATATCTTGCATCTTTGAAGAACGATGCTTTTATCTACAAGTACAAAAATGACTAAAATTCAAACTGGTTTACACTGGCCTTGTTAGCAGGCATTAAACCAGGATGGGCAAAGGAAAAATAACAGCATCTCCAGTCTGCCCAGTCTGACTATATCTGCATTAATTAAGTAAAGGAGCCAAGGACTGGAAGTGCAGAGTATGATTACAATGGACGTCCTGGACGTCCCCTCTCTCACACTTCATTAACATCCCAACATCTGCAGCGTGTCCTCCTCTCCTGTCAGAAACAATGGCCTCCACAGGTGTCAGGAGGAGAAGAGAGGGGGTGTGCGCACATGTTTGTGTGTTTGCATCTAGTTTGGTAGCGTTCAGCAGCGACAACTCTGAAATGAACACCTGCGTTCACAGAAGAAAACATGGAGGGTGCTGAGGCATCCAGAGAAAGGCAGAAAGAGACAGAGAGGAAATGATGAAAATAAAGCTGTTTCGCTGGAGTCTGGCAGGTTGATGCTCCTGGCAAATGGGAAGCATAATTAAACTATCAGAATTAATTAAGAGAGGTTTCTCTGCCTAAAATGCATTTAAAATCTCAGCTGGTATAAATACCATCATATGTACCCACATACAACGAATGCATGTAGCCCTGCACACATTGACATTTTTTGGTCCAGACCAAAAGAACAAAGTGAAGCAAACACTCCCTTAGCGAACCAGGACTAAATGTATCATTTTCTCTTCTGGTCCGGACCAAACAACCCAAGAGAACCAAACTGTGACACCGTTCTCTGCACTTGCAGCAAAATGCAAAAGTGCATCTCTCAAAGGCCTCTATTCAGTAGCGGTGGCCTAATGGGTGTATTGTGCAACTTCGAGAGTGTATACTGTATGCAAGTTGATAACAGGCTAGCAATCACATTAATGATGCTCATTGGGTGCATCGAGTTCTCACAGCTTTAAGTACCCTTGACCTTTTGTTGGGCTTGGTGTCCTCCCATGCTCAGGAGACATGCTTTGATCAAGGCCTCTATGTATTATTTATTCATCTTGGTCTTTCACTACTTTCATACTTTCATACTTTCAGGGATATTTTATTTTTCAACAGGGCCATGTTGTGATTGTAAATTCAAGGAGGAAAAAGGTTCTGTCCGAGGTTGGAGGATATTGTAATGTTCAGGGGCTTGAGTTGAGGAGATGAGTGGCATTTAATTGTTGATGGTACTCTGAAAGGGAGCATTATAAATTATATGTTATGTGCTTTACAATGTTATATGCATACAATGACAATGTTAACTCTTTCCCCTCCATTGTTTTAAAAAAAAAAAAAGGTTACCAGCACCTGCCAGCATTTTTGGTCATTTTTCACAAAAAAATGTCATGACCCCCAGAATATTTTGTTGTATGAATATCTGAACATGCAATATATCAAACGAAATAACAGAGCCTCTGCTTTTAAACAACAATAACACAAATTATTCATGCATTTATCAATTGCATTTAATGCATGCATTTATCAATTGAATGTGGGTAAGTTTCATTAAAAAGCAACATTTTGAGAAAAATGCTGAGAAAATCACGTTTTTGTCAGAATACGTCTGGATCATATTCATTCAGTAGGCTGCGTGAGTAAAACATAGATTGAGTAGATCAAGTCCATCAAGACCCATAATGCTTGCACATTACTAGACTTCATCCAGAGTCAACATTTCATTCTGTTACATTATGTGAATTGTGCTATATATATATAAACACTTTGCATGTTCTCTTACTTGGGTGAATTTTAAGTCACCTAATATATGGCGCTTTTCCACTGCACAGTACCAGCTCGACTCGACTCGGCTCGCCTCGCCTTTGTTTGGTTTTCCACTGTGTAAAATTTGTATCTGTACCCTCTTTTCGCATACTTTTTTTAGTATCACCTCCAGCGAGGTTCTGAGCGAGCTATAAGCCGGTACTAAAATGTGACGTGAAAACAATGCAGACAGCTGATTGGTCAGAGAGAATCGTAACCATTCACTGCGTCATCATTGCACGCGCCAGATGGAATATCCAGTATAACCCCGCCATTTTTAAATAGTTTGGCCAGAGATAGTTTCTAAACTTACTACTATTATTATGGCAACTCGGTTGAATACGCCATGGTCAAACGAGGAGGTGCAGACTTTCCTTTGTTTGGTTGCCGAAGAGCGGATCCAGCGAGAGCTTGATAGGGCAGCGAGGAACAAAAGGTGTCACTATGACAACCGGGTACTATTTGTGGCGGTACTGTCTGCAATGGAAAATGGTGCGAGTCGAGCTGGTACTGGTAATGTAAAAGCGCCATAATATTCATGAGCTAAGCTGATGTCAGGTTTCTGTTTAGTTTTCCTTGGCTGAATCGAAAAATTTATTTGAGGGGACAGCCATTTGTAGTGGTGTCCGAAACCATAGTGGATGTTATTGAGCTCAACGGCTGTCCGAATTTACCCACTTGTTTTTATTTACTCCTTCAAGTGAACTATTTTCGTGGACTAACATGGGGAATAGTGATTGAGGGTTTAGGGGGTGATTTCGGATTCAGCCCTTTTGTTTAGTTTTAATTAGTTTCCTCAGTTCATGGTTTTGTGTCATTTCAGTTTGCATGGTTGCTTATATATTATCTCTGTCTTCAGAGATTTGTGATTAAAGGGGTGATGAACTGAGAAATCAAATTTTCCTTGAGCTTTTGACATCTTTCAGAACTTCCTTGCTAGTCCAATAAAAGCTTTTATTGACACCAGCCCCAGCAAACGACTCGTTTTTCAAAGTGGGGAACTATGAGGATAAAACACCACCCCCGCAGAAGAAGATCAACTCCTACTTCAAAATGACCAGTTTAGCCCCGCCCACCGTTTTATTTTATTTTTTTTCTTTCAAAACAATTTCCCCCAAGTGCATCGACGGGTGAGTTGAAACTCATTATAATATGCAAAACTGTTATCCACTCACAGCAATGGGCATTTACTTCCAAGTCTTCAGTTCGAGACGCCCATAAAAACTGAGCGTTTTTCAGCTAGGCTCAAAACTAGGTTAAAAAATAGCCTATTACTTATTAATTTTGATGTTTTTGAATGCAAAAACCAAACGAACGTCATAAGTTGACCTCAGACAACAATATAATACAATTCAAAAAGCCAGTTCGTGAGCCCTTTAAAGACTGTTCTTTTAGTTATCCTTTTTTAGTTGTGCGCTCACTACAACTACCACCTGTTAGCGCTGATAAGGTTTATAATATACCCTGTTCAATTTTTAGATTGATTTTGTGCCCTTGGATGTATACAATTTTATTAGTTTTTACAAATAGAAACTGGCCGAAAATGAGATTTGTCGGAATGGAACATTGACTAAACCTTTTGTTTATGATTGCAACTAGTATGAAGACTCAATTTTGTTTTGTTTGAAATAGGCAGTGTTTGGTTTCCCTTGCACATTCTCTGTTTCTCTTCTTTCTTACATTCTTTTTCTCAAATTTTCAAATATGAGGAGAGTCAGTGTGTTGGCACTCAATTGTGGTTAGCAGGTGTAAGTGAGCTCTTTGTTCCTGGTTTACCTCATTAATGTGGCAGCTGAGAAATCCATTCTTAATTTATTTTTCTGTGCTAAAGCAGACCCTCCTCTGCCACTAGCACATCTGCGATCATTGTATTAAGTATTCTTCTTGCTAAGTCCTGGCAACCAACTTTGGAAAGGAGCTGATGCCCTTGTAGCTCTCCATGATCTTGTGCAAAATTGCATTTACGTTACAATTTTTTAACAAGCAACTTTTAACAAAAGCATAGTGATGGTATCAGATGGTAATGCCATTACTGAATATTCACGGCCGATATTTATTACTTATTATGACACACATGTGGCCGAAGCAATGTGGATATATTGGTCTTTCACTGGTCCAAGCTACAATCAGTAATAATAAAAAAGGATCTATTGGTCTGTCACAAGTCCAAGATAAAATTAGTAATTATAAAAAAGCATCATATTATTTTGTAACCATATCCATCCATCCATCCATCCATCCATCCATAGACACAAAATGATCTGGCCCAGTTTAAAAATCCCATTATGCTTGCAGAACATTATAGCCATGGCGGTTTTTATTGTATATATAGGCATTGCTATGGTAACAGATGCACCCATGGGAATTGAGCTATTATTCCTTAAAAGAGAAGAGACTCTCAGTTAGTTAGCCACCCAAGAACCATCTAACCCAAGATCACCGATGGGGATGCTTTTGTGAGGTTGTTGTCGTCTTATTGTATGAGGCTTGTTCAAAGGTTATTCATTCTGTAAAAAATTTTGAGCCATCGTCCCCAAGAGGGCAGTATTATGCTCCATTTAAACTGCATAGTGATCAGCCTTCACTGATAATGCAACAGTATCCATTCTGATTCTTACCAGAAACTGATATGTGTGATTTGATAATGTTCCTCTATTGTTTTACTCCTTGAGCAATCCATCATTTTCAGTGCCAGATCTCTCTGATTGCTGTGAGAGAGGTGTGCGCGCTTGCCGTGCACATTCAAGCGTCACAGGGAGTGCACATCCATGTAGTATTCTGTGAACTGGAGAGATATGGCGGATGGCTTTGACCAAACACAGAGGTGAAAATGTGGAAAAATCCCACACTCCTCCACCTTGGATCAATAAGCTTACATTTATGTGGCAAGCATACACACAGGTCGCTGTCATTCTCACCTCTCTTCTAGCACCAGTTGGCTGACTCTCAATTTTCTCTGTCAAGGAGCTGAATATAAACCATCTACCTGCAGAGAACTGAGATCCAATACACATCTGTTTAAATAAAAAAAAAGACAGCAAGAGACACGTCCCCCTCTAAAGGTTTGCTGTTTGGAGCAGACGGCTTAACAAGGGTAATCATTAAGCTTTGAGTCTGTTAGGTTTTTATTTCCTGCCTGGCTAGCTGTGAAAGCACACACTTTGTGAGCTTAGAATTATAAGGTTCTATCTCTGTTTAGGGTACAGTAGTTCTGAGATATTGAGCATCAAAGTTTTTACATCCCAGCCTGCAAAACTGTTATTTAGTACAAAATTCTATTATAGCTTTATCTATTAATTTTTTTTATTTTTATTTTTTTACAAAAATAACACCACACAGGCATTAATAAACACGTAATGGATCAGATTATGTCAAAAACTCAATTTTGACCAAAAGTGGAGATCTGTATCATCCCACACAACATCATACACTTTTAGGGAGAAATTTTGAAATGGCCATCTTAAAAGGATGCTGCATTAGCATCTAATTGTATGATGTTGAAAGATGGTTTATCCCTTATCCACTAAAACAAAATCATTTAAACTACTCAGTATTGGATTGTCATTGTTTCTTTAAAGATCCATCGGCCAGATTTACTAAAACAGAGCAAATTAGCGTGAGACAGCAATCCCATAGAACCGCAAGCCAGATAATTTACATTATGACCAACTCAATCTACCATGAGCAGCGCAAATAAGTGTCATCTGATTCCAAGTGTGTAATTTCTGTTTCTGAACAGGTTTCCCCAAACACTGCCATTGGTCAGAAAAACACATATACGTATATCTCAACAGTGAGACGTATGTATATATATATATATATATATATTCACCTAAGGGATTATTAGGAACGCCATACTAATACTGTGTTTGACCCCCTTTCACCTTCAGAACTGCCTTAATTCTACGTGGCATTGATTCAACAAGGTGCTGAAAGCATTCATTAGAAATATTGGCCCATCTTGATAGGATAGCATCTTGCAGTTAATGGAGATTTGTGGGATCCAGGGCACGAAGCTCCCGTTCCACCACATCCCAAAGATGCTCTATTGGGTTGAGATCTGGTGACTGTGGGGGCCATTTTAGTACAGTGAACTCATTGTCATGTTCAAGAAACCAATTTGAGCGATTTTAGCTTTGTGACATGGTGCATTATCCTGCTGGAAGTAGCCATCTGAGGATGGGTACATGGTGACCATAAAGTGATGGACATGGTCAGAAACAATGCTCAGGTAGGCCGTGGCATTTAAACGATGCCCAATTGGCACACATCCCCCACACCAATACACCACCACCACCAGCCTGCACAGTGGTAACAAGGCATGATGGATCCATGTTCTCATTCTATTTACGTCAAATTCTAACTCTACCATCTGAATGTATCAACAGAAATCGAGACTCATCAGACCAGGCAACATTTTTCCAGTCTTCAACTGTCCAATTTTGCAATTTTCCAAGCTTGCGAATTGTAGCCTCTTTTTCCTCTTTGTGGAGATGAGTGGTACCCAGTGGGGTCTTCTATTGTTGTAGCCCATCCACCTCAAGGTTGTGTGTGTTGTGGCTTCACAAATGCTTTGCTGCATACCTCAGTTGTAACAAGTGGTTATTTCAGTCAAAGTTGCTCTTCTATCAACTTGAATCAGTTGGCCCATTCTCCTCTGACCTCTAGCATCAACAAGGCATTTTCAGCCACAGGACTGACACATACTGGAAGTTTTTCCCTTTTCACGCCATTCTTTGTAAACCCTAGAAATGGTTGTGCGTGAAAATCCCAGCAGATTGTGAAATACTCAGACCGCCACCAACATCCATGCCACGCTCAAAATTGATTAAATCACCTTTCTTTCCCATATAATTTTAACCGAATAGTTGTAACCAGTAGCTAAATAGCCAAATTTAGGCACTGTTTTAGCAAACTTAAATTCTCATCTGCTATGTTATGGCCAATTATCACAATCCAAACAATTCCTATTGGATTCCAAATGGATTTTGTTCCATCTCACATGCATTCTTTTTGGATATCATATTTCCTCCATATGTGTTACATTATAGTTTTAAAATGAATGACAATTCTCATTTCAGTTCAAAATTAAAAAAAAATCAAAGGGTTGTGAAACAGTTTATAGGACAAAATTGCGGGTGGTGAGACTGTACATGAAAAGTAAAACCTGACCAGTATCTGTGTGCGTTCATGAACTGAGTGGATGTCATTAATGGCCAACATCTTATTCAATTGCTGAGAGGCTTTTGCTAATGTAAACTGTCAGATAGAACAAACCGCTGCCTGAAGGCTGAAGCACACACGTACAAAGGAAAAAATGAACCGTCACAGCATGAGAGCAGTATTAGACAGAGTGTGAAAAAGAGAGGGAAAGAGAATGAGGTCAAGAGGGAGAGAGAAACATAGAGAGAGAGGCAGAGATTGATACAGCATAGACTGTAAAAAAAAGATGGATGAAGCCCCTCCACTCTCTTCCATTAGTCAAAAGTGAATCCACCAAAGTCCTATTGTGACGCTGACATCTTGCGCAGATTTAGGACCTGCTTCTGCGCAGTAGTAAACATGAAGTAAAGCCGCGATATCAAGGTCCCGCCCTCACTCATACACAAAAATGGTTAATAATTTACTGTGTGAAATAAAGTTATGGGCATGTTGAAATTAAAGTTGAAGCTCCAATCTCCTCCCGAAAAGTCTGTTATTGCCTCAGTGACTACTTTTAAAGAAGCTGTCAATCACAGCTGTCAATCATGATGCCACATTCCCGTTTTTATAGCATCAAATAACTAAGTAAAACAAAACTTATTTAAAAAAAAAACACTTAAACTTAAATCAGCATGATAAAACTACCTAAAATGACAGAAAACCTCTTTAAAAAAAATTATATGAAGTGTAATTTGATTTTGTTTTCATCAAGTCCATCAGGCTTCATGGGAAGTTGGGCTTTATGACCTATACTGGGACCAGTCACCGGGGGGCGATCGAGACGCTTTGGCTTCACTTTTCAGCACTTGTGCGGCACGCTTGATTGTGTAGCATGAGCGAAGCAGAATTCCATAAAACCTCCACTCTTCCTTTTCCCAGTTTGCGTACTGAGCCAGCGATGAGTGTTCCTCTCAGAAGGGCATGACCTTCTGTTTCTTCCAACGTCTCATTTGGTAATGTCAAAAAGCACAATGCCCAAAACAGCACCTAAAATCAATACCACAAATGTACAAATCAGCTGATTTAGAAAATGTCTATGTTGAAAAACACATTATCATGAATGTTGTTCCAAATTGGTTTATCAGCAAGTTGAGCTCAAGCTGTGTTTATGACATTGGCTTTTTGAGCCACTTTAGGCCATGGCTCCGCCCCCACTCCCCTCACAGGCCGAGCATCTGGACATGGGGAGGGGCCAGGCAGATGCTCCGGGCTCACTGTTCATTTGCATACAGTTTCTTTGGGAATGCCCTTGAATGACTCCTCAAGGGGACGTGGGCTGCATCTACACCACAGAGAGACAGAGAGAGAGAGAGAGAGAGAGAGAGAGCAGGACAAAGAGCAAGAAGGAATTGCAGCCCTAAGATGTGTTCACACAAGATGTGTTCTTCTGTTTAAGACAGCTAGACGGAGTGCACGCATTGCATTTATGGGCATGTTGTATACGTAAATATGATTATTCCGCTGCCAGATTCAGTTGTTGTATTTTATATCTGCTGCACTTAAAATGTATGATAAAAAAACAGTGAGTGCCTTAAAGGGTTAATAATGTAGTATATCATCTATAATAATAATATTTACATTCACATCATGTGACTGTCAATGACCCAATCAAAACAGACATGTGATGCATTTTTTGGGTCACGTCCCACTGGTTGAGATATGCAGTGTATACTGCACTGTATTCAGTTAATAACAAGCTGGTATTCCTTTCCAAATACAACCTTAGTTACATCAAATATATGCTCATCCTTGTTTGTGGAAGACAAAAGCAGAGGAAGAGCATGTTTGTTGAGTAAAGAAACATAATGTATGTACAAGTGAGAGCTGGTGTCACAGTGAATGAGAGTGTGTCGGGAGAGAGAGAGAGAGAGAGAGTGCGCATGTGTGATGAGAGAGAATGACAGTGTGTGTGAAAGAAAGAGATAGGAAAAGGGAGGGTGTTGGGGGTAGGTGGGCGGGAAGACGAGTAGGAAGGCTGAGAGAGAGAGAGAGATTCAGTGCTGCGTGTCAGAGCCGTGTGTAAGAGAGGGAGAGAAAGAGAGAGAGAGAGAGCGCGTGTACACAGGGTGTCCGTATTTCTGCAGGACAAACGGAGGTGTTTTCACTCAATTCAATTTCAACCTCTACCTCCTGCTCTACCTGCCATCCAGCTCTGAACAAAAACCCAGAAGTGACTACAGACCGCCAGGTAGGGACACTTGACTGTACTGAGAGCAATGTTTGTGTTAGTTACTTACAGTATAACATCTGTAGCGAAGTGTGCTGAACTGCTTCAGGAGATTCTAGTTCAAAGGAGACGATGCTTTGGGTTTTAAAGTCTTGGAATGGATTAGATAACAAGATCTGATGAGAAAACTACACTACGCGCCTATGTGCATGCAAATGTTGTGTGGTTATATGCTCAGCCATGTGATAGCATTTGTATTTCATTATCGAGTGAAAACAGTTCACAATAGCACTAGAGTGCTTCCTACCTCCAGTGCCTCGTGACGGCTGATTCCAGGAGGAATAACTTCAGTGGCTTCCTGCCGTCTAATTCTACACCGGTGACGAGGAGGTCATCTCCAAACATCTTTCTCACCTGTTCTCTTTGAAAACTGTCAGTTTGAGGGTCTTTTCAGGCACGACTGTTGTTTACAAAGCCCACTTGAGAGGGCGGATTGCTTTCTCTAAAACAGTAGACATGGGCAGGCAGAGAAACAGGGTTTGTCTGTCATTGCAATGGTGAGATTGTGTTTATGGGCTTTGTGATTGTATCCTACACACCCCTTCCCCCACATGCCCACACATAGCTTTCATCTCATATCCTATTTTTCCCAGTAGAGTTTGCAGCCCCTGATGTATGGAGTGATCAAACCTCAAGGCGCTATCAGCTCCCGTAGAATCATTCTTCACTCTCTCGGTGATGTCAAACTACACCTAATTGACGGATCTCTTCCGGTTTCACCATTTCCAGGCACTCTGTTCAAGTTAAAGCCCCGTTCCTCCATTAGCTCTTGATCTAAGAATGGAACAAAGGGGCTGCTGGATTGCGGTTAACATGCACAGTTGTTCCCTCATTTCAAAACATGAAAGAGGGGAAGAATGGCTTATTGCGGAGCTTCAAACAACTTCTCTTCATTCGGTTCAATTCTCCTGCCTGGTATAATCCTCAAAAGCCACGGCATGCCATCCACCTCTTTTTTTTAAATGGATCTTTTCTTAATCAAAGCGAACTGCACTCTGGTTCCTTTTCTTTTTCCCCAGAAGACTGTTTTACATCAGATTATTTCACATTGCTTTTGAATGTTAATTTGTACTTTTAAGGTGGTACAGAAGATGGGTTTCTGTATGGCTGGTGGCTTGACCACCTCGACTTGAACTTAAACTGCCACCTCTTTTCTTTGGTTTAATACCATGGAGACTGGTTTGAATTGAGTCCATTGTCAATAAGTACAGAAATAAACAATCTGTGTGTGTGTGTGTGTCCAGCTGTGGCGCCAGATCTCACACAGCATCAATAGTTAATGAGTGAAGCTGGCAAGAGCTCTATTGATATGTCTGTTTTTGTTTTCCTAATGGCTGTGTAATTTATATGAGCTTTATCTGACAGAAGGTGGAATAAAACATGTTGTAAAAACCCTATAAACATGGAGGGGGACAGTATTGAGATTAGGGGTCGACCTGTATGTGTCGGTCATGCAGAGAGAAAACCCACATGCTTTTGTGTGGAAGACCTAACTGAAACTAAACTAGGTGTAAATGGCATGTGAGAGGTTGCTTGTTAGTGTGCATATGCAGTGTGGTGACAAGTGTGAGTCTGCATGACTGTTTCCCCCATTTGTTGGACGGTATTTGAGCTAGTCAACGCTTTACTTGCCGTTAGCGGAATGGTTTTTTTTTTTCTCCCACTCCTCACGACCTCACTAACTGCGCCTTGTGATTGGTCGTCTCTCTCACACTCCACGGGGAGAAATGACAGAGTGGAATTAAGGTCACATGATCCGCGATATGGGATTCTGTACTCACAATCTTCTCTTTTTAATCTCCCCTATAGACTCTCTATCTCTCTCTCTTGCTGCGGATTTGGATTATCTTCATCAAAAATTAGCTGTATGATTGTCTGCTTAGTGTACATATTTACCAAGCAGCTGGTTCAAGCCATAAATCCTACTAAAAATAAATAAATAGACAGAGAAAAAATACAAATCTGCAGATGGCCATATTGGAGCACAGCACTGTGTATAGTCTTAACCATGTGTACACTGTACAGCTATGAAAGCTAAAGAAATGTATGATAGTTACAGATATTATTCTTTTTTCCCCCTACTATCTTAATGCTCCAATCCAAAAGGTGTTCACACAGGGCGTGCTCTAACATGCAAAGCAGCAAGAGTGAACAGCTAGGGGAAAAAATACAGTGTAGTCCCATAAGGAGTGTAGTATTCCCATTGGAATTACATAATCCAAAACCAACCCAAAAGGATGCTTATAAGAGTTTTATATGAATCAAATAAGATCATGTTACTGAAAACTGATTTCTTTTACTTGTCTTAACACAGTGCTTATGGTCACAGATGTTAGTCTGACACTTGTGTAAATAAATATTTGTTTTAAATTCACCAGACGAGATGTAAGAAATGCCCTGTTAGGTGCTAAGGAGACTGCTGACAGCTCTGAGCAAATGAGATTCGTAGCCACCCACAGAGAGTGTGCTTTTCCATACCCAACACGACACACAGCTTTCAGCACTTCTTGCTTTTGGACAGCGCCACCTGCCTCAAAGCTTTCAGCACCGGACAGCAACAAACTTCCAGGCTTTACGCAAAGGGGCTGCTTTCAGAATCGCTATTTAAAGGACAGCGACAATGTCACTATACAACTTCCTTTACATTTACCTTTTGCTCTTTCCATACCAGAAATTAATAGAGAGAAAAATGTGACTCTCTGTGATATTTCCCTTTGTAGTTAGTGGTACTTTCTTAGGAATCATTGTTTATTTTCTTTACTGACCAAAACTTAAATAAATTATAAATTGATATAATATATATATATATATATATAACGTTGTGTTTTATTTTAAAGAAAATAGATAACATCCTCTGTCTAATGAATCAGACTGAGAATTTGTTAACCAATTGAAAAATATAAAGTTTTTTAATATCAATAGATGATACCTGAAGTGCCCTAAAATGGTGAAAATTCCCCTGAAAATCAAATTTTATTTCGGTTAGCAATAGCATGTTACATGCTCATCTTACTTTCAGATGAATGAGCTATGATGTACTTGTCATTCTCATTAGTTTGCTATTGTATAGTAAGTCTTTGAAGCATTACATGACGCAGTGACGGCGGATATTGACTCATGCAGCCATTCTATAGACTGCTTTGAAATCATTGTGGCGCCCATGTAGTGCATATGTGTTCAGCATGTTAGCTATATCTGGTTGGTCATGCATATTTGTGGGACATGCTAAATAATAAAATGCTCTTGTGCAAGTTAAAATTGTTGCGCAAGAGAGCTAAAGCTGTTTCTTTTGAGACAACATGCTGTATTTCGTGGTCAGAAATAATCAATGTTAATAATCCAACCTTGGCCATATGGAATATGATGTATTACTCACCAATCTTCTGAAAATTCACCCTATTGATTTTAATACCCTTTTGGTACATTGTGAATACGTGTTAGACATGAAAGCCAAGCATTAACATAGATCAGTGATTCAGATTTATTGTGCATTTAATAGTTTCCACCATTAGAAATGACTTGTGAAATAATTTAATGCATGCTGGGCTTCAGTCATTTGATGATGTAATGTTGTGGAGCTTGTGTCACATTCACGTAATTGTTTGATTTGATCTACAATGTATATAAAGAGCTTCAATGTGACAACAGAGGCAGATGACACGAGATGACCTTGCATATGTCTGACCCTTCAAAAGCTGGTTCATTATTGAAGGAAGCACTGCTAAAATCAACAGTGCTGAACTGAACCAATTAACATGACATGTGAAGACGCACGTGCAGCCAACACATGCGGTTGCACGCAAACAGAACGTTGCTTCTCAGTCTGCGAGTCAACTCGCCCCGCTGATGTCTCGTAATGATAATCACAGGTCAAAAGCTGTTTGCTTGTAGACGGATAGCAGGGCAATAATCTGGTCGCTCTCTAAAACCAACCCTTGTAAGCCTGTCACCTAATTGAGACAGCATGGTGTTGCGGACCGTTCATTTGCATATGTGCATTAGCATAATTGAATAGGCATGAGTTAAGTGCGTTTCAGTAGGCTGTTAATAACATGGCCCCCGCACCGCCAGATTAATTCGTTTCTGTTATTTCTCCTCCTCGCCGCCATGAAGAGAACGTAACCATCCGTTTGCTCTCAGTCCCCCTCATCTGTCTTTTCCTTCCTTTTCTCCTTCCCTCTTTGCTCTGTGGATGAGTTGAGGTCAGTTTTCTCTCCCCCTTGAGCTCACTTACTCAAGGAGCTCTGCAGGACTTGACCAGGGCGGTCGACTGTGAAGATTCAAAGGCAAAAAAGGCAGTGGATTATATCTGAAACAATCAGCTTACTTATTTTAGCGCTCGAGAACGTCTCTCCGAAAGTCCAGGTGCATGTTCACTGGGTTTGTTCCACGGGTGGAGCAACCAATGCCTCTAACAGATGAGCCTGAAAGCAAAGAACAGCAAAATGTTAGACTTTTTTTTTTTTTTGCTCCAGCTGTTGTTTTTTGCAATGGAGCGTGTAAACGGGGCACTAACGAATTCTGTGAGCATGAGAAATGCTTGCTCTTTTTACTTCCTCTTTACTCCTATTCCCATTTAAACGGCCAGTAATATTTAATCTTCAGTTCTCCAACCAGCCAGATGACCTTTCTTACTGCTCTTCCTCCTACACTTACCTAAGAATTTGAAGTAATGTTTTTCTATTACAGGGTACTAGTAAAACATTAGACATACTTAACAATAATCATTTTGGCTTGTATTCTGTATTATTACTTTGGTTACACTTTATTTCGATAGTCACTTTAGACATTCTACTAACTATAAGTAACTTTTCAACTACAGTACATGTCAACCAAGTGTCATTAGAGTATTAGTAGGCTGTAGTAGACTGTCAGTAGACTGTTAGGTTAGAGTTAGGTGTTAGGGTTCAGGTTAGGAGAACAAGTTGACTTCTTGTTGCTAAGTTACTTACAGTCAGTTGAATGTCTGTTGGGGGACCAATAAAATAAAGTGTTAGCAGATATTAAGCTGACAGTCTACTAATACTCTAATGATAGTTAGTTGACTTGTAGTGGCAAAGCTACTACAAAGTTAGTTGAATGTCTAAAGTGGACTATCGAAATAAAGTGTTACCATTACTTTTTGTAATCTGCTCAAATAATGATTTGATTTTTCTTAAAGGAGCTGTATGCAAGATTGTGGCCAATACTGGTACTGCAATCACTTTCAAAATAGGGTGTATGCGCACCTTCCCCCATGACTTGAGGTTGCCAGATATTCTGTAGGCTCCAGCAGGAGTGTAGGCTGCTACAAGAAGCTTCCAATGGCAAGTGACGAGTCTTTTTCTGTTATTTATTTCAGACTTCGTAACAAAATATTTCAGATTCATATTGAGTTTTTTGGGGTTTCGCAACGTTATAATTTTTTTTATCCGATTCTGACGCATTTGTATCTGCAGCTGTGGTAACTAGAGAAGAGCTGGCAACCCGAATGCCGCAACACTACTGAGTCCGTGATTGGTAGATAGGTGGAGGGTGACGCATCAGAAACGAAACACAACTTGACAATATCAACATCAGTCAATGGCTGCGACTTGACTTTTTAAGTGACAATATCCTGGCCGGACTACTGTTGTCAGTGATATAAGTATTTGAAATGAACATGATTTCTTAATGTCTAGTGACATATCAGGGAAAATTTATGATTAATTAAAATAAATTTCTTGCATACAGCTCCTTTAAACATTCTTCATAACTCTGTATTACAGTCAATAATGTTAAATTGGGTACAATTAGTCTTTTGTATCTTTACTTCAACTGCCCACCTTCCTGTCTGTATATAGGCCTAGTGTTGTTTTTTGTCTCTGTTTTTGTTTCAAAATGTAATACGATATGCAACGGCAATCATCTATTATTCATTCATGTGTGAACTGATTGTGTTTGTACTGTTATTGTGAAGCGTCCTTGAGCTTGGGAAAGGCGCTATATAAATTAAGCTTAATATTATATATTTGAAAATAGGACAGTACAGTATTTATACATACTACATTCTGTGGTATTAGTAGGACTAGGACCTGTTAGCATGCTCATTGAAACATAGCCTGGTCTATTATAGTTTGCTAAAAAAAAATAATAATAATAATGTAGTTTATGCAAGCCATATTGCCATACTGTATGTCTCCAGAGTAATTTTGTGCTACTGTATTTGTCCTTAACACCTGCACACGATAGCAACTTATGCATTCAAGTCATGTTTTCCTACTTAGGAATGTTAATTTTTATTCAAATCATATATAGTAGAGAGATTATATTCAGTAAGCCACATCCATAAAAGACACTGTGCATCATCCTCTCACCTGAATGACAAGTCAACTTCCTTATGGGTCAGTGAGCTAAATCACTTCATTCTGCACAGTTGACATGCACTTCCCGACCTCTAAATAATACTATTGACCTTCCGATTGTAAGATCTCTAATCTCTGACACCCTTTAGTCTCCAGTAGCGTTTACAATGGCTTAGTAGCTGCATGTCAAATAATTCACTGTGCCTTAATTAAAGGCAAGGCAATGCTTTCTTAAAAGCCCAGTGATGGATTGAAATCTTACGAGTCATGACTGTATCGATGAGAGGAAAGTAGCCCTTCTTATCTCTAAATGTTCTCCTTTTACTTCCTCCGTTTGCGAGCACGCTCCTGCTTGCCGGCATTGACATGTTCGCTGGGGAGAAAGATTATGCGGGAGTGGATAGTAATTACGGCTCTAAGCCAGCCATTTGTGGGGCCTTATCAGTCAAATGATCGTGGTGTGGATCACATTAAAACACAAAGGCCTTGGCATGTTCTAAATGCATTTTTTCCATGACATGTTACTCCATCTTATCATGACCAGTTTCCGTAAGGAAATTTAGGCATTAGAGGTATGAATACGTTTATATCGCAATATAGATATTTTTGCTGGCAATTTAACAATGGCAATTTTGCTGGTACTTTATCGTATTGGATTATTACCATTTTTATTTGATTAGCATTATTTAGCATTGTATCTTGATGGATGCAAACATATGGTTATGAAAAGCTGATTCATAGTATGCAATTTAGTTTTGTTTAGCACACTAAAGAAATCATATGAATTTGATTAAAATCTATTCAAAATAAATCAGTAAAGAACAACTTCCACAGAGAGTTACTTTTTCGTACATATTATATTATCTGAATGTGGCTTGTTCAGTGTGCACAAAGTGTCTGCTTGGTGTTTTACCATTGACGAATAGAGAGCTGTTTAGGTCTCCTTACATGGTCTAAAATCATATGAAGTGACTGAATATGTTTTGATTTATGTAAAGGTTATAACCTTGTAGGACAAGGAAAGAAATAGATGGGGATGAGTAAATGACAGACATTTCAGTTTTTTACCTCTCTAAAGACCTTGACTCTGGATTCTGTGTCTTGAGCTGAGCAGAGAAATGAGTCTCTCTCTCTCTCTCTCTCTCTCTCTCTCTCTCTCTCTCTCTCTCTCTCTCTCTCTCTCTCTCTCTCTCTCTCTCTCTCTCTCTCTCTCTCTCTCTCTCTTTGCATCACATCATGATTAACGGCAGCAGATAAATTTCATACATTATTCATGCACTCTGCCACCTTCACCTGCAGAGTGGAGGCTGATTTCCAGGTGCCGCTTTGTTCCTAAAAAACTTTAGCCACAATGACAGTTTGATCAAATCTCTTCCCTCAGGGCCAGTGTTTTCTCTCATTCAGCTCTTACTGGCAGGCCGAGTCACTCCTAAAGCTTGTGGATCTGCCCGCGAGCTCCTATCATCTGGAGAGATAACCAAAAAATATCAAAATCAAAAGCATGCCTTAATCAACTTCAACATTTACCCACGTTAATCCATGTACACAAGTAGCTTTATATCATCTTAATGGTATATATCACATATAATGTGGTTAATATAATACATAAAAATGTTTTAATGCTTATTTGGATTGTCAAGTTAAAAGTTTGACAAATAAAAAGTACTTAATTTTATTAATTTTACATTTTTATTTTGGAAATAATGGTCGTAAAATAAAAGATATCAACAAATGGATTATTCATAACAAATGGATCTGGCATAAACAGACCAGCAAAAATAGCTTTATGTTATGTAACATGGGAGTTGAAGGTGAAGTGTGTCATTTTTAAAAAAATAATGACACTGAATAATGACTGTTTGCTATTGTTTTTTTAGAGCTGCTTTACAGCAGAATCGAGTTCTGTTTGCATCATCATTATTTACCTGTTATCACTGTATATTTAAATAAAGGTGACTTGACTTGACTTTGTCACCAAATTAGAATTACAAAAAAAAAGCTTTGTTCTTCATGCTGATGGTCAGACACAAAATATAGTCCCACACTGTCCCAGTTTTCTTTCTATTTTTGTGGCAATATGTACTGTACACCCAATTAAATGAATTACTGTGGATTACATTTGAATAACTTTGTCCCTTGTTAATCTAACAGTTCATATTTCACATTCATTCTGTACTCATAACAGTTTTTTTTTGTTTGTTTTTTATTTTAAACTAAAGCATGCATTCACCACAGCTCATAACACTGGGTCTTGGCATGGCTTGCTGTCAGTGTAAATCATTCACTAGCCCACTGAGATGATAAAGCCCTGGGAGAAATGAATTACCCAGGATGCACCGGGTGTGCCAGGCATAGACAGGATGAGAGAGTGGCTAATGTTACCCACCTACTCGTTCCGCAATCTCTGGATTCGTCCAGTGCAAGCCAGTGACTGGCAGTAGTGTGGTCAAAAATAATGGAAATGTGAGGGGTGTCTATAGCACTATAATAAATGCCATGAAAACCTTGAGATGAAGCGGCACAGATTAGGGCCCAGTCTTACCTTTTAATGGTGCCCTTGACAAAAATTTGCATTAGTGCTGCAGGCAACCCATTCTGTGTACTGTGCATAATGCAGGCTATCAGGGACATGTGCGCACACACACACACACACGCATGCATGAATGCACTCATAACAGTCACAGAATTCAGCCATTATATCAGCCAAGCACACTGCAGATGCATTACTGGGTCGATCTTGGCATTTTTGATTTCCAAACAAACAGCAAAACGCACTATAATATAGGGATACAATATTTGAACATGCAGCACTACAAATAAATAAAACACATTCCATTTTTAATTTACAGTGACTAAACCATGTCATCTTGCCCAGCTTTTAAAATGTATGTTCTCTGTTTTGAGTGCCAATCTACTCACCACAACACCATCACAAAAGCTCTAAAGATATGAAAGACCTTCCTATTGGGCTTACTAGTGAGAGAATGACCAGACTGGGGTGACAAGTGTGAGACGTAGCCTGCACCACATGGCCATTTCTGCTGTCATTCCACCATCGCCAGTGGTTGCAATGACGTGCCAGAATACTGTTTGAAGCGGCAAATCAGAGCTAATCTGGAGGTTGAGGACAATGGCCACCCAGGCTTACATTGTGTTAGGGAGCTTTTAGCAATTTCCTGGCAAGAATATATTTTTGGGTTAGAGGAATCAGTCTGCATGAATAAACTAATGTTCAGTCTCACATGGACAATTCCTTTTCTTTTTTTTTTCTTTTTTTTTGAAAGAGAAAGGATAATAACAATAGTAATTATAGATCATTATAATTCACCAAGTCATTTCACCAAGTTATATAGTTTGCCGGCCTAACTGTTTATGGTAAGCTCCGTAGCAACTTGCTATATAAAGTTCAGAAACAGGTTTGTGTATATTAGCTACTCATTGAATGCTTATCTAATTAGAATTTAGGAGTCAGAACTATCCGTTTTATAATGGCAACACTTTACAATATGGTTCAGTTAATATTAAATTAAATTACATCAATAATGTTAATTCATAAAAATACAATTATATATGCAATTAAAATGCACTTTAACCAAAAGTTTTGCTCTTTATATCTTAAAGTTCATTACATACTTTAGTTCTTCATACCTGTTACCTATTTAGTTCATGATACTTATTCTAAAGCGCTGCGTTTATAATTCCCCCGATAGCACTGACAATAAAATCCCTATGAGCTTGTATTTATTTACCTCTGTAGCACGGTCATCACTGTTTGGTCACATGTGTGTGTTTATGGCCACTGAAGCATGCTGGGAGACATGAGGCTGCAGGCAGCACAGTTGAGCTGGCAGCCGGGGATGGAAGGGGGAAGTGACCCCATGTCACGTTTCACTGCACACAACGCAGGGTGGACTCTGGGAGAATTGGAATGCCCAATCAGCAGAGAGGAACTAATAAATATGAGTCACCGCCATGGCTTTGTGTACACTCGGGCAGTCCAAACAGTATGAACCCGAGGTTATAAGGTAGAAGAACAAAGGATTAAGGTTGTTTTGTTTATTTGGTTTTTGCTGGTTTTGGATATAGATCTCCTCAACAAATGTTATTTTTATTTATTAACGTATATGGTACTTTCTGACTTGACAACCCCGGTTGCAGAGTTTGCTTTTTTAGTGTGTGTGTGTGAGAAAGCTTTGACTAGCTACAAGCTCCAGAATTTGGTAATAGCCTCTATCATAGGAAATCGACAGAAAATAGCCTGAAATTGTAGGTAAAGCAATTTATCTCTAATAATATCCCCACATAATATGACATGGATGTCCCCAGCACCCTTTGAAGCTGCACTAGTACACTCATTCCAAATTCTCAGTTACAATGATTTGGTGGGTGGGGCACGGACGGACGGATGGATGGATGGATGGGTAGGTTGGCAGGTAGACAGACAAAATAGAATAAATGTTCAGTATGTCATGCACACTTCCATAGCCGTTCTTCTCAGTTTGGGGTGGGGAGGACTGTCAGACAGGCTTATCTCCTCTCGCAATGTTTACAGATCTTGTTTTTCTGTGTGAATGATTCGCCACTTTAGAAGCCCAACTTTGAGCTTCTCTGTAGCAACTCTCTTCTTTCACTCTGCTTCAATCTGCGCCATGCCTGGGGAGTCCATAATAAATGTGTTTACTGAACGCGTGACATACAGAATTATGCCTGTGCATACATTATTCCTATGGTCTCTACACCAAGATCGGTTGTTGCTATGGCAACAACAATCTCTTGAAAGTGGTTGTGGTAACCAGTTACTAGTTGATTCTTGGAATTCCATATCGATTCACCTTCAAATTTCACTCTTGACACTCGAGAGGAAAAGATGCACTTTGTAGTTCAGCTGCATGACCTATAAAGGCAGAGCTGCTTCAAGTTTATTTATAGACTTGTGGTGGGTGGGGGGGGGGGGGGATGTCATTCAGATAGACGTGACTGCACTGATGTAAAAAATCTATAAAAAGGGTAGATTCCTCTTCCAGTTCTCCACCTAGATGGTTAAAGAGATTATTTCAAAGACATGCTCAATTTCCAGCATTCACGTCTTGAAGTAAGAAGGATGTACTCTAAGAATGAATTAGATCATGTCTCGTTTGAGGAAACGCATGAGCTACATAATCTAATCTACTGTTGTTGCAGTTTCCTCCACAGAATGATTCGATGGCAGCAAACATGCCCTCTAAAACACAACTTCATTGGAAGTGTTTGGCTTGCCATGTGCCATTACGCAGCAGGGGAGCTGTGTCCTTGCCATATTACGAGCACTGAAACATTCCTTTTTTCAGCAACATCCTGTCTATTCTCCGTAGAAATAAGCCGACCAGGGTGGACATACGCCCTTCTGGCTATAATCATAGCATTTTCTACTGTTCTGTTCTGTCCGTCTGACGTGAAATTATGACATTATTGTTTTTTAGAATCTCTGTTAGCTGCAAATGCATGCTGATTTTGTACAGAGAGGGGAAAATATGTTTCCGGCAAAGTGTAGCCTGCTATCTGCCACATCCATCTCCACAAATCCAGAACTAGACAAATGGTCTTATAATTGGAAATAGCCATTCAAGTATACAAGAGCTCACAATGTATTCCACTCACCTGTGATTGCAGTTTAAAAAGTTTTAATTATGGATATTTTTCTTACAAAAGGGATCGCTTCACTTCAGAAAGGCATTTATTAACCCCCTGGGGTCGTTTGGATTACTTTTATGATGAATGGATGCTCTTTTTGGGGCTTCAGGATCTCACTTACTTTATACTCCCATTATAAAGCGTGGAAGAGCCAGTTATATATATATATATATATATATATATATATATATATATATATATATATATATATATATATATATATATATATAACTCAGATTGTATTTGCCTGAAATAAGAAAGTCATATACACCTAGGATGGCTTGAGGGTGAGTAAATTATGAATCATGTTCATTTTGGGGTGAAAAATGAAAACAAGTGACTTATTTATATAGGCATATATTATATAGTAAAATGCATGGGAAACTCGATTCAGTAGAGTTTGCCATTAGCAAGTTATAGGCATCATTATAGTTATCATCCTCGGTGTGAATGGGCCTTTGAGCTGATAAGAACAAAAATACAGAACATGCACAATTTTAATTAGACTGAACTGTTTTGATCAACTCTTTTCTGTATTGAATAAATTACATTGGATATTGTCTGTAGGCATGTGAGGATTCTATAGAATATGGAAGATGTCATATTCATGCTGCTTTAACTTTTCTGTACCTATGATGCCTTAAAATGCTCCCTACATAGGCACATCACTAGGTTTTGGAACGCAGCCGTAGAGTTCCATACAGTATGTATTCCTCCCTGCTGTAATCATAGCTTAAAGAAGTCCCATGACATTACCTCAAACAGTTCCATAACTAGCACAGCTAGTACACATGTAAAACAAGCTTGAGGCTATAGTTTGTTTACTTAACATTCAGTGTGATTGTTCTAGTCTAGTAAATAAACAGTAAGAGAGTAAAAAAGGGGAAAGAGAGAGATGAGCCAGGCACAGAGTGTTCTCCCTGCTGGGAAATTAGTGTCCATGTGCATAATTATGGGATTAACTAGATGAGGAGTGATTACTTTCTATTTTGTGTATGAGAGTCAAACAGCATTGTGTGCACTAGAAAACATCCCCTCCCGCATTGACCATCTGCAAACAGCCTCCATTTCAAATTCGATTAAACCAGTAAACACTCGGGTTTGTCTCCCAAGAGCAAACTGATGTAACTGAAGAGAAATTGTAGAGGTCATACCTCAGGTTGGGCCTATAGGGTAGAAGGTCGAGACTGTACTTTTTTTTTTTTATTCGTTTAAAGAGATTCACGTGATTCACAAAATCTAATTTTAGTTTAATTTTAATTTTAGTTTTAGGGATTGTTCACCCACAAAATGAACATTGTGTCATTGTTTACTCCTCGGCATGTCGTTCTGAATTCATTTTATTTTTTTGTCTGTGGGGCAATTTTTCAAGAAAATCCTAGTCACTCTTATCAGTATAATTCAAGCGACTCTATTCCAAGTGTTGTGAAAACATAGCTTTGTTTAATAAAATCCCATGCGGCGTGTGCGCATAAATATTTAAAATATTGGTCATTGTATGCTTTTATTGTGTGTAAATGAGCAGCTTGGACATTCAGCGAAAATTCCACAAAAATTAAGACTTTTTTTGTTTTTTAACCCTTTCACCCATAAGTTTACAATTGTGTGAAAGGGGTTAACCCCCCAGATTGTCAAATATGTACAAGTGGATGCGTTTTGTTGTTTAAACATCTTTATAACGATCGCGTTAGTTGAGCTGTATGCAGAATGGGCAGCGCCATTTTAGTTTGTTTTACAGTTCAGAGAATCGGGTCTGTTGGATTTACAATGTCAATTCCTCCACTTCTCACCAAATAAGTGAAAGTAATTGGCCGGTGAACTAGGAGAAGAATAGGGTCAAGTGTTGAGCGTGAAAGTACGCGTGAAAGGGTTAATAGACTATTCCATTACCTGTGTGCATTATGTGTGGTAAGAATTTGTAATATGGTAATATTATTTTTGTTTTCTCTTTGATTGTTATTTAGTGTGCCGGTTGCCATTTAAGTCACTTTAAGAAGCTTGCATGAGAAGTTCCACTTTGACCTCTTGAAGTGTTTCTCTCACTCAGGTGCTGCAGCATGCTGGCACGTAGGTCGCCCGCCCTTGGTAACAGCTGTGAAATATACAGCTCATTTCAGCTGCGCCGTTGTTTCCTTTTCTTTTTCGCTGAGCTTGTCCGGGGCCTTCAGGGCAGGCAGCTTTTCACAGTGTGTTTATGCAGCCTGTCAGCACCTGAGATCCGCTGAGCTGGCTGCTTCGGGCGCTCACTCCTCACAACTCAGCAACGGTCAGTCTCAGCAAGCCGGACCAGAAGGTTGCAACAAGGTCATGACAAAAGTCTTGGAAGTAAGATTGCTATTTACATAGACTACAGATTAGTGATGGTGACACATACAGCAGGACCAACAGAACAAACCGTGGAATCCGAACGACGCGGCCGAGCTGTGGGTTGGCGGATCTAGATCGGCATGGCTGGTGGACTTTACAGCGGCATGAGTGAAAGATGCAACGTGTCACAGTGTGACACAGATGCACGCTGATGGAAGTGAGACTGACAAGCTTGCAGGCGCATAGGGACTTGAAATGGCAGATTGCTCCTTGTTGCGAAAGGTCTATTTTTGGGGCTACGCCGACACCCACTCTGAGGGTGACGAATGCAGCTGAATACATTCACACCTTATGGAATTCATTGAATTGTATAAGACGTTAAACTCGGGCTCTTTCATTGAAGGTGCTGTATGGAACTTTTTCACTCTACTAAAGCATAAAAATACCATCATTAGTTTGCAGATATATAGAGAACATGCTGAGTTCACATACTCGTTTCTCTGAAAAACACTTCTACAGGCAGTTACTTTGAAATGTGCGTTCCGTGTTGGAAGTCTCCTCGGCTTTCATTGTCAATTGCACTCTTTTCTGTTGCGTGTCCCCTAACTGAGTGTCGAGTCCGAGCAGGGGGTTGGGGGAAACAACAATATTTTGAATTTTGACTGCAGTACCTATTTCGACCACTAGTTGTCATTCGTACAGACTGCACCTAGATACACCGATCTGGATATCTGTAATTCATTGAATCGTCAAAAATATGAAATCAGTCCCCCATTTAGTTTTTCTAGTTTTTCTTCACATGCCATTCAACAAGGCTGCTAAAACAGTTGTCCGCACAGTCAGGAGTCAAAGTCCATTCAAAGCAGACAGCTTCGTTCTAGCCTTCCGTCCCCCGTTGCTCGGAAAAACGGTGTCGTAAATACTTTTTCCACTCAGCGCTCTTCAAAGGACCCTGGACAGCACAGGGCTTAAAAAATCCTGCACCAAGTGGGTTGGAAGAGATGCTCATCTCTGGTCCCATGTTTACTGCTCCCGCGGTGAGCTGCTGGAGGCGATACCCTCCCGACAATACTTGCTTATTAGCATGCAGATTTAGGCCAGCCTCTCCTGATAACACTTCTGGAGCTATTGAGTTGATTTTTCAATTTTGCACTGCTTATACCCTGCTTCCCTGCCCATAATAAAAATTTCCATCTTGACTATCACCACGAGTGCGTACGGAAAAGCCGCATCGCTAATAACTACCTTTCTCTGAGCTACACCCTCTCTGACAAAGGTATGCAATCACATCTTGTTCTTGTCTAGCATTGATTGCACGACATTGCTTGAGCTTGCAGTTGTTCTGTCATACAGTATATTTACTGTCATAAAGTTAATTGCAACAGAAGCGAAGCGAGTGCAGTTTGCCTGAGCATCAAATAATCCTCTCTAAACATATTTAAAGATTGTGTGAACTGGTTTGGGTGACAAAAATGCCAGGTTTGACATTTTTATTTAGAGAGGCAAATATGCTCTAAAAACCTTCTCAGTCCTTTTTATTTCCATGAACATAAAAATGTATGTAAAAATGTAATAAACTTCACAATCGCATGTCTTGGTTGATGGCCCCATTTCTAGATGCTAACGTCTCCAGCGAGACATTCTTCAGTATCACCAGAAAGAACATGCTAGTCAACTAGTCCAACCAGCCTGAACCAACAAAGGTCCAATTCTGGTCTAATCAGTGCAAGACCTATACATATCAAAAGCAATATATAGTTTATGACTAAATTAAAGTGTTTATTTATCAATTTCATTGGTCATGAATGAGATTTTTTTTTTATTTAAAAGCAGTCATTTGCAATTAGCCTGATCTGTGGAGGAAGTATATACTGACTGAAGGAGCCATTTTATAGCATGGCTGATTTCTCTCTCAACTCCCTCTTGGGCTGACTAACAGCTTGTTCAGTCAAGGGTTATCAGCTGCAGATGGTTTCAGACAATAAACATGATCAAATACGGGGGCGGTTTCGCCAAGGCGCCCTGGCTAAAACATGGTTTTGCCGCTCTCTGGTCTCTATACATCCCTTTTCATTTGGTTTATTCATTCATCTTTCCACCTTTCTCCTTTATCAACCAATTTTCTGTCTGCTTTTTTCTGTCTTCTGGATTATCATTATATAATTTGTTCTATTCACTACAGGACATCAAGAGCTTGCGTAGATCAAACACATCAATTCATCAAAACGGAAAGAATGAACTTTGAATCTGCAATTCCTTAGTCTATTACCTGCTTTTCCACTCAAGGTATCTTCTAAAGCGAAGACCATTCAGTGCAAACCACGATTTGTTTAATGTGACAATGCCATAAAGGAGCAATGGAGAGACCTTCAGTGCAAGGGCATGAATTCTGTTCTCATTACTCATCATCTTTGAAAATAGTTAATTTAATGTGTTGAGTCTGAACTGACTATAAACAGTTGGACTAGTATAGCCAGATCTAAATCTAATGTTGTAACAAATGAAATTGATTCTAAAATGTCACAATTTAAATGAATAACAACTTTTAACTTTTCTTCAGAAGACTTATAGTGTAAAATATAGTCTAATATAGTGTAAAAATCGTGTGGACCATCTTTTTCAAAATAAACCATCTTTATTTATTTATTTGTTAAATTTTATATAACATACTAATTATATAACTAATTAGACATGTACTATACATCAGCCTTTTTAAAATGGAAGTTGTCAGTTATTCAGGGAGTTTAAGGGGCAAACCGTAGGGAGCCATATAAGTGGTTATCCACTTATTTCTTTAGCCGTTATCCATTGAACACATTTGCAGTGATGTATTGTGTTTACCCCAACCAATCAGCATAGAGAATAGCTTGTCTAATTGTGGTGGATCTTGACTTGATTCTATTAAAGGCTGCAGTTCTCCAAACCTCAATGGCCTCTAAAATAATTAAGCCATTTTGGCTCTACTGAGAGAATTTGCTGATTCTGTACAAAAAACATCACCCAGTTAGTCAGTGCTAATTGTGGTATTCAATAGAGCATCACAGTCCCGCCCACAGCCGGTTCCGGAAGTAAAAATTCTATAAAATTTCTCCCTTGACGTTTGAGATATAAGCCATAAAAACGTAACCATACATGGTAGACTTAAAACCAGCTACGGCTGTACTAAGCAATTGTGTATGCTCATATAAACGCCAAAAGTTCATGGGGCACTAACCTTGTTTTAAGATAAATGCCTTTTATTCGCGATGTATTGGATAAGTACTTCAGTACCCACAATCCTGAACAATCCCACAGTGATGCATCTGATTGGTGGAAGTCGTGTTACGTGACTGAAACCCTGCGAAGGGACGTGAAGACTGAAGATCGTGTAATGACGTAGGGCTAGTTCATAGGTCGCTAGTTCATAGGTCGTTCCAGCACCAATTGCTCTTTCGCGCTGTGGGCGGGATTGTGATGCTCATATGCATTCATTCATATAATGCAGTACAAAACATGCTTTGTCACTTCACCACAAAGCGTGGGGTGGGGTGCAGTCCATCCATGTCTGAGTAGTGTCTACTAAATTGTGTTTAGATTGGATTTTTTTTATTGTGAAAACAGTTCCTGATTATCCTGCTTTTGATAACAATATGTTATTTCAAGTTATGTTGCATCAGCAGTAGAATGCTTATACTCTACATTGGTTGCAGATGCAATGAAAAAAGCATCTAGTTTTGTTCCATTTGGCTAATGATCATAAGGTAAAGGTCAAGTAAGGGTCTACTTGAAAGCCACTCCTGAAAAAGAAGGCATCTGATGAGGTCAATTGCAAACCTTTTCGTGCAGCAATTTCCACAACACAAGGTTGAAACGGGCACCCCTTCAAACCCCTCGACTGACTTCCACTCCTTCTCCTCCTCCTCCTCCTCCATCTTCATTTTTCTCTTTGTTTCAATTCGACCTACCATCAGGATTTCTTTCAGACAGTATCAAAAACTCATTCACCCTGCCTAAGCAAGACTGATGGGCAGCCTGTACAGTTTTTGGCCAAATTTCCCAGTTCATTCTCCAATAGTCCATTTGTTTATCTTGCTTGTATTGCTCTATATAGATTCGTCTACCATGGAATTACGGCCATTCCCTTCAGAGACTGCCACCAGGCATGAGGATTTTAAAATGCATGTTGCTGTAGTCTTGATGTAATTCCCAGATCCATCATTTGAACATGAAAATAAAATGCAGTGCCCCAAAAGAGCCAACATTTCAAATAAGAAAAATCAATGAATTGTTGTTCACTTTGACTATAGAGGATGAAAAGTACATTGCATGATACCTTGTCCACATGGGGTGGATCACTTTCATTTAAAGATGACAAGATTATTACTTAATGAAAAGACGATCCTGCTGTTTCAGAAGTCTCAGCTGCTCTCAGCACTGACCCTTTAAAAGGAGTACAACATTTTCAGTTTAATAAAATCGTAATGTGCGTTTCGACTGTTGCAGTACTGTAGTTTTACTATGGGATGAATGCCTGGAATTTCAATTGATATCTTAATAAATCCATTGGAGTTTTTGGGTTTCCTTTTAGGCTTTATAATGACTCCCATTGAAATAGGTCCATTCATACTGGAATTGTAAAGGAGAGATGCTTTGTATAATTCAGCCCTTCTGAAAGCAAGTATAGAGAAGCTTTGATGAGGTCACCATCCAAATTGCTCCATCTTGTTATAAAAGTGATACCGAATAGGTCATTGAATTTGTCACGCATCCTGCATTTCGAAACAAGATCTAAAATGCTGTATCCACTGTGGAAGATGTCACGATACAGGTGCAGTGTCAGTTATGATGTCCTCAAAAGCCATCAGAGAAATCTTTAGCGATAAAGAGACAGAGGCTGTGGCATAAGCCCATATATATCATCCCCCTGTCTCATTCACCCAGCTCAGACAGAGTTTCCTAATGGTGCAATTTCAGATGTGCCTCTGGCAAACCCTCTGTTTCGTTCTCATCAGCCTCTCCTCCCTCTCTTCCATACTTACTCCATGCAGTCCCTGGACAGAGCAGTATGGAGGCCCCATGGTGAGCACGTCGGGTGGCTTGATGCGAAGACACGGCCTTATGGTGCTACTGATGCTAATGGCCTGTTTAGAATAGCTGACACAAAGAAAAAAATAGAGAGAGAAGAGATAAAGACTAAAGTAATTTGGCAGCAACTTCAAACATACATTCCAGCTGTAGAGTAAAACCTTCCTGGTTGCATAACAGGCCTGCATGGGTGTTGAGACTGAAAATGAAATGGCTTGTAAACTAGAACCTGTGACATTGCCAAACTTATCCTGATGCAGTAGGTAGGTAGACTCAGACTTTTGGCAATGGCTTACAGATGTGTTTGTAAAAACATTTAAAAATTATATTTATTATAGTTGTACAATTTATATTATATACAAAATCATGTAGTCAGATTTCAATGTTTTTTTTAAAAAAGAAGTCTATTCATTTCTTAAAAAAAAGATTATTGACCCCAAACTTTTAAACAGTAATGTACAAACACTCACCTAAAGGATTATTAGGAACACCTGTTCAATTTCTCATTAATGCAATTATCTAATCAACCAACCACATGGCAGTTGCTTCAATGTATTTAGGGGTGTGGTCCTGGTTAAGACAATCTCCTGAACACCAAACTGAATGTCAGAATGGGAAAGAAAGGTGATTTAAGCATTTTTGAGTGTGGCATGGTTGTTTGTGCCAGACGGGCCGATCTGAGTATTTCATAATCTGCTCAGTTACTGGGATTTTCACGCACAACCATTTCTAGGGTTTACAAAGAATGGTGTGAAAAGGGAAAAACATCCAGTGCGCGGCAGTCCTGTGGGCGAAAATGCCTTGTTTATGCTAGAGGTCAGAGGAGAATGGGCCGACTGATTCAAGCTGATAGAAGAGCAACTTACAACCGAGATATGCAGCAAAGCATTTGTGAAGCCACAACATGCACAACCTTGAGGCGGATGGGCTACAACAGCAGAAGAACCCACCGGGTACCACTCATGTCCACTACAAATAGGAAAAAGAGGCTACAGTTTGCAAGAGCTCACCAAAAGATCGTGTTGCCTGGTCTGACGAGTCTCGATTTCTGTTGAGACATTCAGATGGTAGAGTCAGAATTTGGCATAAACAGAATAAGAACATGGATCCATCATGCCTTGTTACCACTGTGCAGGCTGGTGGTGGTGGTGTAATGCTACAGGGAATATTTTCTTGGCACACTTTAGGCCGCTTAGTGCCAATTGGGCATCGTTTAAATGCCACAGCCTACCAGACCATTGTTTCTGGCCATGTCCATCCCTTTATGGTCACCATGTCCTCTGATGGCTACTTTCAGCAGGATAATGTACCATGTCACAAAGCTCGAATCATTTCAAATTAGTTTCTTGAACATAACAATGAGTTCACTGTACTAAAATGGCCCCTACAGTCACCAGATCTCAACCCAATAGAGCATCTTTGGGATGTGGTGGAACGGGAGCTTCGTGCCCTGGATGTGCATCCCACAAATCTCCATCAACTGCAAGATGCTATCCTATCAAGATGGGCCAACATTTCTAATGAATGCTTTCAGCACCTTGTTGAATCAATGCCACATTGAATTAAGGCAGTTCTGAAGGTGAAAGGGGGTCAAACACAGTATTAGTATGGTGTTCCTAATAATCCTTTAGGTCAGTGTATAATTATTTTTGTAGTACATGAAAAGTGTATAAGGGCCGGTTCACATATCGCGTCTTTTGCGCGCTCAAGTTCGTTATTTCAAATGTAGGCGCGCGGTATGCGCACTCATAATGGAAGCGGTGCGGTCGCGGTGCGGCGCGCTCGTTTTTTCCATGCGCGTCCGCACCGCGTCGAGATAAAAACATCTCAACTTTTCAGAATACCGCAAGCGCACCATACGCACACAATAGGTCATGTGACAAGAACCAACTGAAGCGCAACCGCCCTGGCGCTTCGGAAAATGGAGAATGCGGCGCGCCCAGCGTTTTCTACGCGTTTTTAGGCGCTATATGTGAATCCGGCCTAAGACTGTTTTTAGTCTGTTCACTGAAAAGATTAATTCTGATTTTTTCTTTGACTCTTTCTGTAGGTTACTGTAGGTTCATTCAGTTTGTCTATTTCAGACTCACAATATTGACTCATACGTTGAAGGGAATATTTGTTTGATAGGTTCTCTGATATTCTTTTACACAGCACATGCACTCAAATGCTATTTTCTTGACTATTGTCAGTCTTTGGAGTTAGTTAAGCACCTACTATATATATATATATATATATATATATATATATATGTATGTATGTATGTATGACATTTGTTGGGTCTCATCAGGCTTAAGTCAGGTAGCAGATGATTCTGCATAAACTCATATGCATAAATCACTAGAAAGAGAGATATCTCAGTGTTTTGGGAAAGGCACTAATTGCCACTTCTGTAAATGGCATACTTTGAACCAAGCAAAAGTATATTAACATCGTCAATGGCTAGTTTAAAACCAGACTTGCACACAATGCTGGTGTTCACTTAAATGGATGTGTCCAACGGTAAAATTAGGTCAGATTGATTGTGTAGGACATAATGACATGGTGGTTGAGCAAATATTTTCTTCATGCCGCAGCAAAAAGACTCTAAGATTCAGTAACAGCGATATCTTTCCTCCACAGGAGGAAATACACCCTGAGAGGTCGGAACATACTCATTTTGGCTCAGTCTGTCTGTATTTCGCTGTCTCTCTGTCTACTCAGTTACTCCCATTTCCAAAATACCACTCAGCCATGGTTAATGAATTAACAGGCTCATTTAAATTTCCCACTGTCTAACTGCTGCATATGCAGACATTTAGAGAAATCAGTGCGGAAGAGAGCCCGTGCCGACGGTGCTTATAAAGAATCGGCTAAGCCTGCCGCCTTACTATTCATTTGTTAGGAATTAGCAGATGGCTTTTTTTTTTTTTTTTTGACGGACCAGCCATCCGGAACGCTTGACACTTGTTTTGCCTGGTGACGACACTACTGTGGGTAACCATTTGGAGTTTTCACACCTGAGTATGGTGCTGGATTTAACTAATTTTGCACTTTTAAAGGTTACACTGTGTCTGTCCACATGATCCAATGGCACCAAGTGCCAGACTCACCTTAGTCATATCTCAGATCTGACTCCAGGTGGCGCTCTCACTTCCTCATTCTCTCTTTACTTGTGCCTCCCCATTCACTGGGCTGATGTCCCAGTCATTGAGCTGTTAAGAGGGACGGGGATCGATAGGAATTACATTTCTCCTGCCATTTTTGGCATTGTAATTGGAGACGAGCCAGACGAGGTTATTTTTGTGGAGTCGATTGATAGGACCTTTTAGACACTGAAGCATCAAGACACCCTCTTCTTTTGACAATCCAGTTGCTACTATTACCAGTACCATCTCAACAAACCTTTTTAGAAAGAGAGCAAGAAAAAAAGAGAGTGGAAGAGTGAGAGATGTTTTTTACACAAACAAAAATCCTTTACGAAAACGCTTCAACAAGATCAATATTCCCGCTCCCAGCATTAGTCAAATGACATCTAAAATAGTTTTTGAGCAGAGGCTAGATATCAGCACACATAAACTCTTTCATGCAAATCAGCTTTTAGTATGCTGTTGGTACATCTTTTAATATGTATATGTGACTCAGTTTCAGTAGTTCAGTGGCCATATAAGTGTTGAAGTGAACATGTGCACTTTGTTGCTTAGTAATGTTCACTAACAAAAAAGCATTACAAGTATTACATTGATATTACATGTTCTTATTTGTTAAGATAATATTGTTATCGCCAAGATAAGAACACAATTTGGTGTGCATTTTTATTCTTACAGTGGAATATTTCCCCCCTTTTTGAACAAAAATAATTATTGTTATTACTACTATTAAAATAAGAACACTGCGAAAAATCTAGGAATTATTATTCCTAATTATTTCCTGTTTGGTGATATTATTATAAACATATCCGAATAGATAGTTACAGTAATGTATTTGATGCCACTGTCTATCATAATTACTGAACTTTTTTTCCAATTCCTTAGACAAATTGGTGTTCGCAATGAGCAGTCTAAAACTCCAAACTAACAAAAAGGATGTTTATAGTTAGACCCTCTCTGACAGGGTTGTTAGTGTCAATCGTAGCTTTGCCTGTGCAGTTGTATGACTTTAATGATTCTTGACTTGAGCAATGAAAACAGTCTTCGCTTGATGAGCTTGACAGCTCTTGTTCTCTCTCTCTCTCTTTCCTCAATCTACTTATGATCATTATTCTAATTAGCTTTGATGAGTAAAACGTCAATGCAGAACTTCTGCCTCACAACCTGCACAACCCTCAAGTCCTCAGAAGCTGACTTATACTTCTACTTTAAAAATAAATCAGAAATCATATAAAATGTCATTTTGTTAATAATATCCTCTCATTTTTATTAAAAAAAATTATATTAAAATAAAAAATATGATACTTATCCATCAGAATCTTAAGAGATTTGTAAACTAGAGATCATAATTGCAATTGAATTTACCATTTACTTATTACTTTTTACAATTTAAACAAAAATGTTAAAAAAATCTTAACAGATTCTGAAAAGGTGTGAAAACTTAAGCACAACTGTACCCAAGCTTCAGTATTGTTTATGTTATTGTATTTGTTCCACTCTCCACTAGCACAGTTAGTCCTTCACAGAATGAGAGAGAGAGATGTTACAGACTTGTTGAGACACGCGGGGAGTGAGAAGTGGAAACATCAGTCAGACTGTCCTGTGACTGTCAGTTCACATCAAAGAGGAGAATGCTGAACACTAGAACCACTGCACTGTAGATTACCTGTCACAATTCAACCATCTCACACACATACACACCATCACCAGAACCCCTCTCCATCACGCTTCCTCTTCTTTCATCCTCACCTCTCTCTATCTTCGTCTATCACTTCCTCGTTCTGCTAGCGTGTGAAAAAACATGCCAGAATTGACTTTATTCCCAAATAGAAAGCCACACTAATGTGCTTGTGCGTATAGACCAACTATTGCTGGTTAGTGGAGTTTGGTCATGCTGTTTTAGTAACACTTTATTTTTTGGTTTAGCTTGTTAGGCAGCTTCTTTTCAGCAGGGGATCAAGTGTTTCATTACAGTAAGTTATTCAGAGATGGTAAAATGATTTTCAGACTTTAAGTATAGTGTGCTGGTGACAAGAAAAATACAATTAGTACAGTACTATTTGGACAAAGCTCATTACAAATTACACAGACCCCCTTGTTGGAGTTTGTTTACTATTATGTATAAGAGAGAATGCAGCTAAAAAACTACCTTGATGTAAATTAAACCACATTCACAACTAATTTTACTTGCATAATGGGACTTTTTTAATTATTATTTGGGAGTATTATTTCATCCATTGCTAATTAGTTGAAAGGGAAGTTGTGGGGCAAGTTATTCTTTTGATGAAAGATCAAAAACATGATTTGCACTGATTATGCACAAGAAGACCATAAATATGTATTAAGAAAGTAAATGGTGTCAATTAATGTTTAGGAGTTACATTTTAATATGCAAATTGGCATGCATGGTCAGTAGTTGTAGTTCAGATTTCATTGATGAATTCAAGAACAATTCAAGTTGTTATGACTAAAAAATTATTGCCCATTTGAACCAAGTGAATTGACTGAAATAAAAAAAAAATCAAATACAAATACAAAACCAAAGTCTTAATTGTAAATCCCCACCTCTGGGCTGTACATTTACTGTAATACTGAATGAAAAGGTGCAGGGAAGCAGTCTGGGTTGAACCATTGTGCTATTCTTCTAAATTAATCAAGGGGAAAACCTGAGGAGGTTTGGATTAGGCCAAAGCCTTCTGAGATTAGAAGAGACTCTCAGACTGCCTGTGGAAGTATGTAAATCACAAAACCAGTGCATTCAGAGTGTTGCCAGCAGCGGTGGTTTCATCTTTTTCCCAGAGCCACTCCACAGGATAAAATCCTAAAATGTAGAGTGTTACGTAACGCTGAAAAACATTCAAATTCACACTCTCAGGACAAACAGTCCTTGCAAGAACATACTGACTGCTTGTGTGAGCGTGTGTGTGTGAAGTGCCAGCTGCAAAATACCCTCTTTATCTACGAAAAATGAAAGACTCGCCAACGTGGGTGTCATGGAGAGAGCAGAATGAGTTGTTAAGAGCTACATCTGTGGAAGAAGCACAGTGCAAATTAATGGATAGATGCCGTACCACAAATCTCGGGGGAACCATGAGGCGGGACCCTGTCTATAAGTAGTGATGTCATTTTATGAGTGTTTTTATCAGCCCACAGAATTTTGAGCCAGTTTTATTATGGTCAAATTTGCCAATGTAAAGTGGTTTCTTTCTAGAGCCGCGTACAACATGTAGACGGACTGTTGGCATTGGAGGGTCAGGTGTCTTGTGCACTAAGAGTTTAGCCGATCCCATTCTTTCCTTTTCAGTTAGAGAGGTGAACAGGGATCTTACAGACACTGTAAATCACAGGTGAGAAGGGCAGAGAGAGGGAGAGACAGAGAGAGGATAAGCCCTTGATCCAAAAGCAATCTGCTAGCATGCACTGCATCACATCTGACACCCACCTATAAAGAATAAAAAGAGACGTAAAAGCGTATACCAATCAATTAATTTTCCAAACCAAAGAGATGTTCCCACAAGGTCAAAAATGACTGGTATTTCTGTCTTTTACTGGGACATTTACAAGGGCCACACACACACACTGGGTTTCAATGTTTCATGGGTACATTCCACATAATGATTATAATGTACAAACCGTATTGTGTCCCCTACTATCCATTAACCTATGATTTAATTAGCTGTTTTTCTCAAATTTACATTGTGTCCATAACATGGAGTTTACCAGAACCACACACACACACACAAACCAGTAACCTGGCTACAAATGAAATCATATTGTTGCTGTTATTTAATCACCCCTCTCCCCTTGTATGACTTAATGAGCTGTTTAGCGCTTGCTCGAACACACATTAAGGCTTTTATATAGTCCGTATTTATCAAACCCGTGATGAAGAATTGAGAATGCCTAAATTATAATTCATTTTGAATGTAGATTGCAAACAGTGAATAATTTAAGTTAAAAAAAGACTTTTTAAGGGAAATAAAGTTGAATGGATTGGAATAATAAAATCCAAGTGTAGTTTTTAACATATAAATAGTCATAAACATTATCACATATGAGGTATTGGTAGATATTTTCATTATAATTTATTATTATTATTTAATAAATTCATTTTGCCTTCTTTTGTTTTAATAATTGGACTTGTATATCAATGTAAAAGAGTTATTGAAATGGTTATAAGACTTCTTTTGGGCTGAATGGTGGGCGTCATATTCCTTTACAACACTGCACACATACACACACGCTGCAGAGACTCTATATTTGTTACGGTGAAATCACAAAACCTAATGCACAAAAACATGTCCCTGCTTGATATACAACCACTAATAAACAATCAGTTTTGATGAGGAAAATATACTATAATACTAGTGTGGATTAGAACCCAGAACCTCCGACACACTTGACAAAAGTTCTGCCTCTGGACCATTAACGTTCATGGGGATAATGGTCGGATCTATGTATTTAATCACGTGAAAACTCTCACCACTAACAACATATATTAGATCTCATTGAACGACAAATTAAACACAATGTACCATTGTATACTATGTAACACGCCATGTCACACTCTGCGTGAGTTGTATTTACGGCAGTAATGTTAAATTCAAGTACTCCACAGCGACTCTAGGGGTGGCTGTTTGACAAAAACGAGATTCCTGCATAGTGCCCCTTTATTCTCACAAGATGCTTTGTGTTTCACAGAGTGTTTTGACTGTTTGACTGAACAAATCATAATTTTCATTTAATTTGCATCAAAAGGCATAGTTGGATAAATTATGTGAAGTCATATCCTTCTTTTCTGTGAATATTATATATTATATTATATTATACCATGCATATTATAAGTTATATTATAAATTATAAGTACACTTGTATATGTGTACCACACAGATGGAATGGTCTATGCCATCATGCTCTGCTTCACTTTGTCCCTTCTGATCTTTCTGACTGAGATTTTTTTTTCTTTTTCCTAACCTCAAGGGATCCCCCCCCCCCCCCCAATTCACTGTCTGCTGTCGTTTTTTCCTCACTGTCTATTTCTCTGTCCTCCTTCCTGATATTTGAAAGATACACCTTAATATTGTAAAATGGCAGCAGACAGTACAAAATGGAGAACTGTGAGTTTCACATGGTGGACAGACAAGATACAGATTTATAGAAATCTTTTGCCTTTTGCTTTTTGGTAATTTTTTTAGTCATGTGGGGGTTTTCTGTCAATACCGACCTGTTAATAACAGCACATTCTGATTTTTTTAAAGGATAACTTAAAGCTGAGCAGTTAGACCTTACTCATATGATATTAAAATCACTAATTACATCTCTATAATATCTCAATTGTTTCTCCTAGAAAGCTGTTCCCTGTCTATATGTATATATATATACCCAACCAATGGCAATGACACCAAGCTCCTGATGGATCTCCTCAAGAGACGTCACTCTCTTCCGTTTATACCACTAAACGTGTGTGTGTGTGTGTGTGTGTGTGTGTGTGTGTGTGTGTATACATGGGCGAGGCTCAGGGCTCCAATTACTCCAAAACAAGGAAAATACATGATGAAATAAACAACAGACATCCTGGCCTGGGGCCATTGCCTACCCTGGATGAGTAATAGCATTTAATGACGGAGTGTTTGACTGGTGTCATGTTAATGAATAAATGATTGGAGCTTTTTAGTCACAAATAAGTCGGGGTGCTAAAAAAACACAGTTGGCCTGAACTTGAGGCTCGATGGGGACGAAAGTTGTGCGATGAGACAACAGCTGGCTTCCTGTTCTTAAGAATACTCTCATATGCCAAAAAAAACTGTCTGTATTACTCCCATCGCTTTCTTGCTTCCCAAATGCACTCTTTTTCCACAGCTGATCTGCCCCGCCTGAGCCAAACGTCCATTATTTACACTTGTTCTGGGTTTAAATGAGAGCAGCTGGGAGCTGATGAGTGAGCAATGCCCTGAGGGTTCCTAGCACACGTAGCTTTTTTAGTTTGTTTTTTTTTTTCTGCTCAAGCTGATGTGATTCTGCATTCGAGTCTCAAGTCCTTTATCCAGGGTAGTTTATAAGCAACAAAGAGGAATTTAGGAGTTTTTCATCATCCTCCGCAGAAGTGAGAGGTAATTGAAAAAGGGGGGATTTTGTGCATGGGCTAAATAGAGAAGCAGTGGCCCTGCAGCAAAGCGAGGTTAATAACTTTTCCACTTTCATTACCCTAGAGATGGACTGCAGGGGACTTAAACATAGTCCATGGACACCGGAGAACTCTACTGCTCTTATCTTACTGACATTTCTCTCTCTTTTACTCTCCTGTGCGCATATAAATGCCAACACACACACGTATAGTAGTATAGTATGGTGCCTATACTTAACAGTCAGCCTAGTTTTCTTCTTGGTTTGGCCTGGTGGTGTGATTGTAGATATATATAGACAGACAGACAATAACAGTATGGTTTTGTCTTTCTGTCTTTTTTTTCTTTTCCAGCATGCCACATCTGTGTACCGGCTTTAGCTGTGGTTGACTCTTTTGCCTTAAATGTCATCATGTCCCTTATCAGAATTGATGTCTCTTGAAGGTTAATTACTACAATTCCCCCACGGGCCAGTTTTGCTGTAAACGTGAATTATACATTCATATTGTACATTTTGCCCTTGACATTATAGTTTGTTACTTATGGTCTAATTATTCCAGTGACTTCTAGTTCATGAAAATGTACATTCACTTTAGAATTGAAACAATTTCTTTATGGTATTCCTTCAACCAACAGAAATATTCGCATGCATATTATCTACATTCAACCTTGCAGCATGTACTAAAAATCCATTAGTATGCACTTTGCATATTCATGTATTTCCTGTGCTGTTCCTTTATAGATAACACTTGTTTTGATCATAAAATGAAATGGCATTTACTTTAGTGGCTTTAATTAGTATTTGTCTGATAAGCGTCATGCAATTCAATAAAGTGCTCTTAATTGTTTGACGCAACATCAGTGAACTTTATTTGCTTACATACAGCTTTTAATTGCGTTAAGTTCTCTTTTTTATTTCTTTTAATATAACTGCATTGTTAGTTCTCCCTTTGAATCAAAAGATCTTGCTATGATTATTGCTTTCTACCCACGGGAAAGCGATTTTAACATCTTGGTGAACATTATTTTTAAATGAGACTCAAAATTTAGAAATTCGACGTCAAAACTAGATTAAAACTTACCTGTGAATACACAAGAGTTGGTCCATACCTACGCTGTTTGATTTTTCTGTCACAAACTAACTTTTGTTTGATGCCACCTTTGTGTTCTTAATCTTCATTTTTTTTTCTTCTTTTTATTTATTGATGATAAATACTCTTGTATCCCAGCTTATAAAGATACAATTATAAACAGAAAAACCTGTGTGAAAACATCAATAATTTTAAAATGATGCTAGGTGATGACAATTTTTGATATTTCATTAGTTTTCTTGCTCTAAAGGATTAAACACAAAAGAAAATCTAATGGAGAATCAACTAAGCTTAATGTCAATATTTATTTAGAGCGAGTCATTACATAGTCAAATTCAGCTACCAATAACCACAGAAAACACGATTGTTGTTGTTGCCACTGCTCATCCGTGTTCAATGCCTGTAGCATCCAATCTCTGCCAGTTTATGTTATCAGTGTTTTTCATCTCTCCTCCCCCTCTTTCTTTCTTTCTCTTTCTCATCTCATTGATTTGTAATATTGATCCGAACCATACCATTCACCCAGACATTTTTTTCTTTTATGTTTTTTTCTAAGACTCAACCGAATGTGTCCTTTCTCTTTGTTATTTTCTACTTCCTCTGCTTCTGACCCATTGTTTGACGAAACATTTACACACCATTAGCCTTTTCCCACTCAAGCTTTTTCCAAAGTCATTACAACTGAGATATACCCCTCTTTGCTAGCTCAAATAACAATTTGGTTTGAACTTTTCCTTTGTTGTCAACTCACTTTTTACAGTCAACAGCAACCATATGCATTATTCATGCAAGCACAACATTAGAAAGAGACATTGTGCATGTTAAGTTGCAGATTTTTGCATATTCATAAATGTGAGAGATCAACTTGTCTGTTTATCTGTTGATAAAGTACTTTTAGAGATCATGGTAATACTATAGTATTCTTTAAGGACCCATGCTTTATGATTGTGGTTATCATTCTCTTCAATAGTATATCAAAGTACTGTGCTATTATCTCAATTCATTGCAGTTAAATTCAGTGTACAATACATATTTTGTCAATGCAACATCCCATCCTTTGGTACTCTGATAAAGAATGTGTCATAGAATCACATCACACAAAAAAATCATCACAGCAAAACCATTAAATAGAGAAATCGAGATCAGACACTCACCGCCTCACTTGCTCCCTCATACTGTATATACGAATACTCATTCACACATACATACAGAACAGAAAGCATTCAGCCTCCCCTTTTCATTTTTTCTTGCATTTTACACCTTCAAATTTAACACTTTTTCTCCCTTCAATAACACAGTAAATTGAACACATCTATAAATAAAACAATATGTGTTCAAGATTATTTATTTCCCCACAAATACCAATTTACTCTTCTCAACACCCTCATTTAGATTACGTTTCACCTGTTTTCCACCTTGCTAACAACTTTGTCTCAAACTCCAGGTGTGTTATTTCTTACGTTTGTGTTAAAAATGAAATCTAAAATACATTAAAATATATAGTAATTTGAATACTGGTAAGGAGTGTTCCTATGAATTAGAATTAATATACAATGGTAAATAAGACATCCCTTTTGTTATTAATATTTTTTATTTGTTTCAGGTAGTAATACAGTTCATTAGCCTACAGTATCTGTACACTCATTACAGTTGCCAAGCAACATATATCACTCAAATGATATGCTGCCACAGGTGTGCACATATCAACAATTTACAACTTTGAATGTGGTTGATCGAATCAGAGTAATAACTCTGCATTTAAAAGGCTATTAAACTTTAATTGGACTTTGCCTGGCAGAAGAACAATATGTAGTCAACTAGATGAATACTTTGTTAAAAACACGTAGATACACATAAGCTCCTTAAAGAATTTGTAGATGTTCGCATGATAACTTCTTGAAACAAAATCACTGCCATCCACACCATTTCACACCCAGTGCTGAGAGACTGGTGCATCTGCAAGTATTTGTCAGAAATGACTCAAAAGCACATAATCAAACTTGTGAAGACACATTCCGCACATGTTGATTTGTCATTGAGCTTCAGTGCACCAGTGAATATGAAATGTCTTCTCTCGGTTGCAACTCCACACTAACATTCGTTGATTGCATTATGCATGCATTTGTTTTTTTAATATGCAATAAACATGTCATAGGGCTATATCGCTGGTGACAAATGGAAGTCAACTCCATTTAAGTGGAAGTAATTGATGATTACATGCTTGATTAAGCCTCAACTTTAAACCAGAACATATAGACGACCAAGATCAAAGTCCAAAGCAAATGATGTTCATTGTGATTCAAGACGTGCGTTTGCTGCACTATTTTCTATTTCTGCATGATGAAAGAAAGCGTAATGTCAATGGCCCAAACATCCGCATCTGCCCTCAATCACTCGAAAACATGACCAGCATTTATTGCCTGGGTGGTTATGGACTGAACCGTAACTTTGACATAGTTTGAAGTGCCTCTAACCACAGTAAAAAAATAAAACATTCCGGAAGCCCTCAAAAATTAGCAAGGGAAGAGTCCAACCAAAGTAGAAGCAACTCAGCATACATAAAGGCAACGCTCCGATGTGGAGCCGCAGTTTTGCTCTGGCAGCAGTGAAGGTTTTGGTAGAGGAGCGCAACCCATTTGGGAAAAATGGAAGGATGAGGCAGGAAGCAAGGAAAGGAGGGAGAGAAGCATGGTTTGATGTGCTGAGCACCGGAGCGAGTGCAATGAAAGCCATGCTGTGCCATCTGGCAGAGTGGTAATTGGGTAAGGATTTTTCACCTGCTCAGTGCCACGGCCCACACTGGGCTGGGTAAAGAAAGTATGGTGCATCCTGGATGCATATTATGCAGTCGTGTGTAGTTTATATAAATTACTTGCGAAATGTGATATGACAATCTTATTGGATTGTTTCCTGTTAAGCCCAAACCACACCTATGAATAATGAAGCTACTTCAGTTGAGCGCAAGAGTCATTTATCCCGCCAGTTAAATCGAGATCCACCCACAAAGTTACTTGCGCTTTGCGCTTGACACTTGCGTTTTAGATTGTTAAAATAGGGCCCTACATGTTTTGGTTGAATAAAAGGTTACCGTAAATCTTCAAATAATAGCCGAGTCCCAAATAGACGCCTGGCTCTTTTACACGCCTGGTGTGGCTGCAGGTTCGGGTAAATAAAAGCCGGTCTCAAATAAAGGTCGGGTCTGTTTTTTTAAGTTTCGGGTTGTTAATCTTCTAAAACCGTCTGATCGTCCGCTATTTGATGGCCGACAAAACCTATTTTGATCGGTGAGTGATGTAGAATAGAATGACTGCTGCGCTTGAAAGGGCGCATAACGAACGGAAAGAGAGAGAGCGCCACTCTCGTCTTGCTCTCTCTCCCTCACGCATATTAATCAAGTCAATTGTCACGATAGTTAAAGATTGGAAGACCGCAGTTTCACGTGGAGCATTTGAAGAGTTCAGATGCAAAAGCCTCTAAATGCCATTTGAAATTTTCTTCTTTAATGATGATTTTTATCAAACTTGTATATTTAAGTTCAGTAAATTCACTTAAATGGCAATGATAATTACCTATTAATTGTTATTTAAGTGAAATTACTGAACTTAAATATACAAGTTCGATAAAAATCATCATTAAAGAAGAAAATTTCAAATGGCATTTAGAGGCTTTTGCATCTGAACTCTTCATTTGGAGATTTTTAGTTATTAGTGACTCAATGAACAACATCTCAAGTTCAACATTAAATTATAAAGGCCAGTCTCATGTAGACGCCTGCCTCAAATATAAGCCGGCGCAGTTCAGCGATTTGGGAAAATAAAAGCCAAGGCTATTATTTGAAGTTTTACGGTAGATGGATGTTCTTCATCCACTTTGTTAAAATAATTTAATTTTAGAGTTTCTCTGTGCGTGCCTATCAATAAAAAGACTTTCAATCAATCTCAAAGGCACACTACACAAATTCTCCAAACTCAAGAACTGCTCCTGTTATTAAAGCTCTGAAACTTTGTAGAGACATCATTACTGTTTTATGGCGATTTTATTTTTAAAGTCTGGATGATTCACGTCTCTGCTTTTGCTATGTTTTGTGTGATCTGTTTTGCTATTTGGATCAAGGGGGCCTGTGATCCTTGCGAGGTTCACTGGACACATTCACTTGATTTACACAGTTGCCCTCTTATAGGCATGACTCTTGCATCCTGCTGTTTTAGCTCTTAAAAGGTGCAACTTTCTTTTTGTCTTTGTGATACAAATAGTAATGGCCTAATGGACATTCTTGCACTGCCTCTATCCATTTGTGAATAATTATGGCTTTTTGTGTGTTTATAATGGACTCCTCTGACTCACTGTGTGAAGCAGTCTAGCTTCGCAGGTGTGCGGCAGCGCTATTCATGCACACAAACACACACTCACACAAAATCCATCTTTTTTCCCCATCCTCCTCCACCTTCCCAAAGTTCAGCTCGGCTGCCAGCTCAACTGCCGCCCACATCATATCAGGAGAGTGACACGGCGCTCTAAAAAACACACAGAGCCTTTCGACTGTCAGCAGAAGCTCCTGTCAAGCTTTGTGATCCAGAAACCTTCTCTGCAAGGAACCAATCAACCCAACCAATCTTCTACAAACTTTTTTTTTTTTCCCACTTACACGTTGCATGAGCATTTGCAGTGTGGAAGTTTGAGAATACTAGTTGCTTGTCCACGTAGCATGTTAACCAGACTAGCCAAGGCTTGACATGTAGCTTTTTAAAAACCTGTTCCTGATCATCTTGGACTTATAGCAACTAAATATCCAACTACAAAAAAATCCTATAGAAACTAATTTTGAACAGTTGAAATGAAGGAATTGTGACTAAGGAAAGCCATAGCTAGCGAGTGCCACAGTTGTTGAACCCGGAGCTGGTGCTCTTCACACACCATTGTGTCAGCAGACCACACAGCTGCTGCTGTGTACATATGTAAACACTTCCCCATAGTGTCTACAGCTCAGTTAGGCTGTGTTGAAGTCATTAGCGTCAGTTTGTGCTCAGCAGCATACGGGCTTGACCAGCTGTTGGTCAATATCTACTCTGTGTATCCCTTACTACAAAAAGGTACTCTGGCTGTAGCATGTTACATTGATGCTGTCTACTGTTAATACTATTGGTAGTTTGTAAATAAATATTTACATGTTGTTTAGTTAATTTAGTTTTGCAAGTAACATCCACAGTGCTACTATTTCATTATAGAAGAGTATTGATGTTTTACTAGTGTCCGGTGAACTGTGTGAAGTGTGCAATGAACTGTATACATATACAGTATTTACACTGAGCCAAACATTATGGCAAGTTACAGGTGAAGCGAATATTACACATGTTAACAAAATATTACATATTAAGGTCTGGGTAGATTAGATGGGTAAACAAACAATCAGTTCTCATGTTGGATGCAGGAGAAATGAATAGGAAAACATTTCTTAGCGACTTTGATAAGGGCCAAATTATTATGGCAAGGTGTCTGTGTCAGAGTATGTCTGAAATGGCAAGGCTTGTGGGTTGGTCCTACTGAGCAAGGGTGAGAATTTACCAAAAGTGGTCTGAGGAGGGGAAAATGAGCGATAGGGTGATTGGTGCCCAAGGCTCATCGATGAGTGATGGCAATGTAGGCTTTCGAAACTGGACCTTGGAGCAGTGGAAGAAGGTTGTCTGGTCTGATGAGTCCCATTTTCTCTTACTATATCTTGGGGGGCCAGTGCTGTTTATATATATATCCAGGAGATATAATCAGGCAATATTAGACAATCTTAGACCTGTTTTTGTGTCTATATTTTGTATGTACATCCGCCAATAAGGGATATTTCATTTTGCATGCTAACTCTACCTATTTTTACATTTATCATCATCATCAAACACTCTCTTAAAGGTCATGTTAAAAAAATGAGCTGGTAAATGTAATCTGTAGTGTATCTGAAAATAAATGTCCATTTTTTTTTTATACTATACATTATTAACTTTGTCATGCCTGTGTTCACTCGCATTAAGTTTCTTAATGTATTTAGACAAAATAATATAGAATTGCATTATGGGCCATTTAGCGTTTATTTGCCATGGCACAGTATTTTACATGGTAGTCCAAGGTACTTTAAAGAATTTTTATCATGTTCTGATACTTTTTGATTTCTTTTTTGTTAGCGATCGCTCTGTGTCACTTGGATAGAAAATTGCACACAGCCCATAGAAAATGTCTTTCCAGAGAGAGGATAAGCAAATACAGTATTAGAGTACCTTCGAACCTGCAGAACATTGTGATTAGTCGACTCTGCAAGAGATCAGATTTACAATTATTTTGACAAACCAAACCCAAAATAATTTCTTAAATATTTGTGAAGATTTTGAAAATGTGAAAATGTGCAAAAGACACTTTATTTTGCACTTGAATGCTCTTTCTAGCTAAAATAAAACCCGACACACATTTCGTATAATCTGTAAGCTAGCAATCCTGCTGTCACCGTAGTGACATGAGCACAGCAATGACAACCTGTCAAATGCAACAGCTCCAGCAGTTTCCTCTTTCCAGGCAATCACCTGTAGAGAAAGGAGGAGAGGAGAGCCATCCCACCCAATAGAAAGTCTAATTAAACTTGCTGCAAGTTCACTCGAACTCCTCTAAACTTTGAGGTTTTGTACCTGCTGCATTCATTCAATCTATTATTATTCCATCTGAGTGATTGACAATGGCAGTAATTACAGAGCAGGTACAATGGCAGCGACACCGGCTGTGCGGGAGTGGGCAGATCTTGCATGCCCTGTGGCTAGAAGAGAAGGCGGCTCATAGTCTGCTCACTGTTCATCAGCACGTACCACGACCTACCGCTGGCCTTCAGGACTTCCTGGGGTCATGGCGGTACCGACAAGAGAGATGCAATGCTGACTGCACATGAACTGGTTAGGCAGAGAGAGTCTGTGGGCAAGTGAGTGAGTAAATGAACAGAGGACTGTGTAAACGCAAGCAAAAGATTAGGATGGATGGATGGATGGGAGGATGTTTAAACAGCTAAACACACCTCACAAGTGCATTTGTTCAGAGCATGCTGTTGTCGAAGGCTTCCCATAGTCACACCTCATTCTCTACCTTCCTCGCACACTAGATTAGACACTCGCACACTGGAGTTCTCATCTTTCTCATTCGCACTCCATCTCTCACATCCTGACCCGTTATCTGCCTTCTATCTATATCCCCATTAGCGACGTTGTGAACAACCCAGTGTTTTTGAGCAAATCTTTTCAGTGTTCAGTTAACTTTGAAGAAAATTTACTTTGTGGACTGTGAAAGGAGTATTTTATTGTTTGAACAAGCTAAGTGAACAAATATGCCCCTACACTCAACAAGTTAGTGTTTTGAGTCTGAACGAGATGAGAATTTTGTACAGAATGAACTGGATTAATTAATGACTAAACAAAAAGGGGCATGTTGTTCAATCAGTCTGCATGTCTTAGCAAAACAAGTCAGTGTTTTGAGTCTTTCCTTTTTAACTATGTTTGACTGATTAGCTTCAACAGTAAACCCCTATAGGTAGATGTCGTAAATACACCATTATTCTCGAGAAAAAAAACATGGTTCTCCTGACATTCTTAGGGCCTGTTCACACAGAACACAAAATCGCGACGGACGTTTTTTCTGAATACGGTCAAAAGACTAAACGCTGCAATATTTAACAATGCGAGCACAATGGTCAAACACATCTATTTACATAGAAAAGCAATGAAAAAGCAGCACAGTGGAATGAGAAAATGTGCTTCTAACGGTTAAGTGAATGATTCAATGATTCACTCGTTATAGTTAGACACTCATTGTTCGCTGGAATGAATCTGAATGAGCCTGTGTTTAACAGAATCAAAAGATTCAACTCAGTGGAATGAATCAAAATTCCCAGTATTGTCCTGCCACTGTTTACTGTTTTATTTCTCATGCCATATTTGCAGGCACCTACTGTACATATCCATGTGGTATACATTATCCAACAGATAAATATATTGGAAGAATTGTGAATGTGCAACTGATATTTCCTTTTCAAATATTCCAGATAGTATGAGTAACCCTCTCTCATCTTTTCATATTTAGCTTCTGCCTGGCTGCCACTTCCAGCGATGAGTCGAAGGGAGGCTCTGGTGGGGAACCCTGCGCCCAGCGCAGCACCTGAGGTATTGGGCAACAGCACAGAGGCAGCAGGGCCTGGTCCCCGAGAGACCAAAGATGAGATGTTCTCCAAAGTCAAAGACAAGTTCATGAATGAACTGCACAAAATCCCACGTGAGTAAACCGTTTTTTCTTCTTGTTGTTCTTCTTGTCACAACACTCAAAGGTTACACTTGGTTATATTTCAGCTTCAGTGTGCTGTGTTCGTTTTACATAATTTTACATTAAAAAAATCTCTGAATGGCATTGATTGAGTGCCAGAATTGGTTGCATTGGCAAGTTCTGTCGGATCCATTTTTTATTATTTTCTTTCAAATTTTTAAACTTCCATTGTTTAGCCAGTGCTGAAAAATAATGAGCTTGAGAAACAGGCGGCCACCAAACATGTTCCTTCTCATTCTAATTGTAAATAAGCAGGTAAATGAGTTTTGTTATTTGCATGCCTTTGTTTGTCTAAGTGCCCTGTGCCTCTGTCCCCAACACACCATAGCTCTCACTGTGAATCATGGAACTAAATTCATACCTAACCATCAACCAATTCACTGTATGCCCCTTTATATTTCTATGAAAAATTATGAAAATTCTGCAGCTGTTTGTGTGTGGGTGTTTCTTTAGCTAGGTGCTTTTATGTACCAGAGATTATTTTTTTTTCTATTACATACTGGAAATCAAGGTCACATTATAACTGTCTTGGACTGGAATATGTTGCCATATGAGATCACCAATAGACTATAAACTATAAACACACACCTGACTAAAGCACTTTCAAACAAGACTGTTATAGTTGACAAAATAAATAACAAAGACAAAAACTTTGTTCGTTATCTAATAAAAATTAAAATAGGTGTTTGTTTGTTTTTTTCTTTTATTTACAATTTATTTACAATTGACAACCTGCCCACCACTGAATAGTGCTAGAGTAACTTATGTATGTAGCGGAGGTGATGGCAGAATTCGAAATAATTGGGTAAAAATGATCGATTCTCATTTTTAAAAACCAATATTAGTTCTTAAATCCCAAGACTCAATTAGTCTATTCTGTTTTTAATTAATGAAGGAACAGAACATTGTAGCGTACCTCCCATCCAATAAATAACAATAATCTTTGTGCTTTATTAATTTTTTGATATGGAAAACAAAGTCTCAGATTTCAGATTTTATTACGAAACCGTTTTGGCGCTGTTTAATGTGGTGAAACAGATCGCAGTGGCACCTCAGTTCAAGTGAAGCGGCTGCATAGACCTCACGTGAACTGGTTATTGCGTAGTTTTTTATGTAAACCTATATGTAAAACGCATTTGCAGCTGCACAGCTAGCCCATTGAGCATCTTGAGTAACCAAGTAGTTTCAGCAACAAATAAACATGAATGAACATCAGAAGGTATGCTAAAAGATACAGTGCAACTTGCCGAAATCCGTATCATGTCACGTGATCGCCCAATCAGTATTTCAACCGCCGGAAAGACATCAATAAAACAGTTTCAATGTCAAGTAATGTGAGATTTACCTCAAAAATAAACTTGTTAGTCAGCTTGAAAAATTAAATCTAGAGAGGAGCATTTTAATAAATACATGCACCACATAACATATTAATTATATTATTTATATTCTTCAACATTTAATTCATGTTTGAATAAACTTTTATATTTTATTTAAAAAAATCTTCCTTGAGTGTAATTTATGTGTTTGTATACAAATCAGTTAATTTTAGCCTTCAATATAATAGTAATGTAGCACCATTGGCACAACTGACTCCCATGTATAGTTTACAGTATTAGGTGAGAGGTTTGTTTTTCCCTCGAGAAAATTTGCACAATTGCTGTATCTAAAATAATCAATATTGAATCGAATGGAAATCTAATCGAATTGCATGCTTGTGAATCAAATTCTAATCCAATCATGAAATTTGTGTCAATACCCAGCCCTATAAATTACGCCATATCTAACATGACACCATCACGCAGACCTGAGATCTATTCGAGTCATCTCCTACCCCTACAGTACCTTACTATAGGTGTCTGGTCATTTTGCCAATCTCTCTATTTCTCATACTCGATTTCACACATACAACTTCTCGCTCACACACGTACACTTTCACTTCCACCCTTGCTTTCGCGCTTGGAGACACATTCACCACATTAATTATCACTTTGCCTTCCTGCAGACAACTGTAAAATAAAGGGTTGCCGCATTTGACTCAGACAGATATGCCCCTTCTGAGATCCAGCCAGAAAAAGACACTCCATTACAGTGTCTTAAATTACTGTTTTAGCCGCCTCCCTCCATCACACACATGTCTCCGTGCCAACTGGTGCCTGGGTTGATGAATGCCTGGGGAGAAGGGTGCTGTATTGACCGAGGCATCCAGAAACCCTGACGGACCTGCATTAGTGATGAATGGGCGAGTCCAGATGCAGAATACTTGAGCAGTTCTTCTCCAATATAATCCACTGCGTTGAATATATGCAGGTGCCGCCTGTAAAAGTAAGATGCATGGACCTGTCACAATCCGCCATCTAGCGTGACAAAAAAAAGAGGAACACAGACAGATGCTGCGTAGTGATGAAAAAGATATACTTCACTCTAACCCTTCTGCCTTTCTGTCATAGTGCTATGCAGGCAAAATATGAAGACGACTACTGTTTAAGATCTATTTCCATGCCACAACTAAGAGCGTCTTGGACACTTTTGGATCTTTTAAAAGTAAACCTCCTTAAACACACTTTTTATTCACTAGTTTAGTGGTTCGTGGGTGGGTCTTGTACAGTCAGCAGATTGAAATGCAAAGAAACCTCTTCAAGAGCCACTGTGAAATCTTCCGCTTATTATGTGACTACTTGTGACATATATGTAGCAAATTGAACACAAAATATTAATTTGACATTTTATTACCTCAAGATTACTCGCAGTCCCTGCTTTAGACCGCTAGATGTTGTGATTGAAGAATCAAAATTGAGTATCGCAGGGAGTTGTGTAAAATATAATGCACGGTGTTGCACTAAGCTTGAAGGATTTACTAAGTTTGAGTGAAAGGACTGCCAGGAGGCAGATAAAGATAAATACTATGAATCTACTTTAAACGTCACAACTGCCAAAACAATGTGTCTACCCTACACATGAGCGGTGCGACAAACTTCTCACCCTCTGATTCCCCAGTACAGTACATCACAGTGGGTGATGAAGAGAGACCTCACAACATTACCTTCTGACAGTATGAAGCCGGACAACGTAAGGCTTCACATCACGAACACAACTAGGAAACCACTGACGTTGAGAAGTTGTTATATTAATTATAATGTTTCAAATATATCCTATAGAACCTTTTCAACCAAGGTCAGGTCTGAAACTATCTTTATGTCGGTGTACATATAGGTGAGAGCTTGATGGTTTGGATAGCCAGACCTTCAGACTGACAGCAAGAAGGTCTGGTCTCCATTGCAGCTTTCATTGGCCCAGAAGCGACCAAAGCTGATGAAACTCTCAATTACTCCCTCATACTTCAGACCGAGGGTAAATGTAAATGAACAGGCAATTTGTTTTTGTCCAATTTGTTCGAAGTCTCAGATGGCGACACATATTCAAAAAGGTTTATCCATAACCTGTGATTACTAACGTTCCCTCTACGCTCACGGTCACACAACATCACATCCGTTCTACGGCACCCGTTACAAACGGTCCTGAGTGTAGAATCACTCCGACAGGTAAGCTCTCAGTACGCCACACTCGTTTTGTCATGGCTCTCTTTGAAAACGTTCAGCCCTTGAGTCCTTTTGACAGGTTCAACAGTTTGAACCCGACCATCTTGGCTCGAAAATGTCTCTGCACTGCTGCGGTTACTCAGCTTTGTTGACTCAAAGCAACAAAAGAAAATGACTGTAACACAACAGCTCTGGTTATTCTCCCAACGCTCCGCTGCTCAAGCTCAAGGCGTCTGTTTTCGATGATAATTAACCTCACCGCACAGAGACAGTTTGAGACATCATTCAGCTCTGCCAAAATTACCATGAATAACGAACACACAGTCCAGCCTCTGAAACACACTTTCACACTGGGTACACTGATGCCCAACACAATGCCCCTTCCATCTATCTCTGCAAATGTGTGAGATGTCCTATTAAACACCACAATCAATGTTCTTTTCTTTTCTTAACATGCAAACGTAATTGGGAGCATGTGCTTTGAACATTAACTACAAATTAATGGGGTCAGAAAGTATAAATTGCCATTATTATAAGCCATTTGCAATTTATTTTGATCATAACCATGAAAAGCTTTGTCTGTCTTGTAATTTTTGTTTCAAACCTGCTGCATAGGTGTCTACCCTCTACATAGGCGCAGCTATTGTAAACCTATTGCAAAAAAAAGTATCTTTATTTAAAAACTCAGCATGTTGTTGTCATTAGTTTGTAAGTATTTTCTAGGAACTCATGATCTTAGCAGCTCTACTGTCATGTTTTACTAGTTGAACTACATAAATGCTAAGTGATGACAAGTTTTGAGACTTCAATATATGTTTGTGAAGTGTGATGTTTAGCGGGATTGTGTTGTTTGCCAGTATGTAGAAAGCCTCAGTCATAGTCAGCAACAGGAGGCAAACAGGAGCAGGGTGCCAAACACATCATCAGCCAACCGCCTGACAGATGGAGCGGTTAGTCCTCCCATTCTGCTGACCTTTGACCTAATCCTATCTCCCTTTCTTCCCCTCTCCCTGCTGCCCCCAAGACCGCCCAAGAGGACATCTGAAGGTTAGCAGGCTTGTCAACCCTGCTCCTTTGAAATTGAATTATGTAAACAAACAAAAATAAAACCCCAGCCTCTCCGTCTGCCTGCTTCACATTATAAAGCCTTTTGGAGGGAGAGATAATCTCATTTAAAACAAGTTGAAACTGCATTACAGTAATAAACAAACATATGAGAAAAGACACGTTTTGTCCCTGCAGTGTAGGAGAAGCTAAGAGACATTAAAGTCATCTATAATATTACAAAAGATTTCTGCTTTCGGTTAATCAAATAACCCTGAAAAAAAAATGCATCACAGTTCCTGTAAAGAACTTATTGGAATGATATTTTAATGTAGTTGAAAAAATTTTAAACAAAACATAAAAATAAGCATAATTTACATAGATAATATGGTAAATAAATTCAAAAATACCCCAAAAATAAACAAAAACACCATAAATGGATAGACAAAACTTTATTGAAGACAGTGATATAACATTTATAATAAAAAATTAGGATCACACCTGAGTCCTCTGTGCCCACATTTGTCGACAATTACAGGATTAAGGGCTATAAAGTGAATACGTTTTGAGAGCTATTAACACTGACAATAATAAGATATGTTTCTTGTGCTGCAAATCAGCAAATTATACTCATTTATGAAGGATCAAGTGACAGTGAAGTAATGATGTTGTCACCTGAACATTTAGCTTTGCCATCACCGAAATAAATGACATTGACAAGTTAAATGACCATTTATTTTTTTAGCATAAAAGACGTCTGTCAAAACTTAATAAAAAAATATTATTGACCCCAAAATTTTGAATGGTAGAGTGCAAAAGAATAAAGGGAGTGTTCACTTGGTGCACAATACAATGTGACAAACCATCAACGTAGCATTACACCAATACAAAATGAGAGTTTTGGTTTGTTTGTTGTCTCTCATAGCTGTTGTACCTGATATTTTGATTACCACAATCAGTGTTATTATCAGTTTTCAGTCAGAGTCTGATCATCGGTGTCACTCACCATCCGAACGCATCGTACGTCACAGACCAAATAATGACAACGTCTGTAATAACAAAAGATAATATCTGATCTGAATGCTGTTGACAGAGGATATGAAAGAGTGGATATTAATCTGCTCGCAATATCACATAAACTGTTATCACACTTCTCTGTCTTTTTCCCTTCAAATATTTTCTTATGTGAGTCTCTTGGTTTGTTTGGGAGGGACATTAAATCACACGGGATGGCTCAGTAAAGTTTCTCTTTCATGCGATATTCAGTTCAAATGATTGTCTTCAGCACTTGCCAACCACAACAAACAAAATTCCTAATAATCCTTGTCACGACTATCTAATTAAAGGGATAGTTCACTTTGAAATTCATTTTTGGTATGTTTTAGCTTACCTCAAGGGCATCCAAGATGTAGGTGTCTTCGTTCCTGCAGTAGTTTCAATTTTGATATTTTTAGGTCAAACCGTTCTTGTCTGTCAGTCATATAATGGTGGTCTATGGTCACCACCTCAAAGAGCATGCACAGAGAAGTCCAAATTAAACGTGCTTTAATGACTCGTAAATGTAAGTACACATTGATGGCCTAAGACACGAAACGAGCGGTTTGTGTGAGAAAACAAACAGTATTTATATCGTTTTTACCTCTTGTTACCACAGCCACAAAGCGCCAGCACCTTCAGATCACTTGGACGTGGCTGTGGTTACAAGAGGTAAAAACGATAACAGGGTGAAAGGCACTTCTGCATTCGCTTTGCGGCCCTGTACCTGCTATAGCCGCACTACGCAAGATAGCCAGATCGGGTAGCGTTTCTGTAGTTCGAATGAGACATAATAAAACTACAAATTTGACTTGCTTTAAGGCAAGCGTTACAATAGCTTTGTTTGTTTTTCTTCGTTTCTGATGTCGCAATGCTTCATACTTTCATAAAATCATGCAACATACTCTACCTATATGGACATTGTTCATTCCAAAGCCGGTGCTGGATAAAACGCGAGTTTGTGTGCGACAGTAGGCTGCGGACGGTAGGCTAAATTATGTACGACAGCGGTAATGGATAATTCCGCGTTCAACCTGTAGGGCGACCGCAGAGCAAGAGTACTTTATTGTTGCTTTGATGCAGAGATATTTGGAAGTGCAACAGGGTTGTCTTTCTCTCATGCTGTATAACATGCTCTAGTACCAGGGTTAATTGACCAATGGCGTGCTGTCAAAACACATTAGTTTGGGTTGCCAGTGTGTGCTGTATTACACCGATGGATCATTTTTCCTCCGCTTGGCCCTGTGCACTCACTAGCGCACACAATCATGACGCACTCTCAATCAAATCACGCCTGTTAAGACATCGAGTTTCTCATTCCGATTTGGCGTGTTAACAAGTGTAAGAGTGGGTAACTCGCCCCGCAGCATGCCGCCTGGGGATATATCATGTTACTGTTAGCTTCGCGTTAACAGGCAACACAACCTCGCTGGTCAGAGAAGCTCACATTACATTCTGATCAGACAAACAGCGGGAGAATGAGCCCTGGGCTGCCCAAAGAGAATCCCAGCATGGTGCCACTACTGCTGATGACCAGTTTACTTTTACGGTTGTAATCTGTAATTGAGAGCTGGACTAATATTAATGTATTGTTTTAATTGCTCATAGGATGAATATCATGAAAACATGTCTACCCTACATTTCACACTAGTCAAAAAGGGAGAAAAGTGGAGAAAATGATATATATAGAACTAGTCCTTTTTTAAGACTATTTAGTTTGTTTGTTTGTTTGTTTGTTTGTTTTCAGGTCAAATATGAAATGGAAATGTTCTTGAGAGCTTTCATGATATTCCCCTGTAGCTTTTTATAAGGACTTTTTAGTGTTTTTTTGGTTACACTTTACAATAAGATTTGTTAGTTAACATTAGTTAACAACAATATCATCAACTAATAATGAACTGCACGTATACAACATTTAATAATCTTTGTTAATGTTAATTTCAACATTAATTAATACTTTATTTAAATCTTGTTAACATTAGTTAATGCACTGTGAACTAACACTAATGAACAGCTGTATTTTTATTAACTAGGTTAACAAAGAACAAATGGATTGATCATGTTTAGTACATTAGTTAAAGGGGTGGTTGATTATGATTTCACTTTTCTAACTTTAGTTAGTGTGTAATGTTGCTTTTTGAGCATAAACAACATCTGCAGTTACAACGCTTAAAGTTACTTCAAAGCAAAGGGAGCATTAGGGGGCATTATACCACCCCTTTAATATTTTAACTAATGTTAACTAATGAACCTATTGTAAAGTGTTACCATTTTTATTTAAACAACAACCTTTAATACATAAACTAATGTTAACTATAATGAACCTATTGTAAAGTGTTACTTTGTTGTTGTTGTTGTTGTTGTTGTTTTCAGGTCAAATATGAAATGAAAATCTTTTCATGAAATGTTTTGTGAGATTCACCCTGTAGCTGTGCATAAGTAATGTCTTATTTTATGTGGGTGTTGTGAAAATTAATTTGCATATTTAAAAAAAAATGTAATATCCCTAGCTGCAGACTAGATGCTTCAGGCAGTACCTACCTAGATACTTGAATAAAAACTTGAACATTTAAAGTAATTATGTTTATTAAAAACTGTGGGCAGGTGACGAAACTCGGGGTGAGAATTTTGTCAAGTACATGCATAGTTCTGATGTTTTCATGTGTATAGTTATAATGCGGTAGCCCATCTATTGCAGTCTGCACTGCAAAAGTGCGATAAGATTCTTCTGTAAATCTAAGATGCCAATCGCAGAGTCATTATTGTGTCGACTCCCTGGCATGGCTTGCTAATGCAGCTTGGTGATATTTTTGTGCTGGTCCACTTTAATAAGTCTGATTCTGTATTCTTTTGTCACGGAGAAGGTGGAGAGCCAATGAGTGCACTCAAGATCTTATTCACATACCCATTTGGATGAGGTTGGGCCAGAAGGACTCTTCACGTCCTTGAATGCAGTAGCGAGATGGCAGACTTTCATTGGCATCCACCTCTTGTCGTGTCATTGTTCTAAGCTGTATTTGGCTTCGCATTGTGCACCACAGCGGTGCTGAATTGGACAAATGTTCCTCTCCGATTGGCCAGCTACGAAACCTCATTTTATGCTTCATGTTGAGAGTTTGTGTGTGCATGTGCACGGCGGAACGAAAGATATCTGCTGGAAGTTGAAGAGCACATGCTTGCTCTGCAATCCCAAAGGACAATAGACACTTACACAATTGAGTTAATTAGAAAATGTTTCTATTGCTTTCTGGGTCTCGAGTTCTTTTAATTAAGAAACACAAAAGTGTCTTTCAGAATAGGACATTTGCTTGATGAAGAAGATAAGCACTCTGGTTTATTGCACTGGACGGCGAAACATTAGACTTATTTGCATCTATTAGTGCTCAACCGATGCAATTTTGCTTCTAAACAACACTAGGCTTGATATGAGAAGTATTTTATTTTATTTTTTTCTCTTCCGTGATAAAAGTAATCTAATTGCTACAGCAGACTGTGTGATTAAAAATACAGCTAATGTACTCATAGCAGTCAATTTACTCGGACTCAAGCTGTGCTTGTTGTATTAAACATATTTTTTTTCATAAGCTTTCATTATAAAAGTGTCAGAATTGCTCAGTGTCTGCTGTAGCACTAAATGGTTCTCATCATCGACCTTTACAGACTTGTATGTGCTTGCCGCTGTCATGCGAGATTATGTCCCTTTGCAGTATCCTGTGGCACTTGAAACCAAGAGGTTTTTAATCTTATTTTCATTGGATCTTCTAGATAATCTTTCAGTTGCTTATGAGTCGTGTTTAATTGTATGATTTATAGCATGAGTATGAAATATTTTTACTGTATCCACCATATTTTTTAACAGCCGTTTGTAAATTGGATGGCTTCCGGTGTCATCCGCTTCTAGTTATTTTAGCTCTGCAAATTAGCTCAATATGCTTTTTGATACTGCAAACTGGTACTGTATTTCTTATAAGATAATTTTAATTTATAATCGTATTCTTGTTTGTAGTGCAAATATGTTCACTGACGCTTTTGCCAATGCGTATACATCCAACGCACATGGCACCCATGAGACGCAGATATATATGGGCCAGAGGGCGCCTCCTAGTGGTTTTAACCCTAACCCTACCCCAGACCTAAACCTACCCATAACCGAAGCGTTTTATATTGACGCAAAAGGGTGCCATGTGCGTTGGATACGCATTGGCAAACGTATCAGTATATGACGCCTTGGGATGAGAATGCATTGATATAATGCAGCAATATTGTCATATACATAGTTAAAAGTACACAAAATAATTTCTAATCAGACATGAGAAGTTTGATTAAGCTCCAAATCGGAATTACGCTGCTATTTTTATCCAGTAATAATAACAAAAGGCCACATTTAATTCACACATAAAAGGATTTCTGAAGTACATAGGCAGTAAAGAGTTCAAGCCATATTGCTCAGCTTTACAGTAGTTTAAAAGTGAAAGTTTGTAATTAATTGTGTACATCTCGACATTGTTGTGTTACATCATGCACAATTATCTTGGCAAAATCTGTGACTTGTGGACTGACAGATTCCCCAAATTGAAAGTCTAGTGTCACATTCAACAGGACACTGAATGAAACGCAGCAATATAATCTTCCATGAGACCGCTGTCGAGACACGTCCAATAATGATAGTACTCCAGGAGAAGTGATGAGCACTAGCTGGTCTGAAGTCATGATGGCTCAATGCTTTGTGTAGCTTGAGTCCCATGCGGCAGGCGTTGTGCTAGAGAAGGCATAGTAATGAAAGGGGCTCTTTATTCCCCTAGTGGGCTGATCTTCAGGCTAGTGGTGGAGAAAAGAGTGTGGGCCGGAGAGCAGGTTATAACAGGTATGAATCAGGGGTCCGATGCTAGACAAGCATGGGTCTGAAGCTAGACAGGATCAATTATGGTTTAAGCCATAAGCTTTTAAAGAAAATGGGGCAACTGACCAAAAAGTGTCCTTTAAGATGGCTGACACATTCTCCTCTTTTTGAAAAGGTTTGAAATGACAGGGCTTTGGAAAAAGCATTTTGAAAGCCTGGTGAGAGGGAATTTTTGAGTGTGAGTGTGTTTTTTCTTCTTCTTCATATGATCTTTTTTATGAAGTTTCACACCATGCCAAAATATTACGTTAAATAAGCAAAACACATTTACTCAGCTGTTCGAGATATTGAACCTATCAATGCTTTTAAAGTAGTGATATTTTGGTGCATCTGAAATAAGTGTACCAAAGCATTTGAGAGAAACACTCTTGGGATCCCGGTTATTTGCTCTTAATTTTGAGTTAACCATCTGGGGAGGTACCAGATGTCGGTCCATAAGCTAAAACCAATTTGTCTTTTGTTAAGTCTTGTTTTGTTTTCTTAAATGAATATACTGAAGAAGTCCAGTGAAGGGTGTTATGCTCGGAAGGAAAGACAAAGGAAAAAGTGGGGGATTGTCACCTCCATTACCCCACAGCGAAGTCGAGGCCGTGGGCTGATGATCCCAAAGTTACTTTAGACTATCACTCACTGTTTTTCCTCAGAGGAGAGTGCTTATCGATTTTGTCAACAGCCAATTGATTTTCTTTTTTCTCTCTCTCTCTCTCTCTCTCACCCTGTTTTCTCTCCCTTTGGACCTGGCTTTGGGAAATGTGTCCTGTGGTAGCAAGTTTAACCCTCCTAGGAGATAGAGATGCAGCCTTCTTTTTAATGTTTCTCTACTGCCAAATCAAATATAAAGTCTTCATGATAGGAGAAACTAAATATGTTTCAAATTGAGGATGTTTAAGAAAAAAAAAAAGCTGTCCGGATATTGGACATGTTCTAAATGCCAACTGTTCTGGCTGGAATTTCATTTGAAATATAAAATGGATGAGTCATATGAAAAACAGATCTCATTTAATCCAATATTACAAAGAAATGTGTCAAATCAATTAAGTTATATCTCTTATTAAAATAATAATAAATGATATTATATGATGCTATAAGTGATATTATACTGTATGATATTGTAGATATCCACTATGATCTGATTGTGACATTAATTTTAGGGCAGTTAAGCACATCCAACCCCAACATTTCCATGAGAGTAGATAATATATTTTTTTTTAATTAATTCTCTTAGTGTAAGTAAGAGAAGAGTACTTTTTAAAGTCATTTTGAGGTGAAACATGACCTTGGTTTCTTGAGATGTATCATGTTTGAGTGCTTGCATGTTTCCCAAATCATGCATACAAGATGTCTTTTGATCACTGGAGCCTGGCATTATTTATACAGTCCTTGACTCTGCATTGTCCCAGAGTAAATCAAGCACATTCAAATCCGGAGTGGGAAAATTGTCGCCTTTTCTGAAGAAATCTGCTTCCCTGAAAGTCGCCATTTGGTTGCCAGGTGTTTGTTGTGGTGTGCGCAAAAAGACGTAATTACTGTACGAGCCTCTGAATGCAGGATTCTTCTACCACATCTGTCTACCAATTATTCCCAGCAAATGTGGGTTTGTGGAGGAAGCTTCTATTGAGTCTAGGAAACTGACATTCTTGTATTTGGTGCTCGTGCTCTGTCGACGCATGCAGTTTTAGCCCTGCTGTATAGAGGCGTCGCTCTTTCTCTTGGCAGGAGGCTGTTAATCTTGTCGAAAAGCTGAGAAGCTCGATTGTCCTCCCTTGACAGCGCTCGCTGGAGTTCGGAGCTGTGTTTATAAAGTCATGACCAGAAGAGGAAATACTATTTTAGGTTACAACATGTCCTCATTATGCTGTATGGATGTAAATTGGTCTCAAAAAATTTTTTAAGAGCAACTTGGTCAGTGGGCATACATTTTTGTTTATTAAGTCCAAATCTTATTAAACGTCAAACTTTTCAGATCATTTTCGCTCCGTTTATTTTGTTTCACGCTGTCCTTGACAATCAAATAAATCCTCTGCTCAGGGTGATTGCTTTAAGAATGTCAAGCTCAAAATGTCTTCCAAGAGTGATCAAATGGCAAGTTGTGAATGTCAACAGCTCCTGTTTTCAGCTAAATTGGCTGATTACTCTCACCAGAGTATTGCAACATCTCTGTCGGAGTGAAGATCGTTAATCCCGTGCGACCGGCAGACATGAAGGTCTCTGGCAATTGATCAAAGAGCGTCAACCAACACTCTGGAACTTTTCCCTTCCAGCCTGTTCCGTTTCTTTGTTGCTCTGGCAAGATATTGAACTGTAAAACATGGCTATTTGGAACGGTCTTGCTAGTGCAGCTTTTATCTACATAAATGGGGAAATTTTAATAGAGAAAGTTCACCTCAAATTTTTAAATTCTTGTCTTTAGAAACCCATATGGCTTTTCTGTGTAACAGAAAATGAGAAACTTAATCAAATATCCTGGCTGCTCTTTTCCATACAATGAATGTAATATATTAAACTCAGATTTGAATAACTACAATTTTGGTCTGTTCCTACAAAATCCTATAGCTTCAGAAGATTTGAAATGTTGTGAATGTTTTCTCTGTGTTTTTGTCTGCACAGTGCCATCATGGGCCATCGTCGCCATCGCATTTGTTGCTGTTGTACTAGTTGTTTCCTGCTGCTTCTGCGTCTGCAAAAAGTGGATATTCAAGAAGAAGAACAAGAAAAAGGGCAAAGACAAGGGCAAGAATGCCATCAACATGAAGGACGTCACAGACGGTGTCAAAACCGAGGTAAAAACAATTTGTCACTATTTTTGGTATTATTAGCCGTATTCTTTAGTGGTCAGCAGTTGCATGAAATAATAATTTCCTCAAGTCTTATTTTATTAATGTACAATGCTAATTAAGAATATTCATAAGACAACTCAAACTAGATCGAGTCATCTGTTGATGATGTTGTTTCACAGCTGAATTTAATTGCAGGACTGCAAACCTGGGCATGTTAACGGTTCATTAAAGTATTGATTTTTTTCATTTAACTTAATTCACAGTCTTTGTAGTGCTGCATATGGTTAACTGTGCTATGAAGTGGTATCAACCCAGAGAAATGACAGTAGATGGGAAAAAAATAGGAGAAAGAACATTAATGCAGCTCGCTCTTTCCCACACACCCAAATTATATGGAACACTGGCACTTTAACCCTAGTTAGCATGTTAATTGTATTAACAAGCTTGCAATAGTACACTTCTAACAGAATAATTGACAAAGTCAGCTTAATTCACGGTGTAAGGACACTGGCTTTGAGACCATGCCAAGACCACTCAGATCCCAAATTAGAGACATTGATTTTCGAGCACAAAGCACAGTGAAGAGGAACAGACACAGATAATTAACAACACTCTTTAAAAACCCAGTGTGCCATTCCAGAATGTCACAGTTTATCAGCGTCAAACCAAATGCGAACACTTGTTGGTGAAAAGCAGATATATATATGACGTTTACAAACCAACATTGTGTATTAGTACATTCAAAATGGGTGTTTCAAAAAAATAACTGCGGCCATTGAAATACATATACAGTAATCAATATTTTCAAACACAACCCTGCTGAATAAAACAACTTAAACCAGCCTAAGGTGGTTAGGCTTGTCTCTTTGATGGTTTAAGAGGGAAGACCATCTTAGACAGGTTAGACAACCAGCTAAGACTAAACAAACCAACTTAAGCTTATTTAACCTGTTGTTTTTAGCAGGGAAACACCCATATATAGTTTCTAATACCTGTGCTAATGGGCTAAATATTAAAGGACAATGAATCCGCCCTCTTAGCACAGACATTTGAATGATACACACCAATGCAGAGCAATATGGCAGTATAATGTCCGGCACAACATACATATTTTATTGTCAGCAGAACGACCTTTGAGCTTCTCAGCAGTCATTTCTCACGGTGTGCCCAGAATCATGTGGTCACCTTTGTGTGTGGTTGTTTTAATTTGTGTCTCTTCCTTCCATGTCCTCCTTATCTATGTTTTGTCTGATGACTTTACGGGATTGCCACTGGCGGTAGGTTCCCAATTGCTGTTGGATCTTCTATAGCCTGCTGTAATGACTTTTAATAGCCTCTTGATAACAGGTTTACTCTAGTAGAGTAACATATATGTAACTATGCACACAGTACATGTATATCTACAATATATATGTGTGTAAGTCTACGTATACACATATATATGAAGAGAAAAAATGCACTTGGGTACACTTCAGCAAGGTTGAATAACATTGATTTCTCATTTTTAACATGCTTCTCATTCGATGTCCAAAAAAGCAACTGAAAATTGCTTGAGTGAAGTTACCAATTTAGGAAAAAAGAAAAAAAGTTAAATGGCTGGGATAACTGTCAAAGCACGGATTGCTAGCTGCTAGTGATGCGTTCGGCTTGTTTGACTGCCCTTGGCCAAATTATCAGTACTCTTCTAGTCCACTTGAACCTAAAAATGTCCTGAAGGAGAACAGCACCCACCTCATTAGCAGGACAAATTTGTTCAAGAAGCAATTTTCAGACACGATGACCAGACTGATCTTTAATTGGCTGACATGTTTTTGAAACATCATCTTTGCCAGTCAGATGGAAAGGGTATCAATAAAGGACACTCACAGCTGCAAAATACCAACTAGTGTTAATCATTAATAAAGGGATGAAATATTTTTTCATTTACTTGCCTTCATGTTGTTCAAAAGCTGTCTGACTTCCTTTTTAGACTGGAACTTAAAAGGAGATGTTGAGCAGAATGTCCTAGCTGCTGTTTTCCCTACAATGAAAGTGAACGGTGACCACTTAATACGTCAAGAAAGATTTTTTTGTTTTTGTTTTTTTGGCTAACTTTAATTCCTATCTGCTTTAATTATACGGAAAATAACATGTCACATGTTCTGCTAAACTTCTCCTTTTGTGTTCTGCTTTCATATGGGTTTGGAGCAACAAATGAGGGAGAAGAAATGATTTCTGAATGAGCTATGCCTTTAAATTTAACAAGCACCTCGAAAAGCTTGTTGAATTGAAGTGCACAAGTGCTTGTGAGACTAGTCTGGTCCTCAGAAGGAGATAAAACAGTAAAGAAATCAATTTTGTTCAGCCTTCTGCTTTCACACTTGTAACCCAACAACTAATAAAAAAGGCCCTGTACACAATATGATCCCTCCCACCAACACCTTCTGCTGGCATGATGCTTACAGCTTCCATGAGCGTGGTGGTTATCACCAATAACTAAGGGTCATGACAACGCCACTGTGTGTGTTGAAGATCACGTCACAGAGAATGAGGGTCACTATAAGAGCACTCTTCTTGAGAACGTGAATGCCCTGCATGCTTTACAGATGAGCAAAAGTGCCCTTTTTAGAAGGCAACTATTTCACAGTGAATGAACTGAGAGCTGAGTTTGCCTCAACAATCGCATGCTTTCCAGCAACAACAAAGCTCACTCGACTTTCCCTTAACACAGCGTCTTAGACTCAGGCTAGCTAGGGAGCTACTGCCACACCATCCACAACATTTCCCCACTGATTTGTTGATGCCAGAGATTGTTCTGCCTGAAATAGCATAAAGGTCAATGTATTGTACAATGTATTTCTTAAGAACATCTGTCTACTCATCTTGCTTAGGGTTGGGCGGTATGACAGAGTAATTTGCATAGTATCAAAGTATCGGTATACACGATAAACATTTTTTCCATCAATGCTTTTCAATAATTGTATTTATTTATCATGGATGCATAATGAATTAATTATTAAGAAAATTACGATTATTAGAAGATTAAATATATATAAGATTATTAGTAACAAATTAATTATTAATCTGGAATCTATGCCGAAACAACTTTTCATAATCTATCAAGTGAACATAACTTAGCCATAATATAATATACACAAACTCAGTGTTATATTTCTCAATATACATACAAATTCAAGCACAATATACAAAAATTATCATAACATTAATAATCAGAATTAATAACTCCTCTTTATGGACTAAATCTTTCATGTTAAAGGGACCAATGCCCTCCAGTCCTCCATGAAGAGTCTGAAGGGTAAAACGTCATAAACATGATTGGATGAGCCAAGTTCGAAGCCATTGCAAAATAGCGATATACAGTACCATATGCGTTGTCGATGTATTTTCATACCCCCCAGCCCTAGCCTTGCCCCTCCCACCAACCTAAACTGCTTGCACTCATTCATCTTTTTGCAACTCTTTCCACGACTTTCCATAGGAGAGAAAGGGGTTCATAGCCCAAGTCTAGTGCATCACTGAGCATGTCATGGTCTTAATTGCTGTGGTGTTTTAGTGCTTGCTCCCCCCTAATAGAGGTGCGGTTGAAGAGCAGGCTGGTCCAGGGCTGGCCCGGCGCTCTGGCGAGGGCAATCGGGCTGCGCCAGCGTTGGGCCGACAGGACTGACTGTTAGTGGGTGTCTCCTTCAGGCCTTGAAGGATGAGGATGATGCGGAAACAGGGCTGACGGATACAGAGAAAGAGGCAGAGCCTAAGGAAGAAGAGAAACTTGGCAAATTACAGTACTCCATGGATTACAATTTCACAGAGAATACGGTAAGGAGCCGTCTCCGAATCATCGTCACTGTGTGTGGTGTTTAGTGAGGTCTTCTTCGTAAGTACAGCGTGTTTGTCCGTCAAAATGTAACTAGCTCCATTCAAATAATGCCCATTCCTCCAAGGTTATTCAGTGTGTCACTCTCACATAATTGAATACGCACTATAAGGTGTGGGTTTAAAAAAACACTCTGAAAACAAAAAGATAGAGTGAAACTTTTCCGAGTCATTTTTCTAGCTGCGCTCTATTATTAAGTGCTATCTCTGAAAGCCAGAGGAATTCAGACTTCGCACTTAGGAAATAATGCCCATCACCCTGTAAACTCACCAAATGCTGTAAATGTCAAGGGCACATCACAGCAGTTAGATTTGTGTTTGAATCGGCTTTCTTCCACACTGACTGAATGGGGGTGCTGGCTTGTCTTCAACTCTGAGGCTAAGCCGAAATTCACTGGGCGCCTCTTACAGGCTGTTGAGCTTGAAAGCTAAGTGACTTCCAGAATGAATGCGCTTCCTTTTGTCAGATCCTGGCTGACAGATAATTGAAGCTGTGCATATAATCTTACACAGAGACCTGAAAGAGCAAGATTATCCACCATCACATACTCACAAATTACAGCTTTTTATTGGATGGTGTCAATGTAGTGGTGAAATGACAAAATGACTGGTAATGCATTAATCGAATGGCATAACAGTTTTAAGAACAAGAATGACATGTTTAAGATACTGTATTTGTTCTATTCTTTTGGCATGTAACAAAAATGTTACAAATAGCTGGTGAATTTGACTAAATCCTTCATATTAGGGATAAGATTATTAGTATAAAATGTAGCATGTACACAAAGGAGCAAATTCACTAAACAAGTGCAGAAGATGCAGAGAAATCCACATCAACGTGACCCAGATTCAACCCATAGACCCACACACTCCTCTAGACAGACGCACTTGCATGTCTCTCCACCCTCCATGCCAGCAGGAAATCTGTGTGCTTCTTTCCTGCCTGACTTTAAATCAAGCCGAGCATCGCTTCAGGCAGAGGAGATTTGGTCTGGGAGGTCTGGGAGATTTTTTTTGCAACTCTTGCCCTTTCCACAGGGGAAAGGTTCCAGGGAGCTCAACTAAACTCTGGGTTTGTTTAAATTTAATCTGAACCTTTAGCCAGAGAGTAAAAATAAAAATGACAAAACATTGCAGTCACAAAAGCCATCCAACACAATATCTCAGAATTCAGGGCGGCTCCTTGGAGAGACGGAGAGACAGGGTGCAGATAAGGGCGATGTTATTAATAAGGATAGAAAACGAGAACTGGGAAAACATACACGTTCACTGAGGTGAATCATTGCCATCATGGCCTGTTTTCTAATGAATCTCAGGTGTTTTAAGGACAGAAACCCCTCAATGTGTATGCCAAATAACAAACACCCCTGGAAAAAAAAAAACAGTTTTCTCTGAAAACCAATGCAGTGCTTATTTAAGATGACAGCTCAAAGCCTTCAGATGAGAGATTGTGAGTACTGAACCCACTGAGGTGAAGTCATACGGTTGAACCTTCCTCCAGCATGTCTGCATCAATCTGATTCTTAAAACTGTGTGAAGTTTTCATAGCCTGCAGACTAGAGCGATTGAAGGTTAATATGGCCAAAGTCTATATTCCTTCAAAATTTGAATTGAAATTTGAATTTTCCAGTCCTGCTCATATTTCAGCATGACCAAAAATAGCAAAATGTTGGTAAAACTGTTGGAGTGATTATGGGAGCAATGGACATTATTTGTGGAGCATTTTCTACCTTGCAACCATTGTGTCTGTGTTCGAACTGTTTGTGGAGGGTGTTTCTTTCTTGAAGTCAGAACATGTACTTTTTTTTTGTTCATCCAAGATGACAATATGAAGCAATAAAACTGTCCAGACCTTAAACCCATCACCATTTAATAGCAAAATTCAAACAGTACTACAGCCTGACAGGATATTAAAATCTCTATAGCTCCTTTGTCAAAAGAAGAATCACAGGGTTCTCTGATGGCCACCATCTAAACCAGAAACACTGGCAATGCTTGTCTCTTGCTACAGTCCTTTCTGTGGCAGCACAAGCGGAGTTTGAGAGAGAGAGATCTTTGTAGACATAGAGACGGGGTGTTTTATGGGAAGCTGATGGGAACTTGATTGACTGACTCTAGGACCCATGAGGGTATGCAGGGGATATGGTGACTGGCAGGTCAATCAGGACCTTAGCCCAGCCAGCCAGCCTATCACTTATTTGAGCTGACGGGGAGATAGGATCAGGAGGCCCACGCTTGACATGACCTGACCCCATCGCCTCCTTAATACTGGGACTGTTTAAATAGTAATGCAGGCCAGGCCTGAAGTACACACCTCAGCATCATAGCTATAACTGACCTCTCGGTGGCTTTTCATATTATTAAGCAGATATTCCTATGGCTATATTTCCATATTCCCAGAGCAACAATTGTCTTTATATGAATCCAAATACTATTATAAAATTTACAATGAACACCAGTACTTTTACGTGACATACAGTAACAGAGGTATCTACAGAATGGTGGTAGGATGATGGTTCAGACAAAGACCACGATCCTCTTCAAGGTTTTAATCATGTTCTCTTAATCTTTGACTTTTGACCCCTCGTAGCTCATAGTGGGGATTATCCAAGCAGCAGAATTGCCTGCCATGGATATGGGTGGTACTTCCGACCCCTACGTGAAGGTCTACCTTCTTCCAGACAAGAAGAAGAAATTTGAGACCAAGGTCCACCGGAAGACGCTGAATCCTGTTTTCAATGAGCAATTCACATTTAAGGTAGGTCACAAACACCTTAATCAAACGTTGTTGAATGCTCACATAACAAGCAATTTGCCATTGGATGTATGTGTTCACATTCTACTCAGATCACGTTATTTCTGATTACTTTATCTGGTCTATTAACAAGACACGCGGCATTGGAGTAATTACACGCAAATGTGAGGATGGACTCCTGCAGGTGTCTGTCATCCAGAAAGGAGCATAATTTCTATTTTGAATGTTTTCCGATTCGTTTATACGAGACGACATGCAGCTAGAAAATCATTTTTGTGTAATTACCTCAGTCACACCTCTAAATTTCTAATAAATTGCTAAGTGAAGTGGTGAATTCTTTAAAAAAAAATGTCAATATAACTGAGCCAACCAAAGGGGTAGAGGACTGTTTACCTGTTTTTTTCTCTTTTAGTCTAGCACAATTTCAACTGACATGGTACCTTGAGAATGAGAAATGAACCACACGCCAACATCAAGAGACATGTAATCACAAGTGCCTTCATTATTGAAATGAAGACACTGGAGAGCTGGTGTGTGTGATAGCGTCAAGGACAAAATAGCAACCCTTGGGTCTTATCTCTTTCCCGGCCAATCAAGCAGTTTGTCGCCATGTTGGAACAAGTCCTTCGGGATAATGAGTTTTGTCTGAAAAACAGCTCAATTGGAGGCAATCAAGAATCAAATCTCTCTCTCTCTCTCTCTCTCTCTCACACACACACACACACTCTCTTTCTCTCTTTGTCTTTGTCTTGCACACCTGCAATTGTCCTATAGTTTCATCCCAACATCTTGGTGGTAGATAAGTCCTGTAACTGGAATTTAGAGAGATTAGACTGGTAGGTATGCAAGCAATTATTTTCCCCGTTTACATCCTACAGGTTCCCTACACTGAGCTTGGAGGTAAAACACTGATGATGACAGTATATGACTTTGACCGCTTCTCCAAGCACGACGCCATTGGAGACGTGAAGGTGCCCATGAATAAAGTCGACTTTAGTCATGTGACTGAGGAGTGGAGGGACCTCGTGAGCGCTGAGAAAGAAGAGGTAATACACATGGGTGGAAATAACCTGGCTGTTCTCTGGTAATGTGATTAAATATTATGTGATGAGTGAATATATCATTTTTATTGCCTGACCTTCTTAAGTGTTGCAATTTGGCCAATTCAGTTGTTCACTACGAGTGATTTCACTACTAGTGAACAAATCGTGGAAATGTTTTTTTACAGTGTACCACTTGGTAGCAACTACTAAGTGACTGCGTCAACATCGTTTAGATTTTCTAGACATGTGATCTCAACATGGCATCCCCCATTATTTGTATCACTTAAATCATGAATTAAATCATTACTTTAAGTATTCAGAGATTTTATATGTAGGAATATAAATTTAATATATTATATATTTTTTTAAAAAAAATCAATTATACTCTCAGTGCTTTTCTTTAAGTTTGAAATGTTCCCAAATGTTAACTGGTATATTTTAAATGTTGCACACAACAAGAGTAAATATCATTTAGCTGGAGCGGCATGGAAATTCACTTACTGTAAAAGTGCAAGTCTTGGGGGCTATCTATCTTCAATGGAAATGTCAGTTAATCAGCTGGCCTGTGCCATTGTTTTATTAATAAAAAAGTGTGACTTTGCAAGCAGTGGTTGGGGAGATTCAATTTTCATGGTAAATGTCATGGAATATAGCATTCAAGCTGTGGTTTCTATGGAAACTTTGTTTTTGTGTCACGGTTCCTTGATGTAAAGGTTAATTATGATGCTGTCAAAAGCCTGCTGAGGGCAGAGAGTTGAAGGCTATCTACATACGTTGAAGGTTGCTCTTTGAGTTTGTGCTGCTGTAACACTCCATGTCCGATGAGCTAGCAAAGCACTTCAAGCATCGCTTGAGAAAGAGCGTATTGACTTTTACCAAAGGATCTCTAGAGTGTTGTCCTGAGGAGGGCACTTTAAGTGTCAGTAAAAAATAAAATGAAAGTGAACTGCAAAAGACTGTAGCTTTGTGCAACTCCATTCAGTTCTTATGCTCTTTTTCCCCCTACGCAATTCCTAGTTTCCCTTAAAAAAATTGTTCTCTGTAAATAATTTGATGTTTCGGTCAAACAGCAGTCGATTCAACATATTTACCTTGTAGGATTCATTTAATTAAGTAGTCAAATACTTTGTTTTGTTCTGATGACCTTTTAATTGACAGAAAATTGATTGTGTGGAAAATGGCATCAGCCAGTGATGTGACCTTTTACCCCTTCCTGTTGTTTTCTATATGTCACATATGTTTGCGCCCATGTTTATGAGAATGGCTCCTGAAATATTAATGGAATGTGTGTACATGTAAATGTATTTTCAATGTGTTTACCCCTGCAACTACATTTGTGGAAAATGAATGAGACTGAAAGACTTCAAACGCTGTGCTCCTCATTTCAATTTCTCTTATCAATCATGTTGAGTGAGAGACAATCTAAAAGTGTTTGTGTAAAGAGGAATATTTCACACTTCTTGTGTGCTAGATAAATTATTTTAGTCGAAAATGTTTGGTTCTCGGCTATTCTTCTTAAGCACTATTTTTTTTTTTTTTGTTGGAGAACTCAATCAGTGAATAAATTTGACCTGGTTTTCAGGTTCAGTTTTTCTATTTACCTTGAAAATGATGTCCCTGATTGAACTTTTCTCTTCCACTCGCAGCAAGAGAAGCTGGGTGACATCTGTTTCTCTCTGCGGTATGTGCCCACTGCTGGCAAACTGACCGTGGTCGTTCTGGAGGCCAAGAACCTGAAGAAGATGGATGTCGGTGGCCTGTCAGGTGAGTCCAGTTACTGGCTTGTGCCATTATGTGACAGTTTAGGACTGTCTCTCTTGTTGCCAGCTGTCAAGATAAACCATACACTGTGAAATCAAAATGGACCCTGTTTGTAAAGCCTGACCTATGAAATAATTGTCAGGAATTTAATTTACTTTAACCAAAGAAAAAATATTGAATGCATCAGGCTTGCATATAGGATGCATATATTATTATATAGAGGCCTTAGACATTTATGTAACACATGACACAGTGAGCTTTTCAAGGTAAATACATGCTGCTGATTTATAGTGCACATTATCATAAAAACATAACATGTTATTAATTTGTTCTTTAAAACATAATCACTTTCTACTTATTAGACCATGCAGAAAAATATTAAAATATTATTGGAAATAAAAGCCTAACATCTTTGCATCTAATCAGATTCCTGCTTTACATAATATCCGGCTGAATACACTAAGAAAGACGCGTTATGGAAGTTAAATGCATCGCTCCCTCCTTTCATGTTGACCTTAACACGGTTTCATTTTCTCATAGCTGTCTGTATGTAAATGTGAAGTCACTTTTAGTATATCTTTCCCTTTTAAAATCATGTAATGCATACGCAGTCATTCACAGCTACAAATCCCAAGGGCGTCGAAATGTGGCTTGAAATGATCCGACACTTCTCAAACCTGCGGCAGTACGGAGAGCTGCGGTTTATCGGCTGAAGTAATATTCGGCTCTGGTGAATACATGAATACATTTCCGCCGAGTAAATTTAGAGCTCGGCATTCAGAAATCAGCCCTCATCTGTGTTGTAACCACTTATGAAAAACGGCCTCTGCCTCGTCCATCTATCCTTCCCCACCCTCTCTCCTGCAGTCGCAGGCCATCAGCTCCAGACCCACTGCTGGGAGCCAAGAGACCCGACATTTACTTCTCATCGCTCAGCTATTAGCAGCGGAGCTGAGAACAAACTTTCTCGCTCTTCCCGGTCCATTAGCAATCCAGATTAAAGCCGGCTATAAACTGTCAGTCACGTTTCATGAGGTGCTCCAGAGCTCTGATGAAATTAACACTGTTAACAGTTCTATTTATGGGTTTGTGTTTGGAGGACTATAGGTTTCACAATGTGTTAAACCTCCTATCGCGTTACATCGCTATGCTTGTTGAATTGGCCGCTTGCCAGATCGATCAAATCCTGTGCGAATATTGTGCAGTTAAGGGTGCTTTCACTGTCAATTTCTGGGATTTTGCCTGACTCTGACGGTTTGCATTCGAAATAAACATTTTTGACAAAGCGCTCTTTGTTCCCACTGATTGTACTAGAAAAACATTTCTGTCCCTGCATTCTCTCTCTGTTTTTCTTCTCGTTCCAAGTTCGTGAAAATGGCTCAGATTTAATTGTTGTTATGGGGGAGTCGTTCTCCCAAAGGAATCACTGGAGAGCATGTCCAAAGAGCCGTCACATGATTAGAAACAATAGGCCCGCATGGATCATGCCAATAATTAGTGACTGTTTCCATTGTGATTCAGCTACACAGGGAGGACGACTCATCAGAACACTATAATTTATCCTTTTCTCCTTTCAAATCCTGTTTACTCTCCCTAATCACACAAGACGTGGTTGTTGCAGCTAAAATAAATGTAATTTGAATTAATTCACAAGAGCACTGCTTACCAATCTCTATACCTTTCTTCGATGTGCTTTTTGGTCGACGTTTGTGGTTTAGATTATGAATTGTATTTGCATATATGTATAAATTTACATTTATTTTCAATGCATTTGGGAGATGCTTGCATTGCATTCAGGTTGTACAGTTTATCGGTTATTGCACTCTTGACTTTGATGTTGCTGGTACCATGTTATATTGCTCTAGGTACAATTTCAAAGTCTCCGAAAGCATGTGGACACTTAAACCCAACTTAAAAATGTTGGAATATCCATATCAAGTGACATTTATTTTTACATTTTTTTTTAACCTACATCTTTTTACCTTTTTTTTATCATTGCATATTACACTTGTTTTTATATTTTGTATCTAACATGCTGTGTATTATAGTAAGCTAGTAACATTATTATTATTATTTACTATACTGTCATTATTAGTAATACTGTCATTTTTATTATATATATATATTCAAAAAAAGAAAGAAAAAAATACTCTCCACAGACAGTAGTGTATATTGTTTTAAAATATTTATATTTTAAATAGATAGATGCTGTTCTTTTAAATAAATACCCTGAAGACAGGAGTAACGGCTGATGAAAATTCAGCTTTGCATCACAGAAATAAATCATATTTTTAAGTATATTGAAATAGAAAATCATTATTTTAAATTGTAATAATATTTCACAATATTACTGTTTTTTTCTTCAAATAAATAAATAAATCAAATAAATGCTGGCTTGATGACCATCTTTTAAAAACATTAAAAATAGTAATGTTTCCAAACTTTTGACATACCATGCACTGTAATTGTAGTATTAGTATTTAGTTACTTAAACGTTTTATGTATTTTATTTCAGCCAAGGTTACTTTTCAATTTTTTAATTCAAGTTTTTTTTTTTTGTTGTTGTTGTTGTTGTTGTTGTTGTTGTTGTTGTTGTTGTTTTTCATGTTTCTCATCTAAAAAAACAAACTTTTTTTGCTGAATTTAAATTTTAAAAAAGGATTTTAATAGTTTTAAATAACAACACTTGTAATAGATTATCTATGTGGCTTAAGTTTCCGGATACTTTTCTTAGACTATTAATAGTCATGTTTATTTATTTGAGCAAATCACCACAAAAAATTGGCTATTAATAGCATTTCTATAGTTGTGGGTCATTGCAGTACATGCCGTCAACCACTAGGAGACACCTATGAGTCTGTAGTCCATACGGGACTGCATGCCTACAGTATGTGCCAGCCAGAGCCAATGAAAACATACCACATCAGAAACAAGGCTCAGGTTTATTTTCAATTGGATTTCCCGTATCCTATTTAGATACTTGGTTGACTATATGAACCATTAACCGAAGTCAGCACTGCCAACTCCTTGAACCACAAACTTCTAGCTTGGCTTCTGTGAGTGTAGACTACCACAGATTTCCCAAACAACCTGAAACCTCAGGCACTCTGTTGCCAAGCAACCGGGAAAAAGCACCACCGTTAATAGTGTTATAGGTCCGGAGAAGTGCTATTTAAGTTCAACATCATAAATAGACATGCTATGTGTTTTCACCATTTTAAAAGTGGATGGAGCGAGCAGCCAGAGCTCTTCAGAAAATGCAGTGTTAGTATAAGTTCAACAGGAGGTGCTGTGCTGCTCTATTTTAGAAATATATCGTTTCATCTCACATAATCTGAATTAAATCCATCAGTGTTCAATCCGAATGTGATCTGACGGTCAGAGTGTGAAGCCTCATGCATGAATCAGGGTAGGTTTTTAAAGTAGGTTTTTAAAGTATTCAGTTTTCTGTAGGTTGTATTTTATCCCAGCATTTATGTAGTGTTAAAAAACTGAAACAGGAAGTGCTTCTGGACCAGTGTTGTTTACATCTTGTGAAATGGTCTATAATCACAACAATTTAACGTAAGCAAGAATGGGATTTGAACTCAGGTCTTCTTGATTAAAGCCCATCGCTTTATCAACTGAGCCACTGAGTCTGTTGAGTTTAAGGGTGTAACGAGTATTTTTCCATGTTGCTCACATTTTTTATGATCACCAAATCTGTATTTATTGGATAGAAAATACTCCAAAACTAGTAATATTGTGTAATATTATTACAATTTTCTATTTTAATATTTATTTTAACCGTGAATTTTTAGCACTCATTACTCCAGTCTTCACTCTTCAGTGTCACATGATCCTTCAGAAATCAGTATAATATGCTAATATATAATATTCTTTAGTATTATCAATGTAAAATTATTGTGCTGCTTCATATTTTAGTAGAAATGTGACCGATTTTAGGATTCTTTGATGAATAGAAACTCCACGGATTTTAAATAGAATTTTTGTAATGGTGTGAAAGTCTTTTCAATTCAATGTATCCATGCTAAATAAAAGTATTTATTTATAACAAGTTTTACTGACCCCAAACGTATGTATTTCGATTAACATGTCATCTTTTACAGTCCTAATAGTATGCATAATGGTCATCCTTACACCCTCACCTTGTGAGATGTAAGATTACACTTCCAAAAATTGCATGCCACAGATTTTGTGCTGCCTTGCTCCTAATATGGTATGGGTATGCCTCTCTCTCTCTCTCTCTCTCTCTCTCTCTCTCTCTCTCTCTCTCTCTCTCTCTCTCTCTCTCTCTCTCTCTCTCTCTCTCTCTCTCTCTCTCTCTCTCTCTCTCTCTCTCTCTCTCTCTCTCTCTCTCTCTGTATGGAATGTGCTACTCTCATTTTTTTTTCCACAGACATAGAGTATTTGGATTAGTTGAAAAATGGAATTTGAAATGCCAGAGATGTTTTGAATTCCCTGTCATACAAGAGTGTCAGGTAGAGAAGAGGTGAAATAAAATTACATTTTGGACAAAAGGTAATTCTGAAATAGAGTTAAATCTGTCAAGTTCAACCATTACTCACCTTAATAACCGCTGCTATATCCTTTTTTTATTGTAAGGCTCAGGAAGGCATAACATACACACATTTGCTCCCCTTTTTCAAAATGGAAGGTGCATAGGCGTAAAATCAGATATTTTGTTGAGATTTCATCCTTAACTTGTTTGGTGAGGTTTCAATCAAAAATCGATTCTAAGAAAGGTGAGTATGAATCAGTAAGGTAAACAGATGAAGAGAGATGCATGATGGGGACAGAATATAGATGCTGGAAATGATAGTGCTTTGAGGCACAGGCAGAGATTGATGTGCCCGAATGGCAGTAATGTCACAGGGAAGAGACTGGAGGGCACACAGCTGCCGTGTGTAAATAAAAGCTTGGACTATCCTGACACGTATCACTAAAGATCTGCTCTGTGGTGAGGCTTCAGTAGAGGCTGCAGATGTCGTGTTCCAGCGTGCACAGAAACAATAGTGATTTAAGTTGATTTATTTATTTGGAAAGGGATCATGTGCAATACCACAAAAGTTTACATTTAATGCACTGTGCCAGATTTAGCCTTTGGCTAATTTTCAATCGCTGTCCCTTGGCAGGTCATCATACAGTAAACAAACCTCACAGTAATACGATTTCTTTTTTTATATGATACATGCAATACATTGCACTCAAACACAATTTTTCTCCTTTTTTTGACAAGATATGAGTATTCCGGTGGGAAGTAGCTTGACAGTCCAAAAGCAAAATGATGAAAGGGAAAGAAAAATAAAGAATATATAGAATAAAAGATACATAAATATTTACAGAAACTAATAAATTAAATTAAAGTAAAAATTATTTTATTCCAAAAACTGAATGTTCTTTATGGTTTTCACCTTTTATGACCAGATGTAGAAATCGCACTTTTAAAATTCCCTCATATATCCAGATTTTCCAAGACTGTGGAAACCTTTATCCTTAATAGTTCTCATGCTCATGTTCCTGTGTGTTTTCAGATCCCTACGTCAAGATCCACCTGATGCAGAACGGCAAGCGGCTGAAGAAAAAGAAGACGACAATCAAAAAGAACACCCTTAACCCTTACTACAATGAGTCTTTCAGTTTCGAAGTGCCATTCGAACAAATCCAGGTAATGAAATTTGTCTTTGTTACTTTGTCACTGAAACTGAGCTTGCATATGACAACGGCAAATCCGACGCAAATTCAAAAATTAATCGTTGTCGGAAACGAATTGTACGAACCCTTTGTCGAAAACAGAGAACCTTGTGAAATGCGATAAGGCTCGGCATGAGGCTTTTAAAAAAATGTAGTTGCTAATTAGTTGGAAAATAAAATGGGTATGACGCCTGCTAGTCCAACAAGAGTAGATTTGCTTCAAAGTGATTCAGCATTTCACAGTTTAGAGGATACATTTTATGCTTTGAGCTGCTTTGAATTCAAAGTGTGTTTGGGGGTGTGTTAACCAGAGAGGCCCCATTCTCACCAAACAGCATACAGACGTTTCCAACAGTTCCTCGCTCGTTGTACATCCCTTAATATTTCATTATATGGCAAATTAGCTCTGGTTCCGAGAACAATAGCCCCAGGCCTGTTCTCACCGGTCGGTGAAATCCAAGCGGAGAGGTGGATCGAAGGATAATCAGGGCTCTGAAGACACTAATTCATGTCGTCTGCTCGCATTTTGTGCGCGGGCGGATCAGGCTTCTAGTAAGCAAGCTAAGAGCGAGCCATGGACCCCGAACTCACACCGCTCGCAGTCAATTTACCGAGTTGTCCGGACCTCTTTGGTAGCCTTTCTTTGGTATCTGCCGCCATGCTCTTCAAAGACTCACTCTGCTGCAGAGTAACAGGCCCTTGAATAGACTGCCACACTGAGATAATTGTGGTGGATTTCAATGGCGTCAACTATTGCACCACTATGTGTTTTTTCAGTCATTGTTAAACAATGTTACTCAAGTCCAGCGACAGTAATGTTTTCTTTGTTTTTTAAAGAATGAATACTGTACTTTTATTCTGCTGGGGTGCATTAAATGAATCAAAAGTGAGAGTAAAAACTATAATGTTACAAAGGCTTAAGAAAATATTAAGCAACACAACCGTTTCCAACATCACAGGAATAAATAATATATACTGCATGCCATGTAATTAAACTCCTTGCCTCCCTTTCTTTTGAAATGAGTGACAAAGTCAGAATTTGATTCTAAGATATTTTTGATCAGAAGTAGTAATAATTGATCAAGTGCTGGATGAACTTTCAAGTCTTGCGTTACGTCTATAATTGTGTGTCTCTAATTTCTATTACAGAAAGTTCAAGTTGTTATAACTGTTCTGGACTATGACAAGATTGGCAAGAACGATGCCATCGGCAAAGTGTTTGTGGGCTTGAACAGCTCGGGCACCGAGCTCCGTCACTGGTCAGATATGCTGGCCAACCCGAGGAGACCCATCGCGCAGTGGCACGTGCTCAAGCCGGAGGAGGAAGTGGATGCCCAGCTGGCAGCTCAGAAAAAATAGAGCAGGCCAAGCCCCGCCCCCTTCCCCACAACTCCACCCGTGTAGTGCTCTTTACCCAGTGCGTGTAGATACCTCAGTGATATAAGGATCCCCATGCACCCTCACTTCTAATTTTGTGTCTAAGAAAACCGCCTTCTCGGACCACCCCCTTGAGATGTTGTGTTGTTACGTCAGTTTCGAGCCCCTTCCTTCCTTCCTTCTGTCGATAAACTTTTCTCTGTCCTTTATTGTTTCACCTCCATCCACGACCCTAAAGTCCCCGACCAAATGCCCCCTTCTTTTAAGCAATATGATCTGTATAGATAGCGCATGACTGGAGGAATTTATTATACCACAGGTGTATATATCAGTATGCAGATGAAAATGATTTCTAGTTTATGTGTTTGTATGTTGTTACCCGTTTCCTAATCTGTGTATATCTTGATGTTTTTAATAAGATGTTCTATTTTAAATGATGTAAATGCAGACATAGAAGAGCCAATATTATATATAACGGGATTTAAGAATTTTACCTTATCGCATTCCACTAAAATATACGATATATCTCTATATAAATATTTACGAGCTAAAGAATTCCAACCTGCAAGACGCTAGTGGAGGTACACTCACTTCGTAAAGGACGGATTGCGCTTCATGTTTACTTAAAAAAAAAAACAACAAAAAAAAAAGCATACAGACGTACACGTTAAAGACACACAGAACACCACGGCCATTAACTAATATGGTTTCATGGTATAAATGTAATATGCTGCTGGCAATTATACAAGCACATGATTGCGTAAGAACTTTTTGTACTAATTTATCAAACTGAGGACCTGTACGCTTTGCTTAAACCTCTATAACGGAAGGCATTCTTCTTACTTGACGAAAACCAATCAGCCTTTTCTTTTGATTTCTAATACGGTGATGCTGTTACCTTTTAGTAGAGCGGGTCCCCTGTTTGCTTCTTTCTTGTTTTCGGTCCTTAGATTCCCGGATCTGATTTGGCACCTTGACGAAAACTGGAAATTGACAATTAATGGGACAGTCTCAAGCTGTAGCCATTGTTTCCTTGAAGCTTGATTTTGTGAATCACTTGCTTTCTTGTCGTTGGACTCGTTTCGTTGACGAATTTGTGGTTCAGCCTCAACAAAATGAAACCAAGAGTTTTGACTCTAGCTTTAAGACAACTATTTTTTAGATTAAGTCAGCGTCTGAATATTTTTGGTAACTGCATGATTTTTTTTACGATCTTTGCTAAAGGCCGGGTTACGGGGGGATTTATTTACACCGGGGCGTCCGTTTCAAGAGACTCCCTTGCCTTCAGTCAAAAGGTAATCAAACTTTGAGGGACGGCAACTTTCAAAGCGGTCGGTCCCGACCTGTCGATGAGGAGGAGAGAGACGAGCTTTTAAACACTGCCATTGTTTTTGGGGAGGTAGGAGGCGTACCTGATACGTACCACGCACACTCTGCTCGGATAGTGGTCGTAGCTTCGGTTCATCGGGGGAACAATGTATTTTGGCCGCAACGGTGCCCTAAACAGCAGTTTTTGCTTTCTGTTGCCTTCTGACAGTGACAATAGAGTTAGCCATGCTTAACTGCCAATCCCTTCCCCTGTGGCTACTGTTTTGCACTGTACCGTCTCTGAACGGACACCTGCTTGCCGGGAAACAGGGACGACACTGACTTGCGGCTCAGCTCGCACGGGCCGTCCATTTAAAAGCGGCCGGTTTGGACGCCATGAGCATTAGCGAATCCTTAACAATAACCGTAAAAGTTAATGGTCTGTACAGGTGATAACATTACATTCTAATTGTCCTTTACTACGGGTCTAACAAGAGGACGAGTAGACGTTTAGTCCATTAAAACCATGAGTTATCTTGGAGGAACCTCTCACGTACACTAGATGCTAGCTTCAGGAGGAGTTTCTAAGTGTTTGCAATGTTATTGTGTAGGTGACTATTACTTAAAAATAAAAGGAGGAAAAAAAGCTGTTTGTCATTCCATAGGAGTCTCTAGGGACTGAGTTGTGTATCACTGTGACTGCGATGTGTGCTTAGCGTTGTAGTTTTCAGTAGGTAGCGGCCATCTTGTACTGTAGTGATGTTGTGCTACCATCCCCCTATCACACGACGAGAGCACGACGGCCGGCGAGAAACCGTCAGTTTCTAATAACCGTTGCCGCTCGAGCGCGCAAGCAGGTCAATTCACACAGCATTTTGTTGAGCACTGTGCAATACTTGTATGTTCATTCCCTTAGTCTTTAAATGGGCGGTATCACTTGATAGGGGTTAAAAAAAGACAAAAAAAACAACCCTATTCAGTGGGGCGACGCATCCATCGACCGTAGTCTGGTTAGGTCACAGCACACGTGTGTAGTTTGGAACATCTGTAAACTTGTTAAGGATTCCTCCGCTTTTCCTGTTGAGTTTTCCTGCACACAGATTTAACCATCCAAACATTTGGGTAAACGTATATATACAGTAGGATGTACCCCCAAATATGAGATTATCTATCTATCTATCTGTATCTCTCTCTCTATATATATATATATATATAAATAAATATATATATATAGGCTATATATAAAACCCTTCCCTTTCAGAATAGGTGTATATATTTTTATATTTGTCCTGATATCATTTCCTCATTATTGAGATCACCTGGATATAAGAGAATTGTATCAATCTTGTTATCTGTTGTACTATTAATATGATTGGCTGTACCATTTTTGTTATCGCTGTTATGATTACACTCATGACTATTACCTGGTTATCGTTCCTTTAGTGCCCTATTGAAGACCGTTTTATATTTATTATGGAACTCAGAATGTACAGTATGGACTGTGTGTTTTGTTTCTACCTTTTATCGTGGGACCAAGTATAGTTGGCACTTTCATTTCAATGTCGCAATAAATATTGATTCATGTGTTTTATTCATAGCCGAATATGATTTCTTACCCTGTCGGAGAGATCGAACCTATAGAGAAGGTCTCCAGAACGTGTAATTGCAACTATAAGTAGTCCTACAATTACTCCTATGTTAACTGATGTACTCTCGTTATCTACAATATCTTAATACAAGAGGCTTGTTTATGAAACAAGCATAAAATGGCATTTTTAGAGTCCCGAATTGAATATACTTGGCAAAAGGGTGTTATCGCACTACCGGGTGCTGCACGTTAGGTGTAGAGCCGGGCGTACGGTAGAAGACAGCATTGCTCGTTGCACCTCAGAGGTTTGTAAAGTAGTCTGAAAAAGCCATTTCTAGTTCTGCAAAGCAACGCTATCTTTTACCACAGCCTACCAAAGCACGCAAACAGCTCCGACGACTTGAAAAAGAAAAAACAAAGCCCTATCGCTTGGCCTACGACGTACAGTACAGCACATGCATACAACCCTCTGATACTCTGCTACAACGAAAAGCCACCTTTCAAGAAAAAGCTGTGTAAAGAATTAGAATCTGATGCTGTAGGGAGATCCTAGTTGCCTTTGTGTATATCAACTGCCTGCTTGAGTATTTTTGTGTGTGGAAATTTTCTCTGTAATCTTGTAGAACTGTTCGGGGTGTTTTTTCCTGCCATACTGCTCGTCCCAGCGGCGAGCCGACAGTTATATTGCTGTGTATACCTTCATTTTTGATGAGGTGTTTTACAATTTCGTTTCACTTTGTGTAGTGATTCACTCTGTGGAGTTTCTGACTGTTGTTATATAACTTCATATACACAAATGTTCAATAAAACTGTTTTATTTCCTGTTGATAAAGAACCTTCTCAGGAGTTCGTTCTTTTTTTTTTGTAGACGACCTTCATTTGAATCTGATGAAAGTTAGGTTGTTTCCACCAAAATATCATTTTGTTGTTTTTTTGTACATGAAGCAAATGAAGCAAAGCAATCTAGTTCCACAAAGAGCCCATGCATGTAACGGATGTGGACAGGGTATGAAGATAGACAACTCTAGCTGACGAGTTTTCCGAGATTTATTTGCTCTGCAGAAGACAATCTCACATTAAAGGGTTAGTTCACCCAAAAATGAAAATTAAGTCATTAATTACTCACCCCCATGCTGTACCAACCCCGTAAGACCTTCGTTCGTCTTCGGAACACAAATGAAGATATTTTTGATTAAATTTGAGAGCTGTATAACTACCACATTGGCTCCTAAGGGACTGAGACTTCCTTATAGATTTCCACGACGCATGCGCGAGATTTGCGATCTGCGTACACCAGCTTACACTACTTCAGATCGCAATTCTCGCGCATGCGTCGTGGAAATCTATAAGGAAGTCTCGTTCTGGCCTACAAGGAAGAAAAAAATAGTCGAATAAACTCGTTATTTTTGTATGTTTTTTCGCACAAAAAGTATTTGCGTCGCTTGATAAACATATAGTTGAGCCACGGTAGTCACTTGGGATATTTAAACATTTTCTTCATTGACTTTTTGGGCCGTCAAGAGGCAGTCCCTTAGGAGCCAATGTGGTAGTTATACAGCTCTCAAATTTAATCAAAAATATCTTCATTTGTGTTCCGAAGACGAACGAAGGTCTTACGGGGTTGGTACAGCATGGGGGTGAGTAATTAATGACTTAATTTTCATTTTTGGGTGAACTAACCCTTTAATTGGCTTCTGGTCTACTGTTTCCTTCTATCTGCACCTCGAAATTTACACACTCAACATGGACTGCAGAGCCTCCTTTGTTTTTGACATTGCACTGAAACAGCGCGAAAAGAAAGAGTGTTAAACAAAGCATTGTTAAAACTTATATTTAACTGTAAAAAAAAATGCATAAAACAGCTAGTTTATATTATATTTACTTTGGGGCAATACATATTAAAGGGTCACAACACAATTTCCAAAGAAAACAATAAAGTAGCGCAGCAGCATTTTACACGCAACCTACCTCCCTTTTGAGGAGACCGAAAAATTCAATTAAACATAAATTGGAAATTAGAATGAATAAAGTGCATTTGTAACTCTGTTACTCATGTGTAATAATGAATGATCAGGGTTCCCAGTCATGGAAATGATTATATTGACCAATTATATTGAATGTTCAGCTCTAAAACATTGACTAAAGTAAACGTAGAAATTGCTTTACGTACGTGTGATTTCTATCAAATTAATTATTAAAAAAAAAAATCCTTATCCAGCAATCGTGAATGTCATTGAAAATCACTTGCCAAAACTGTTTGTCATAGTTATTGTAGTATTGTCTGCAGCTGAGAACTAATAAATGATGACAAATTTGACAGCAGCGGCTGGAGGTTATCCCGTTGATGCCCCATGGCCTTCTCGGTAAGGTCAACTTTTGGGGCCCTGGTGGTCAGATATGGAAAAGGAGATTTGGTTTCTGTGCATATAATGTATACACATATATTCTCCATATATAGTAAGACTAGTAGCATTCTCTCTGGATTTGACAGATACGCCAGTAGGCCATATATGGATTCTAACCCCTGTTGAAAAGTCTGAATCTTGAGGGTCAAGTGTGAAATATCCAAGGTGAGACAACATTTCTGTGTCTTTAGTTAAATATGATCTTCCATTTCAGGCTTACTGAGTGCGAAGCCCACGGAGATATCCTCTGAGCAGATTGGGTCTCGGGAGCGAGCGGACGGAAGCGCTGATAATGAAATACGGGCTCCTTGAAGAACAAGATAAGAGCGAGGCTGAGCGGGGGTCTCAGGACTATCAGCGCTACACGATCAAATGCATTTCGGTATACATGACTTTGACCATCTCGCACCATTACGTACACATTACTCAGCTGCCGCGCGTTTCATCTGTGAGTAGATCTTCAAGGTCTGCTTAAGAGCAATGAATACGAGATGAGACTGGTGTCTGTGCGCCTTCACACAGTCAAACTCGAGCATGAGTGCAGAATTTAGCATGATCTGAGGTTACAAATCCTTCCAGAGAAAAACCTCATGTTCCTTTCCTGAATCTGTTGCTTAGCTGAGATTTTTGATTTATGCAATTGCAACAATAACATATTTGTGGCAAGTTAATTATCAGGTCCTTAAAACAATAATGAAGTGGTATGACAAGAACATGGTTGTGACTCCATAAAATAAAAATTATACAGTTCCCATGTTCATTTCAGAGGTAGTTGCGTTTGTTTTTACTTGTAGCCTATATTCAGCCCACAATGTGAAATAATAACACGTCAGAAATGTCAAATCTCAAATCCGACCTCGGTCATCAGATCTTGTGAAAAGATAGGCTATCCGTTTTGTCTGGTTCCCAAAACCAGTAAAACCTGTTAACAGAAACTTTTGTCTGGTACCCCAAAACATTAACAGACATCTATTAGCCTGAGAAGTTGACTGAAAAAGCCAGAGAATAGCAGAAGCAGGAGATAAAATTGCAGAGTTCACCCTGTAACCCTTAACCTGGACATTCTTTTACCCTGCTACAATTTTGCAGAGACCAATCACAAACTGACTTAACCACCTGGCGCACTATTGGCGGGTTTAATCCAATCCAATTCCTTTTAACGTCTCGACGATGGCCTTTTTGCCTTTTGCCTAAGGAATTACTTTTCACAAGTAAGATTTAAAATGTAATATTACCTGACTAAAGTTTGCATTTTGTGAATAAAATATCCCATGTGTCCTTTATCATAGCTACATGTTTGACCTTTGCAGCAAAAAAACCTGTGTGAAAATCAGCTAAGCAACAGATTCAGGAATTCAGTGAGATATGATTCATTAAATGTGCTGACAGCTCATATCACCTGCCAGACAGATTAGACTGAGCGGAGCGGATGACCGGTTTAAGATGGCGGACGGGTCGTCCATGCCAATAGGCTGTATGTAGACTTGCATGCATGAATCGTTCACCACAAAACAATCAATTTAGGCAAACAAAGTAAGTATGGTCAATTTTGAATTCATGGGGACTTTAAAAAAATTGAGCTTGATCTGGTGATAGCCAGACTAGTAGCCTATACAAATCCAACAAGAGAGAGAGAGAGCTATTGAACATCCTTAACATTACAAGAATATGGTTGTGACTCCATAAAATAAAAATTATACAGTTCCCATGTTCATTTCAGAGGCAGTTGTGTTTGTTTTTACTTGTGGCCTACTTCAACTGCATGGGTATTTTTGTATTTTATGACATGATTTTTTTGGTTGGTTATTATTATTTTAGGTTGGTAAATATTATTAAATATTTTTATCATGTAGAAACTTTAGGCTATGTAAAATATATTCAAAAGAAGGTCTAATTTCACATAATGGGCTATATGCACGCATAAGTTCCGCATTTGACGTAAGGATGCTCGTCCATTTCCGGTTGTGTAGATTAAAGCGGAGGAAAACCGGAGAAAACGGGATTATGGCAGAGTCTTCAATATTTACTGTCCTCCCGTCTTTGAAACGAAACGTACATACGTTTAGATGTAATTTTATATATAGTTATGTTTATTTAATATAATTTTAAAAAGAAGCATAAACACAACGAGGGGTGTCTGTTTTATCTGTTTTTGTGACTAACGTTTCATTAGTATAACCATGGAGTATAAAATTCAATATAAATTCTCGGTATTGCATTGGACTCTATGATCGGCGGAAGTTATCGAGCATCCCTAATGCTTCACCGGAAATACCGCCGTGCATAGAGCCCATACCCATCAAGTACTTGAAGCCATGGGGAAGTCGAGTCTGCCCTGCGTCTTTTCGGCCAACAGAGGGCGCTGCTCGCGAATGGCAGCTTCAACTCGTATTATTCGTCTTCCTCTACTCATTACGTGCTCGTGACTACGCTCATTACGTGCTCGTGACTCTCTGCATTCATCATGTCATCAGCTTCAAAGTAAGACCCTCAATAACATATAAAGTCCTAAATACATAAACTTACACAAACTGCAGGCTGCTTTTCGTCGGTTTCCACACAGGTGAACTGAGAAAGCGCGCGCAGGTTAATACGACACACGTATCTGTATGTTTTGCAAGTTCAAAATTGCACTGTAGCCTAAATGCGCTAAGATTGTTAATTGATTAAGATTCTCAAAGCCCTTCTCGAGCCCCATGTCTTCTTCTGTATGCGCGCCTTGATGTGAAATGAGGCCATTGTGCGAGGAGTGAACAGTCTGAAGAGGCTTGGTTAACCTCAGAAGTCAGTTAGCCTAATGGTTCATAAACAAAAATGCCCTCATCATAAACGGCCTTTTTAAATGTTCCTTTCTAGAAGATCTAGCATACAGTAGCCAGGTATAAACATATTCAAGGTTATTTAGACTAATAGTTGTTGTTTTTTTAATGAAGTGTTATGAATATTAACATAATGTGAGAGCTGCCGTTGTTAAATGGCTTTTTGTTTTGTAAATTAATCATTGGCAATAACATTGGACACTCCAATGATACAGTGATGATTGCAATGACGTATTTAAGAAATCATTTGGCAATTTATGTTCAAGTTCTGGGCACTTTTAAACTGATGCTGTGGATTGATATGTTTGTTATTTAGTTATTTTTCCAGAGGACTGAGGGTTTGAAATATAGAGCACAGTGATTGTTTGAGATTTGACTAAGCAACTAAAAGTCAGTCGGTCAGTCTGTGATTGTGATAAATATCTTCCAAATATGAGGGCCAAATATCTTCACTGATGTAGTAAAATATAACGATAACCAACGTCTAAAGACATGTTATGTGTAGTTAAAAATGCTCATAAATTTACCAGATGTTTATATGTTAATGTAATGATGTGCATGTTTCTTGTCTGGCTAAGACAAAGAAAACATTATTAACCTGATATATGAAATGTCCTCACTAATGTAGTCAGTAAAGTGTGTGTGTGGTTGGGGAAATGATGGTCATGGACATGATGTGTGTAAATGACTACAGTGTCGATAGCAATCCAGTTGTTTTTTCAGTTGTTAATTCAATCCAGTTGTGCATTTGATACTGTTAACCATAAACTATTGTTGACAAAATTACAATACGGATTAAGGGGTCAGATATATAAATGGCTTGAAAGCTATTTAAGTAACAGAAGCCAATATGTTCAATTTAAAAACCATAACTCGGATTGTAGAACTGTTGTATGCGGAATTCCCCAGGGTTCTGTAATTGGCCCTAAACTTTTTATTTTATTTATTAATGATATATCTGAGGCTTCTAAAGATTGTTATTTGCTGATGACACAACGGTGTTCAAGTCCGGGACAGATAAAAATGAATTAATGACCATTATTGAAAGGGAAATGTCAAAATTAAAGAAATGGTTTGATTGTAACAAACTGTCTTTAAACTGGGATAAGACAAATTATATGTTTTTTGGAAATACAGGAAAAAAAGAAGGTACAAAATTAATCATTGAGAAAGTAAACATTGAATGTGTTCCAGAAATCAAATTTTTGGGGGTTATCCTAGACAGCAAACTTAGTTGAAAGCCTCATATAGAATATATCAAAGGTGAAATTAGCAAGAATATTTAGGTATTCTATATAACGTTAAACACATATCAGGGCTCCAGACTGCGACCAAATAGTCGCATTTTGCGACCAAAATTTGAGAGTGTGCGACTGAATTTTACATCCAGTCGCACATGTGCGACCGGTAAATTTGTCACACGTTAAACGCATGGTAAGCGTGGAAGGGACGCGTCAATGAATCCGTGACAAGAATAGCGCGATTAAACGTCTGTGGGAAGGAGACGGAGACAAATATCACAACCTGATGTGCGTCTGAGCAATAAGCGATCTATCGACACGTTACCTAGCAGCGAATACAAACAGATTGAAAGTGGAACTAAAATACGCAACTCATATAGGCTATGCTTCACGGACCGTTGGCGTTTTTATTAGGTTGGACCAATAATAGACAGAGCAGCGCATAGTGGAGCCCCCCGAACCACCGACAGTAGGCTAATAAAGCCCCGAACTTGCCAGTCGCTGGCTGATCTCGATCACACGACACTGTTACTAGCAGATCCAGTGAATAAATCCATTGAATTCGCCTCAGAATTAATAACATCATCGCTACGAGATCCAGTGAGAAACACTCAGATTCGGCGCCGAGTTCTGTTATAAACCATATCAGATCAAGCAAAACATTCTCACCCCAAGGCGTCACCTTTGACCATGCTTCCATATTTGACGCTTTAGGCGCCCTTTAGCGTCACTTACATGACGCGATCCTACAGCGTCATCTAACTGACGCTAAAGGAAAGCATCAGTTAGAGGACGCGGTTAGGTTTAGGTGTGGGGTGGGGTGGGGGTAGGGTACACGCGATCCTAGGGTGTCATCTAACTGACGCTAAAGGGCGCCTAAAGCGTCAGATATTGAAGCATGGTCAAATCCTGGGTGAGAATGGGCTGGATCAAACAACGCTGACGTGGAAACCAGGATAAACACTTACAGAAGGCTTTCAGTCCACAAATCAGCAACTTATCAGCATGGCAAATAGTAAGTTAACTCTAAACATAAATATGATGTGACAGAAATACGGTAGTCAAACACTTACAACACATCTTTGTCCTGCTCTTCAAAACTATAATATCATATAAAGTTAAATGTTTTATTTTTTGTATTTTTTTGTGATGATCAACACATTTTTTGTTCATCCTTCAAAGATTGTCCTAAAACGAAAAATTTGTAAGATGTTGGAAAAGTCTTATTTAAACATTAAAATTATTATTATTTAATATAAAATTATAAAATATATTTTTATTAAAAATTAAAAAAAAACATTGTAAACAGTAGGATGTTTATTGGCTATTTTCACTCCAAGTCCTTATACATAGGCCTAGATATTTTCTCTCCTTTTGTTTTTAATTAATATTAAGACATTTTAAGTGATAATAACTAAAGTTAACTTCATCTACACCCTAAATTAATCTAAGTGATTAATTGTCAGCCCCAGTGCTACCAGTTTTTTTTTTTTGTTTTTTTTTGTACTTGGTGTGAGTTCTGATTTGAGGTGATGCTGCCCTCAAATTTGAGTCTGGAGCCCTGTGAACTTAAAATAAAACAGCATATCATAATGTTAAGTCTGTATTTATTATTAAAGAATTTGTCAGTATTACAGTTATTTTGGGGGAAATTTGAATAATTGCATTGCGAGCTGATTTAAGGTGTGCCCCTAAATTTTCTGCTTGTGCTCCTAAAATTTTCAGTCAGGGGCAACAGCACACCTAGTAAAAAAAGTTAGTCTGGAGCCCTGCATATTAGATGAAGCTTCATTAAAGACTCTATACTTAACCTTAGTTGTTCCATATTTAACATATTGTACTGAAGTGTGGGGTAATGCATGCACCAGTTATACAGGTTGTTTCTACTCCAGAAGAAAGCTAAGAATTGTGACTAACCAAGGTTCACGAGACCACACAAATAAAGTGTTTATAAAACTGCAGACTTTGAAATTTAAAGAGTTGGTCAGTTTTAAAATACTACAAATTATGTGGAGAGTGAAAAATAATTTAGTACCAACACATATTAAAAATAAATTCATGTTAATCACAGACAATAACAACAGAAGAAAAGGCAATTTTAGTGTACCATATTCACGTACCTAAAAAAAACAAAAGGGGTTTCTTGTAACTGGGATTAGTTTATGGAACTCTTTGGACAGAGGTCAAAAATCATGTAACACGATTGTTCAATTCAATAAAATGTATAAAAAATATGTACTTGAAAAATACGAAGGAAGTGAAGCATATTTTTTTATTTATTTATTTTTTCAAATTGGTACAGTAATTGTTAATTACTTAGATGTGAAGTAATACTGAAGTAATATATGTATAAAAAGGAAGGGAAAGGTAAAAGAAAAAAATGGCGAGCCATCTGTTCTGTACAAGCTTAGATTATTGAAAAAAGGGGCATTAATTTATAAGACTAGGTCTTCTTTATGCTCCTATTCAGTAATGAATGTTATTATTTTGTTGTTGTGGAGATTATTGTTGTGTCTATAATAACATCATGACTGAATAAAGAAAATTTGATTTGATTTTGATTTGATTTTAAATTTGTATTCCGAAGTAGGGATGGGCAACGATTAATCGCGATTAATCGCATCCAAAATAAAAGTTTGTGTTTACATAATATATGTGTGTGTAGTGTGTATAATTGATATGTATAAATACCCACACATGCATGTATATATTTAAGAAATATGTGCATGTATATATTTTATATAAATTTATTTACAATTAATATTATATATAAATATAAATATTTGATATATTAATAACACATTTTTCTTAAATATATACATGCATGTGTGGGTTTTTATATATACAAATTAATTATACACACTACACACACATATATTATGTAAACACAAACTTTTATTTGCTTGCGATTAATCGTTGCCCATCCCTATTCCGAAGATGAACGAAAGTCTTACGAATGGCTTTAAAGCTTAAAGGGTTAGTTCACCCAAAAATGAAAATTAAGTCATTAATTACTCACCCCCATGCTGTTCCAACCCCGAAACACATTAAAGTTCATCTTCGAAACACAAATAAAGATATTTTTGATTAAATCTGAGAGCTGGATCAGTCCTAGATAGACTGCCTAAGGGACTGGCTCTTGACGGCCCAGAAAGTCATTAAAGAAAAGGTTTAAATATTCCATGTGCCTACAGCGGCTCAATTATAAGTTTATCAAGCGACGAGACTACTTTTTGTGCGAAAAAAACATAAATAACGACTTTATTCCACTATTCCATTACTTCCTTATGGGCGCATGCGCGAGAACTGAGACGAGGACATTCTCATTCGTCTACTTTTTGTGACCGGCTGCTCACCGCTTAGGAGTTTTACCGCCACCTACCGTATAAAATGATGATCCATATATAAGGCGCTCCGGATTATAAGGAACACTGTCGTTTTTTGAGAAGATTAAAGGCTTTTAAGTGCACAGCGCGCATCTTCCTCTGCTTGTAAACAGAAAGTTTTGCGCTTCCAGCTATATCAGCACATCATCTTATACGGTAGGTGGCGGTAAAACTCCTAAGCGGTGAGCAGCCGGTAACAAGAAGTTAAACACAAGGAACTGTGTTTACTCACATTTGAAAACCCCCGCTGATCTCCGCGATGTTGATAATGACGTATGCTCTCCCGTGGCCTCCTGGGATAGAAGAGTATCCATCGGATGAACCATAGATATCTATATAAAGGCTAGATATGTCGTCCACGCTGCTAGCCAATGCAGGTCGACGTCTGCACCTGGCGGCCATCTTGTCACAGGCAGCTCGCTCACTCGTAACATTGTGTTAATGGTACACCTTTATATACATATCAGACATGGGGACTTGTGACTTGGTGACTTGGACTCGAGTCGACTCGAGTCGCTATTTTTATGACTTGTGACTTGACTTGACAAAAAATAAAATACTTGAGACTTGACTCGGACTTGGAAGTTAAAGACTCGGGACTTGACTTGACTTGAGACACGATGACTTGAATGACTTGAGTGTTAATCACATCATGTTTTCAGTTTGAATATAAAATATATAAATTATGTAAAAAAAATAAAGTTGATTCAGCTGGAGCGCAGGCTGAGAATAGCGCTGTCATGACTGGATCACGAGATCATCAATCATGCCCTCTCGTAGTACCTTACGCACACCACGCCCACTTACATCAGATATCACCATGTCAGCCGGAGGGATACCGAGGGTCGTCGCTTTCGACTTCAAGAATTAGAAGCTGTGGAAGTGAAGACAGAGAGCTAGTGGCGCGCTACTTACTAGCTAACAGTTGCCGGAGTTGAGCCGAAGGGTTTTTGGCGGGTTAGCATCAACTGTGCTGAGACTGGAGAAGATGGATGCAGGTAGTATGGATGATGAAGATGATCCCTCAGTGATTGATAGTGGAGGGTGGTCTCAGATAACTGATGCATCAAACAAAAGGAAAAATAGAGATTCTGAGTCTGATGATAACAATTCAAGAGTAGTAATAAACAAAACAAGGAAAATGGAGGTAGAATACAAAGTAATGGTTGCATTTTCTGGAACAGTCGAAAACATCAATAATCCAATGAAACTAACAAAAATGATCAAAAAATCAATCGGAAATATTAAATCGGCAAGGTATCTTTCTAACAACCGTGTCCTCCTTTTTTGTGTTGACAAAAAGCAACAAGAGATTGCATTGATGACCAAAGAGCTAGGAGGTAAACCAGTCAAATGTTATGTACCGGGTGAACTTGATAATCTTAAAGGAGTGATTACGGGGGTTCCTGTAGCTATATCAAATGAGGTCTTAAAGGCACAAATTACAAACGACATGGTGACAGAAGTGAATCGTCTGCTTTCAAGTAGAAATGGTAAAAAAGAAAGTAGTACTACTGTTGTACTAACTTTCAATGGGAAAAACTTACCGGAGCGTATTAAGATAGGATATATGTCCTATACTGTCAGACCATTTGTGAGACCAGCATTGAGATGTTTTAATTGTCAACGTTTGGGGCATGTGGCAACAGTTTGTAAAGGAAAAAAAAGATGCTGCAAATGCAGCGGAGAACATGATTACGGGCAATGTGGAGAGGGGGTTGAACCCAAATGTTGTAATTGTGGAGGACCACACAGTGCAGCGTTTCTTGGTTGTAAAGCCCAAAAACAAGCTACAGAAGCAATGAGAATCAAAACTGTTCAGAATATATCATATGCTCAAGCAGTCAAACAAGTTCAAGTGACTAATGGAGATTTGATTGAAAATAACATAACCCAGTCTAAAGATACTTGTAGTCATAAGTGTCTTGAGGACGGAAACATACTTGTGATAAACAAAATTCATTTTGTAGCTTTTATTGCAGAAGTCATTAATTGTTCAGCTCAAACAGACAAAAGAACAGAAAAGCTGAAAATTATAATATCTGCAGCTGCCAGACATCTGGGTATTACTGAAGTATCTGTGGAACAGATTCAAACGATACTTGGACAAACTGATGGAACAGTAGGGATGGGTGATCCCTCAGGAAGTCAAAGAGGTAAAAAATAAAATATGAAAATTGTACAATGGAATGCTAGAAGTTTGATTGCGAATGGACAAGAATTTAAAAGATTTGTATATCAGCTTGCAGGTTTACCTGATATTTTATGCATTCAGGAGACTTGGCTTCGTCCACAATTACATTTTAGCATTCCTGGCTACAATTTGGTTAGAAAGGATAGAGTTGGTACAAACGGTGGAGGATGTGGGACATTTGTTAAAGAGGGGGTAGCTTTTAGAGAAATAATAGACGCTCCAGGGGAATGTGTGATTGTAGAAGTGTGGACACGGGGAGGGGGAATAAAGGTAGTAAACTTTTATAACCCTTGCAATCAGTTATTATTAGAGGATCTAAATAAAATAAGGAGCAAAGCTGGGGACAATTTTATATGGTGTGGGGATTTTAATGCACATAACTCACTTTGGGGAAGTTTATGCACAGATAATAATGGAAGGATTGTAGAAGAGTTTATGGAGGAATTTGGTCTAGTGTGTTTAAATAATGGGAGGGGTACTAGATACAATATTAGGGAGTCATCAACTTCTTGTATAGATCTAACAATAGTCTCTGGAGCTATAGCTTTGGATTGTCAATGGGAAGTTCAAGATCAATCAACATTAGGAAGTGATCACTTTCCAATAACATGTGATGTGGGATTGTAAATTTATCAGCAAAATAAAATAGTGCAAAATAGATGGAGGTTTGATAAAGCTGATTGGGATCAATTTAACAGTTTTTGTAATGATGGATTTAAGAATTTTAGCTTAGAAGATGATATAGACCTGTGTACAGAACGATTAAATGCAATTATTATAAAGGCAGCTGAAGAATCCATTCCTAAATCAGAAGGTAAAGGTAGGTTGAAAATTGTTCCGTGGTGGAATGATGAGTGCACTAAAGCCGTTAAAGATAGAAATAAAGCATTTAGAGAGTTAAAGAAAAACTTAATACCCATAACTTTAATTATATGTCAGAGGAAACGGGCTCTGGCAAGGAAGATAATAAAGCAGGCAAAAAAGAAGTATTGGCAATCATTCTGCTCCACTATAGGAAGGGAAACCCAACTATGAGAAGTATGGTGTGTCCTTAAAAAGATGGTTGGTGTTTATAGAACTCGGAATATTCCAGTCATAGGTGATGAAGGGAAAACAGCAGTGACAGAAGAAGAAAAAGCGGAAATGTTAGCTTCCACCTTTCAAAAGGCTCACAGTTCAGATGACATAGGAATAAATTATAGGATAAGGAGGGAAGAAATTTTAAAGCAACATCAAGATATTTATACAAAAAGAATTGACAGTCAAACAGCTTTGGATGCTGCCTTTAATATGTGGGAACTTAAAAGAGTATTAATGAGGGTTAGAAATACTGCCCCTGGAAAAGATAGAATTTGTTATAATATGATTAAACAGATGGATGAAGTAACACTTAAAGTATTATTTAGGGCTGTGCAAAAGTTAATTGCGATTAATCGCATCCAAAATAAAAGTCTGTGTTTACATAATATATTTGTGTGTGCTGTATATAATTATTTTGTATATATAAATACCTATGCATGCATGTATATATTTAAGAATTATTTGCGCTTAAATTCTGTATATATTTATAAATACATAATCTATATTATATAAATATAAATATTTTATATAATAATAACATATTTTCTTAAATATATGCATGTGTGTGTATTTATATATACAAAATAATTATATACAGCACACACAAATATATTATGTAAACACAGACTTTTATTTTGGATGCGATTAATCGCAATTAACTTTTGCACAGCCCTAGTATTATTAGATCTTTTTAACAAAATTTGGAAGGAAGGTCAACTACCGTTATCATGGAAACAAGCTATAGTAATCCCTATTCAAAAACCAGGGAAAGATTCAGCAATTGCTGGAAATTATAGGCCGATAGCTCTGACGTCTAACCTTTGTAAAGTAATGGAAAAAATGATTGTTAATCGACTTCAATACGTGTTAGAAAGCAAAGGATTAACAGCTTCTTATCAGTATGGTTTTCGACCAGGTAGATCCACTTTAGACGCATTAATAAGATTAGAAACTGATGTTAAAAAGGCTTTAGCAATGAAAGAGGTGTTAGTGGCAGTATACTTTGACATTGAAAAGGCATATGATATGATGTGGAGAGAAGGACTGCTTTTAAAGTTGCAAAGAATTGGAATTGAAGGAAGATTTTATAATTGGGTTTTAAGTTTCTTATTTGGACGTTCGATTCAAGTCAAGGTAGGCAATTCATTATCTCAGATGGTGAATGTAGAAAACGGAACACCACAGGGAAGTGCCATAAGTCCTGTATTATTTAACATAATGATCAATGATATATATGTAGGAATGCATCCAGGAATTAAAACAGCATTATATGCAGATGACGGAGCAATTTGGAAGAGGGGAAGAAATGTTAAATATATAGTGAAAAAAATACAAGAAGCAATTGAGAATGTTGAGAAATGGTCAGTGGAATGGGGATTTAGATTCTCTATTTCCAAAACGTGCTGTCAGTTTTTTACTAAAAAGAGGATTTCAGAAAATATTAAACTTTATTTATATAAACAGCCACTAGAAAGGGTAACAAATTTTAAATATTTAGGTTTATGGTTTGACTCGAAATTGTCTTGGAAAATTCATATCAAATATATTGAAGAGAAATGCAGCAAAGTACTAAATCTAATGAGATGTATAGTAGGCCAAGAATGGGGGACTGATAAACAGTCTTTAATCAATATATATTGTGCTCTATTACGATCCATTTTGGATTATGGATGCATTATTTATGGATCAGCATCAATTAGTATGCTAAAAAGGTTAGACTTAATTCAGGCTCGAGCTTTGAGATGCATCACTGGAGCAATTAGAACAACTCCAATCTCAGCAATGCAAGTGGAAACAGGAGAGCCCCCATTAGAAATAAGACGTCAAAAATTATCTGTTGCTTATTGGATCAATTTACTTGGGCATAAACAGGATCATTTTACAAATACAATAATAGAGGGGAGTTGGGAAACTATAAATTTAACAGGAACAGGATTTGCTTGGAATGCAAAGGAATGGGCTACAGAAATGTCGCTAAATAATATATCATTTTCATCAACGACTACCATTTGTCCAATATCCCCCTGGTTGTTTACCCAACCTGAAGTTGATCTACAAATTCATGAGAGTGTTGAAAAAAGCACAATTTGATATTAAGAGCTATACAATTGAATATTTAAGAACAGTTTATTTCTCATTTCTTCCTATACCCAGAGATAGGTCGTACTGGATCAGCATTTTATGTTCCTGAATTTAAAATAGGGAAATATGGAAGATTAACAGATGGGACTTCTGTGTATACAGCGGAATTGGTGGCAATTCAGATGGCGCTTAGTTGGGTGGAAGAAGTGATGCCAAATAGAGTTGTTATATGTTCAGATTCAATGACATCACTTATAAGCCTACAAACAATCAAACAGTTAGATATGACATCTATATAGAAATACTGAATATGCTGTATCGATTAAGGAAAACTGGAACAATAAAATTTGTTTGGGTACCAGCACATGCAGATATTCCAGGTAATGAAAGAGCTGATAGAATGGCTAAAGAATCACTTAAATTGAACATTCCTACTATTACAGTTGCATTAAGCAGGATGGAAGGGAAAAGTATTATTAAAGCTGCCTGCAACCAGAAATGGCAAAGAAAGTGGAATGAATGTAAAACAGGAAGACATTTTTATAATCTACATAATACTGTAAGACAAAGTATATTGACACAAAATTTAAAGAGAGAAGATCAGGTTAACAAGACTAAGGATGGGAAATACAAAACTTAATTCAACACTTCATATTATAGGGAAACATGGTACTGGTTTATGCGAAATATGCCAAGTAAAGGAAACAGTTGAACATGTGTTGTTATTTTGTTCCAGGTATGAACTGGAAAGAAAGGATTTAATAAGTGAACTAAAGGAAATGGGATGCAAAGAATTTACAATCAATAACATATTGAACACAAAACAAGGATCCAGGGAAATTGTAAGGTCAGTTTTAAAATTCATAAAGAATAGTGGTCTTAGGACTAGAATATAGTCATCTTTTAACATACTTCTAGACTGAAATCACTTCACACTCCAGCACAGGTGGTGGCGGTATGCACCATAAAGTTGGTATGCAACCCGCCAATAAATCCATAGAAGAAGAAGAAGACTTCAAGAATTTCTCAAAACAAGACGGCAAAAAATAGCGCTTTGCAAGACTTTACAGGGACAGCCAGACGACAACCTCCAATTTCGTCCGTCATTTGAAGAGCCATTCTGCCCAGTAAGTGCTTGTCAATTTGTTAATGTTATCTGGTTAGCTCGTTCGTAGTTAGCTAGCTAATGTAAGTTAAAGGAGAACTCCGGAGCAAAATTACACATTGCCTAGTCAACCGTTTTCTGAGATTTGCTTTCATGATTGCCGAATGTAAATAGTTTTATCTATAAAAACAGTTTAGCCTATAACGCTAGTATATAGGGCATGGAGTAATGACAAATAAAAATGGCTTGTTATTACCACAAGGCTCAAAATAGCCCCACACTAACATAATAAGGCTCCCTACATTCAAAACGAAGCATTGAGAACTTTGTCAGTGTCCATACAGTTTAATAAGAAGATATTTTATACACACAGTCAACTGAGGATGAAGTCAGGGAGTTCAGTTTTCCTGTAGGAACCCCTAGCAATACTGCCCTACAAAAGGCAAAGCGCAGTAACTACACATTTGGTCAAAAATGAGTTAAGACTTGTAATGGGCTTTATGACATGTGTTCTGTCTTGTGAAAAAATATCTGGGTTAAATTATGTCCCATTTCGGAGATGCATTACCACATAATCTACCCATAACATGTTTTACTGGCTGGTATAAAAACTTTAAAGACCTTTTTCTCTCTGTTTCTTTGTTTGTGTAGTTACTGCACTTTGCCTTTGTAGCAACCTATAGCGTTCCGGAAGGAGGACTTCTACAACTTGCTTGAACAGTTCCATTTTATTCTGAACACAAATTTTAAACACACACCAGTCAACAATAAATCATGTTTGTATTAATATATTTTCTTAAATGCATTTTAATAATAAAAATAAACTAAAAATGTATTTTTATCAAACTTGACTGGGAGTAATTACTGGGAGTAAGTGAGTAATGTCTAATGCTTTTTGAAAACTTAAGGCTTTTTTTCATAAAACAAGTCAGGACATCATCTCATTTTTGTATACATTTTTATTTCTTTAAATTAGTAAGCTAGTAAATGAATGCGTCATTGTACCCAAATGCACTTCCGAATGCGCCTCTGTCCATTTCAAACCAAACTGATGCCCATAGATGCACGTTTAGAAGAGTTTCAATTGCATGGGAGGGAGTAGCCAGCTAGCTCTCTGTTTTGTATGAACATCAACAGAAGTGATGTTACCCCGCCATTGCTGATACATTTAAAACATTTCAAACATTTCAAATTGCTGAAAATTTAAAACATTTCAAACACTGTTGGCAGAAGTGAAAATTAAATAATTTTATGAAGTTACAATTTAGTTTGATTCCATGATGTAATTTACTGAACATGAGTATTTACAATGCAAATCCAAATTATTGTAATTTACTGGCAAATACTTATCTTGTCTTTTCACTTTATTAAGATCAGATTCTGCATGTAAAATTACCATAATAAGGTGACTTGACTTGCACTTGACTTAACCTACTACAAGACTTGACTTGACATAGCCTGTGACTTGAATTGACTTGACTTGCCCCCCCAAAAAATACTTGGGACTTGCTTGAGACTTGACGGTTAAGACTTGAGACTTACTTGAGACTTGCACATGTGTGACTTGGTCCCATCTACATATCTATGGGATGAACACTCAAAAATCTGGGCGAAAGCAGGAGTTCATCCGGGAACTTCTCGCCTACTCTTTTATGAGTACTGAGGTTTCGGACATAATACTCCTTTCAAATACTAGCCATTTCTCAATATGCGTACTTGTCTGTACTTGTGTTCTTGTGGACTTGTGAAACGTCATCAGTCGCTGCCGAAGTACTGTTCCAATTCAAAGTTCGCATCTAGCCAAGTCCACTTCAAATCCCCGGATGTGTTCTTGATCCGCCCCGTTTACGAGGATGCATCGAGAGGTGACTTGTGTGGACTTGAGATAGCCAGGTAACCCAGAATGCACCTCGCACCAACCACAAGCGTCAATAGGAGAGGAGAAAATCCGCAAAATATCAAAATACTACTGTTATTGAGTCATGAAATGTAATTTTAAGAGTGTTTCAGGCGAGAATGTGGTTGTTTATCTCAAATCTGTAGTTTATTTATAAAGATAGCGCCTATCTGAAAAATGCATCTGACGTTTTCGGAGTTCTGACATCCAAGCCTTCAGCGAAAACTCAGTGAGATCAACCCCGACTGGAACAGCTTATCCTCGGCTAGTGCTTCTGACGTTTGCCGCCGGCTCTGATCTCTCTAGTCTAGTGGATAAACCTTGACATATAATTCGTCTTGTGTATAAGTCTATCTTTGGTCTCATTAAACTATAGTTTGTTCCATGGTGCAAAAAAAAAAAAAAAAAAAAAATAGGTTTTGAGGTTTCATGGCTATTTAACTTCAACAACTTTTTTTTATATTATCTTCTCTATATGAACAATAAAATAAAATGACATAACCCTGTCTCTGTTTGATAAATGGCAATACAAATCAATGTTTCATATTTTTAAAATGAAAACAAAAAGATCATGTTCATTTTGTTATAAATATATGCAGTGAAGAGAATCGCGTTGCCTGAACCACATGGCCATTAGGCTAATAGGCTATGTTGTTTTTCGTTAATGAAAAGAGTCAGAGGGGTGTTTTATAACATATTTCGTTTTATTGTTGACGAAAAAGATGCAGAGTTGTAGCAAATTTCGTTTTATTGTTGCCTAAAATATAGAGTAGAGCGTGCTGAGTGACGCGATCAAGTACGCTCTGTTCCATTTGCAGAAGAACCGGACTTGCGTCCTCGCATCCTCGGGAAGTCTGTGTACTTGGTATTGAGAAACGGCTACTGTTTTCCCCTACTATATAGTAAGTCGTAAGTAGGAATATTCGGACGTACGTATGCCCGAATCTCGCGATAATTAGTACGTCACTGTGGTAATTCTCGCCTACTCTTTTATGGATACTAAGGATTCGGACATACTTATTCGCTCGCCTACTGCTTTTTCCCTACTATATAGTAGGGAAGTATGCGGTTTCGGACGCAGCCCTAGCCTTTATAAAGATGGGAGTTACCAAATCAGTGGGTGAGGCCCTATTTATTAAAGTCTATGGTAAGGACTTAACCCCTTCAGACCTGAATTATGTTTCAAGTTTCTGAAAAATATAAAAGTACATTTTCCCAGCTCATGAGGCTTCTATAAATGAAAACAAATGAAATTTTTTTTTTATATATGATGGCTTTCATTGTGATTTTTTTTTTTGTCCATTCCAATGGACATCAGGTCAAAACAGGTGTACTTCCCAAAAATGTACCAACATAAAATAAATTAATAAACATAAAATTTGTTGGTCTATACTTTAAGCTTTTTCTCAAGGTCAAAAAAATTCCAGCAGTATACCATTTCAACTATAATTTTGAGGTTTTTGTTTTACAGATTGCACATTGTTTGTAACAAACTAAATATCTTCGAATCAATCAATCTGGTCATATTGGAGTGATTTTCTGTGTGCATCTTTCTTCTTTAGATCAAAAACTTGAACATTATAACATTACAACCAAACTCCATTCAGTCCAAATACAGTATGGATTAAATGGTAACTTAAGCCAGTCCAAAAGTGGGAGCTTGATTTATACCCTCACACATGTACTTTGTGAACACCTCATAAGTGTCATGGATGGGCAGTTTAAGTTTTACGAGGCAAGTATTGGCCTCTGGGTACTTCCGCCCTGTCTCGTGATTGAAATTCAGCGTTGGTGTTGGAGAAAAACCAAGTGCTGGTATTTTATCAGCCCCAGAAGTGAACACCAACAGTTGGTCAAGGGTTATCTCAAACACACCATCTATAAAATAGTAAGGAAAATATAATTAATAGCATGTGTGATAAGCAGGGTTGTGCAAAATTCAGAGTAGTAAAATACTGTTACTCAGCAAATCAATCATTAGTTTACCTTCAATATCTAAAACGAAGTCCCTCCAGAATCCTTCCACTTTTGTTTCATGTTGCCACCAATTGCTTCCAGGAGGGGATAGTTCTACTTGAAACAAGGAGATCAAGTCGGTAGCTTTAAGAGGCCTCTCTGAAGCACAGAATGCGGTCTTGAAGATGCTGTGATGAATTCTCATCATATCCAAAAGGCCAAGTGTGCTAAGCCCTTCAGCAAGTCTGTAAAAGAAAACACCGTATGATTTTACACAAAGAATGTGTCCTTTTAGAAAACATGTTCACGAAAAAATCATGTTACCCCAAGTACACACCCAAGTGCTGAGAACCAAGCAACTGCCGTGTGAATCAGCGAATCAGAAGTACCATTCTCAACTGGCCATCATTATATAAAGTGAAGCAATCTTGCCCCAACAGTGTCAGTCAACCCCTGGCCCATTTTTTCAAACAGGAGCAAGTGCACCATTTTAAGTAACCGGTGTAGCGGTAGGTAGGTGTGCTCTTCAGCAAGAAAAACAGGAAGTGAAAAAATTACAATGACAAAAATATATACAAAAACATAACTACATAAAATACACACTTACTGTTGTAAGGCTTCTTTAGTCCTTCCTTCCACGTAGAACGTAATGGCTGCCTGGACCAGCTGGTCCCGTTCCTGCATGGTGGTGATATGCCCTAGGGACCCCAACAAGGACAGGCTTTCTGCAGCTTCCATAATAGCTTCTCTAGCTGCTGTTATATCTCCTGCATCACTGATCTTTGTCATGAAGAGTTTATTAGCAGGCATTTGTGATACCTTCACCATTAGTTTGAATAATTAAGAAATGTATGTCATACCTTTTTTAATTTCCACTTTAAATCCAGATCTGCGATTTCTTCAAGAGTGGGTGGTGATGATGGTATAGAGCACAGGTTTTGGTAAAGCCTCTTAGAAAAGAAAGAAGGAAACAACCCCTCATGTACGAGTGCCACCGCAATCATTGTCCCATATACTCTGTACAGACCTCGCTGTAATGCTGCAAAAATTAAAGTGTTGAAAAACAGAACAAAGATTTTTTTTTTTTTTTGAAATCAGTAAAACTGTGGGAAGTATTTTGAATAAGACAATTATACATTCAAAACTACATTTTAAAACAAAGGCATAAATATAATTTTAGTTTGTTAAAAGACCAAGTTAAACAAGTAGAAGATATGAATACTAACCACGGCTATCCAGAGACAAATTTTTTTTGTTCTGTGACCCTGTGAAAAGAGAGCTTTCCTTGAGAGCTACCATAAGGAGTCTGAAAAATTCCCGTTAGGGCCCACCCTCATCCACTGCACCCTCTGCTTGATTGAAGTCGTCCATAAATATAACACTTAATTTGGCCTCTGGAGTGAAACCTCTTCTCGCAAAAGCACGCACAGCACCATCCATTACATTTTGTCTGCATACATTAATCATGTTGCTGCTGGGCGTCTCTCCAATAAAGACTTTCGATACTAGGGTGGCCAGCAATGTTTTCACATCAGGTCTAGAACAATAAAACGTAACAGTAAGTTGAAATTCTAAACAAAAAATAGACCGTTCTGCTCATAAGCAGTAGCAGCTAATAAAACATATAGCAGGTGGGGCTTTCCAACATCCAAAACAGATGACCTAGCATATTGCATTTTTTATGCAGCACCCAAATGGCCTGCCAGCTAATATTTACAGTACATTAATAATCAAGTAGGAAACTTCCACTTACTCGTTATTGTCATTGACATGAGTAAAATCTGGTGAGCCAGCAGTTATATCCAAGTGGTCAGATGCGTTGTCATGCATGTTCTCCTCAGGAACCGGTGGGTCCTGACAGAACAATTTTTTAAAAACCAAAGTAAACTTCTAAATAGCATTTAATAAGGTTTTTAAATTTCATAGTTATACGAGTCTTACATCAATGTCTGTGATGTCAATTACATCATCCCAGGTTACAAAAACAGTGCAGGATTCATTGATGTAATCAATTATTCTGCCTGTTGTCGTACTCCTAACTGGTGGCAACCTGGCCCTCTGGATGGAGAACACCTCTGTTGCCATCCCATCTGAGCCGACAAAGTCAAATAGGTGCTTAAAAAAAATAAATACACAAGATATTAAAGTCAACATGAAATCAAATTTATTATTCATATTTATAAATGTAATTTTGTTGTGTTTAGTATAAATGATTTATCTGTGAACTTTTGTGAATTAAAAAAAAGTATCCTTATAATATTTAATCAAATACGTTATCCTTCCCTCCCCCCTCAAAATGACTTCTCTTCTCTTCCTGTTATGTAGTATGGCACGAGGGCATGGCCACTCCCATCAAACTGCTATAATGCCTTCCAGTCCACTTTTAGACACGAACTTCCCTAAGCACTTCCCCTCGGAGCAATCCCTGCCGCCATTTTGAAGTGCGCTAAGTTTATATGGTCAGACCCTCATTCCCTCGATTTTGACCAAGGGAGCGAGTCAACTTCATATGCACACTTCAGGCAGCTCCATATACCACAATGCAACACGATTGTGACGTCACAACGGATCTTGTCTAATCACCACCACCACCACAAACAACTCTATGATATATTATTAATTATGATTTTTTTTTTAATTTAAAACAACCCAAACACATCCTATATGTCATGCTATATACATTTGGATGCTGCATTAAACAAATTCTTAAACAGAAATAATAATTCAACTCCATAGCTGATTCCAAAGGGATCAAGTGCTTAGGACGGTCCAGGTCAGCCCATTGCAGTTTATTCCAGTAGTGGCACTCATGCAACGTAAGCAATGACGTAGACGAGATGGAGGGAAGTTAGCGAGTGAAGGGCAGGACACCGTAATCTATTTCTTAAGTCGTGACGAGAAACCCCTATATCACGTGACGTTAGTGTGGACGAATATAAACGAGTGTGACATACACATGATCAAAGCTTATTAGTTTCTGTTACTGGTAAGTATCAATACTCATAGATGACAAATACTAGCTTTGCTATTGCCTAGTACAGGGGTGCCCAACCCTGTTGCTGCTGATTGACTGTCCTGCACAGTTTATCTCCAACCCTAATCAAACACACATGAAGCAACCTATTAAAGGGTAACTAAACCCCTGGTTTGAGCCTGACTCCACCCACTGGCAATATTTGAAAATGCTGAAAAAGTGGGCTGACCCCAGCGGAGATAGAGGGGACGAAATAGATGCTAAAACATTATCCTGGTCGTTTTCAATACTCAAAATTCCAATTCCTGACTCCCTACAGTGGTTGACGACACAAGATGGTTTTTATACTGCCAAGCTTAGCCTGGTTCAACCAGACTCTAATACATTTCATTGAGAAGGAGGTCTCTGCAGAACAACAAGGGGCGTGCCTCAATTTGGGGGCGTTTTACAACCTCTCTGCCTGGTTCGCTAAAACTTTAGTGGGCCGCGCGATTCCCTAGAATATGCTTTTCAGCATCAGATATGAGTGATAAAGCGAGAAAGCAGTGAAATCAGAGAGGTCACCTGTATGGATGTAAGTGGATTTGTGTAAACTTTCAATTTACGTCTGTTAACGGTAATTAGTTTGTGTAAATCTGCTTGCAACGTGATGTTGTAACATGATTAAGAAAAGCTCCAAGAGGTCTGCCACTTACAATCTATCGCTACCCATTATTAGCATAAGTTTGTTACATTAGTGTTGATATTGGTAGTTTGCTTTCCTATTTTTTTTTTCCAGTCGGCGTATTCTAATATAAAAAAATAGTTAAAGTTAGCTTGTCAGACTAGAAAACAATAGATGTAAACAAATGTTAATGGCCTATTTCATGCAACGAAAAAAAAAAGTTACCAAAACCTCTCACAATACAACTTTAATATAGACGGATGTCCTGTTACTTTATCCACTACAGTAAAAGACCTGGGTGTTATACTAGACCGCAACTTGTCTTTCGAAGATCATATTTCATATGTTACAAGAACAGCCTTTTTCCACCTTAGAAACATTGCTAAGCTACGTAACATGCTATCTGTTTCTGATGCTGAAAAATTAGTTCATGCATTCATGACCTCGAGACTAGATTACTGTAATGCTTTATTAGCCGGTTGTCCTGCATCCTCAATAAACAAGCTACAGTTAGTACAAAATGCAGCTGCTAGAGTTCTTACTAGGTCAAGAAAATATGATCATATAACACCGATTTTATCATCTCTACACTGGTTACCTATTAAGTTCCGCATCAACTACAAAATACTACTACTGACCTATAAAGCCCTAAATGGTTTAGCACCTATGTACTTAACGGACCTTCTTTCGCCCTACAATCCACCGCGTTCCTTAAGATCACTAAATTCAAGGCTTCTGGTCATTCCTCGGATATCTAAGTCCACTAAAGGAGGGAGGGCGTTCTCGCATTTAGCTCCAAAACTCTGGAATGGCCTTCCCGATACGGTCCGAGCCTCTGACTCGCTGACACAGTTTAAAACTAGATTAAAGACGCATCTCTTTAGTCAAGCATTCACATAATGCTTACCTTCTAGTCCTCTGTTATGCCATACGGAACCGTTTGCCACTGAAACTGCTTAACGCACCAGTGGGGCTCGACAGCCTTTTAGACAAACGGGTCGGCGCGTATGGTTGGGTTGCGGAGAGTTCAGGTTACGGAGAGTTTGTGAGTTATAACGGAAATCATTATGAACATCAGCTATGCTAATTATTTCCCATCTGCCTTTCTGCTGTTATCTCGGGACGCTTGTCCCGAGAAAAATGGCGTTCGTCAGGTCCAGTTTTGTGTCCAGCCTCTCACGGGGATTTCGGATGCCCCAACGCCTGTGATGAGACGACTCAACGCCTGTGAAGAGACGACTCAACGCCTGCGATATGTTATGACGCCGTTTGATTCATAAACAATATTTATATTTACTATTTATATTTAAACAATATGAATGTAAGCCAGAGGAGAACTGGCCCCCGACTGAGCCTGGGTTCTCCCAAGGTTTTTTCTCCATCCAATCTGATGGAGTTTGGTTCCTTGCCACTGTCGCCTTGCTTTTGGCTTGCTTTGAGCTTGCTCAGTTGGGGTTATTTAGTGTTTAGCAATGTTGTTGATCTGTGTTGTGCTACTTTCATGTTATCACTGTGAAGCTGCTTTGATACAATCTGTATTGTGAAAAGCGCTATATAAATAAATGTGACTTGACTTGACTTGACTATTTCACCGAATAGGTGCCATTTATTCCCAGGACATTATGGCCCGGTTTCACAGACAGGGACAGGGTTTAGCCTAAACCAGGATTAGTCCATAGTTCAATTAGACAAGGCAAGTTTAGCACATTTAGCACATTTCATACACAACGGTAATTCAAAGTGCTTTACATAGAAGGAATTAAAATAGGACATTTAAAGGTGCAATACCTAAGATTTTTGCATTAAAATATCCCAAAATCACAAGGCCAGTGTTATATATTTAGTAAAGATGATAACTCACAATATTCCAAATGTTTCAAACAATGTTTAAATCCCGAGAAAATTGAGATTTTAACCAAGGAAAAGGAACGTGTCAGCAGGGGTGAGCTGGGAGTCGCGAGTCAATCGCGTCATATCCGCTTACCTCGGTTTCCGCTCTTACTACGTGTGTAGTCCTGGACAAATGCGGTAGTTGTAGTTGTGCGTTAGCGTCTATCAAACGACAACTTGTTTCGCGCATTTGTTATGGAATGGAGCACATATATTCTTTTCATTTATTCTCGGAATGTGAACTGTTGGCTGTAAAGGGGGTCGCACACCGGACGAGAAGCGCCGCGCCACATTAGGACAACTCCGCAGTAACGTTATCGAACACCGGACGCGCACTTTCTCATCAGTGCATTGCCAGCAATATTGTTATGTTTAATGACAGAAAATGAAGATAATGTCTGTTCTATGTTATTGTACTGTACAATTAAGTACAATCGTTGCTGAGTCTGCATTCTGAAAACTTTACCTCAGAGAATCCGTTCACAGAATGAATTGAGAATCTCACCTGAAAATCTAATAATAATCAGTAATTGTCATTCAAGCAGCTGATTTCTGTAAATCACTGCAAAACTAAATGCATATTGCAGCATAGGGCAAAGTCAGGATCCATTAGCAACGGTTTGAGGCAAAAATAATTACAATTTTATATAAAACTATGTAAATGGCGCTCTGTGGCGCAGCAGGGGCTGCGTCCGAAACCGCATACTTCCCTACTATATAGTAGGGAAAAAGCAGTAGGCGAGCGAATAAGTATGTCCGAATCCTTAGTATCCATAAAGAGTAGGCGAGAATTACCAGAGTGACGTACTAATTATCGCGAGATTCGGGCATACGTACGTCCGAATATTCCTACTTTCGTACTAAGCCTTAGGAAATACTCCTCGAAATTCAGGATTTAAGGTCAGTATTTACTATCAAAATACGTCTATAATACTGACAGGAATATGATGAACGTGTTCATATTTTGTATGATTTATTATGAGTTATGTCAATATTCCTTAAAGATGGAGAACTACTTTTTGGCAGTCACAGACGAGTCATTAAGACAAAAGAGGAGGCTATGAATTTATTTAAAGAATTTCATGCCTCAGCTATTGGAGGACATACTGGAACTTTAAAAACACGTGCTGCCATGTGCTCACGGTTTTACTGGTACGGCATGACAGTGGACATTGACAAATGGGTATGTAGTTTATCTGTTCATCCATAACAAGCCAACATTTGTGTTTTTATTCATCTTTATCTTCATATTAATAGCTATGTGAAACTTACTGTTTGTAATTTGAGCTGTACTTGGGTCCTCTGTCTTTTATCGTGGCCATTTCAGAGTTGTTCAAAAGGTAATATGGTTTAATTACAGACTATGTAATCTTATACACATGCATGTTGAGGAACTATGGATTGTAAGTGCTCTCTTCTATTTTTCGATGAAGTTACCCACAGCCTCAACTTGGATTTGTCCTGTAAACGTTGGAGGTCACTGGATTTTAGTGGTACTTTTTCTGATTCTGTATTTACCACAAACTTTATTCAGGGTTCGTACGGGTGCTTGAAATCCTTGAAAATGCTTGAATTTTGATGTTGTGTTTTCAAGGTTTGAAAAGTGCTTAAATTTGGAAAAAATGCTTGAAAGTGCTTGAAATTGTAACTGTTTCTTTCACAACAAATACCTATCTGACTGAATATTTTGTTTATTAAATGGCGAAATAAATAATGAAAATGAAATAAATCGTTTGCTGCGGCCCGAGCGCGTTTGTTACCGGCGCCCCCCGCAGCGTTGGCCTGGTTTCACACTCAACTTGATTCTATCAAATCCTGGTGCGTTTGCGTGCATCTTACGTCATCACAAACGTGCACGACGCATGATAGAAAACAGAACACGGGTCAATATATTGTGTTGTTATTATGCGCAGCTGAGTGAACAACAGGTTTACTTACTGTGTATCGCATTTGGCTCTCTGCTGCTTGCAAACGAGACGGACTTCTAATAATTTGTTTGCCTGAGTCCACGCGCTATATGTGTGTGCACTGTAGACTTACTCTCGCTCGTATCCAAGGTAAATCATCAACACTATCATCCTTATACATGTGTTTTTATTTTACATCATAATCAGCTAAAAGTAAAACGCATGCACAGGTCACTTTACTAAGTGCGCACCCGAGTCCTGTCCGTGATTCTTTCACATTCACGCGAACCGCGGCACGGTTCGGGACCAGCCGAACTCGGAGCACCTCCTCCAGGTAGTCTCGGATCGGGACCTGAGGCAAAATTACTAAATATGCAGCGCGAATTATAAATTTCTAACTCTAAACAATTGGCCTCTGAACCAGCTGATAAAATCTTCATTTGATTCGATCCGTGATACAACCTGACGCTCAAATGAACCGATCGCATTTTACTGATGCAAAGGACGCGCGTGCACCGTGATCTTGGTGTTTCAGTGTGTACCGCGGCTGTGGTAAGTTGTAACATATTAAATAATGACGCAGTTACAAGGTGTGTATAATATAGGGGTGTATAACTGCTTAGTCAACATTAACAGTAGCTGCTGTATGGTTTTCATACTGCTGCTTTCCTTCTAGTCACTTCTGAACTTGACACAACTGATTCTGAACGTCTCTTGAAAGCTCCAGGTGACGGGTTGCCATTTATCACAAAAAGAGCAGAACAAGGCCCTTAAAAAACGAAGTATAATAAGCAGACATGGCAAAAAATGTACCGGGGAACACATTTAAACATAATAGTATTGCTAATATTGTCCTACCAAATTAAAAGGAAGTTACTAAATTAGTATGAATAGAATAGTTCAAAATAAAATATTTAGATATTATAAACTGATTGATAAGGTAAAGCAAAAACATGAGATTGAAAAATGATTCAGCAACACTTTATTTAAAGTTTAATTGCACCTATGAGTTGTATATTGAGTGCCTATGAGCACCTATGAGTGTTGTAATATCAGTCAGTTGGGGGAAGTTCTTCTAAAAGTTAATGTTTTTTTCACTATATTTAGCTATCAAAATAGTTTGCCAAATAAATTATTTGCCAAATAAGAGTCGAACAAGGAAAATAACTTTTCATTTCTGAAGTATTTGGGTTTATTTAGTATACAAAGCCCTTTATGATGATTTTTGGAGAATAACTACATGTATAAATAACTATAACGTGAAATATATCGTTACCGTAAAATAAAATTAAACCGTGAAAAATAAACTGTGAAACAGAATTTTCGTCATACCGCCCACCCCTACTGCATGTCATTTGGATCAAATCCTCTAACAACATTTTGAAAAATAAAACCTGTGTTTTGCTTCAATATCTGATCCTTCTGCTATTACGAAACACAATTTTGCCTGTTTATTTCACACTATCTCTTTTAATGTGGAAAAACCGCAAAATAATATTTTTTTACTATGTATTGGTTTGTAATTTACGGTGAATAAGGTCCTGGAAAAAACTTTAAAATTGACCTTGAAAGTGCTTGAAAAGTGCTTGAATTTGACCTTGGAAAAGGTGTACGAACCCTGTTTATTGGTATTTTTTGGTGTGTCTGTAAAATCTTTAGGGATTGTTTTAGAATTAACTAATACTTTTTTTTTTTTTATTTCAACAGATTGTCAAAATCATGGAAGAAAAATCCCTCCTCGTTATAGACCCCCTCGGTAATGAAAATGTGTACCAGAGAAAAATTCTTCGGAATTGGAGGTGATGTAAAACCAGCTCTTCCTACTGCGTTTGTAGACTTGCATATTTGAAAATGTGGTAACACTTTACAATAAGGTTCATTAGTTAACCATAGTTAACTACATTAGTTAACATGTACAATATGTGAACAATACTTCTTCAGCATTTATTAATCTTAGTTAATATTAATTCCAACATTTACTAATACGTTATTAAAATCAAAGGTTGTATTAGTTAACATTAGTTAATGGACTGTGAACTAACATGAACGCACAATGAACAGCTGTATTTGCATTAACTAACATTAACAAAGATTAATAAACACTGTAACTAATGCATTGCTCATCATTAGTTCATGTTAGTTAATGCATTTACTAATGTTAACTAATGAACCTTATTGTAAAGTGTTACCGGAAATGTTTCTGAACAAATGACTTGTACAATAACAGAATTTTTTTGAAGACAAGAAATGTCACTGTGAAGGCCCATGGACGATCCAAATTGCAAGACACAATCTGCAGCAGGACGGTTCTAGTTGTGGTGTCTTAATTTTGATGGTATGGATATTATTGATAAATATAATTGGGATGAAGGTGTGTTACTTTACACCTACACTGACTCTTTGTAGTTTGCAGAGCTCATTCTCCAAGGTAGAAGTATCAACGTTGCTCAAACAGACACAGAGGAGGTCTTAGCCACAAGAGTCAAAATTGCAGCCACTCTTCTGGAATGCAAAGGTATCCATTAATTATCCATGTCTGACTTGTCCTTTGACAAGATACTATATTCAGGATAAATTGTGCTAAAGTTTTGCAGCAAATGTCTTTAAATTAACATTGCTTGCGTTGCACTATTTTTGTTTTTCATTTAAGACGGTGTGGAAGATCTCTGTGTTTCCTGCAACATGTTACACTTTGATGCTGAGGAGGATTTCACAGAGATGGTAATAAGACAGTAGGTTATATACTGACGAACTTGCAACTTTCACTATCCATTCATTTAGTTTTTTGTCTTATCTGATGTAAATGGGTTGGTTGAAGCTGGTGGATGATGGCGTCTTCAACGCCAACTCCACTATGATAAGCAAACTGCAGGGGGTCCTGATATGTTGCTTGGGCCCCGTCCACACTTCTGCATTTTCGTTTAAAAACGGAGAATTAAACCACACCAGCGTTTTATCTGCTGATTAGAATTTATCTCCGTCCACATTAAAACAACTGAAAACGCGAATCACATGACCATTCACCACCGCTGTAAACAGTGGCTGACGAATCAGGGAAGGACACGTGATGACTGACACCCGTATATGACAGCCGTATATCCGTATATTTTGTGAAACAATGATGTCATGTCATGAGCTGAGCTGGTTGTCATTGACAGCGACAACAACTTCCGTGAGCCCACGCTCTTTCCTGACGTCATCAAAGTACGTCTTTTGTTATTATTTTAAACGAGTGACCCCTGGTGGCCAAAAATCGCATACTGTACGTTTAACTGGTTAATGTACGTTTTCTTCGGAAGTATATGGTTTTGGAAATTTTAGAGAAATTCTAAATTAACACATTACAATTTACCTAAACCCATTATATTTTAGTCGACTAAATCTACTATACGTTTAGTTTACAGAAGTCAAAAAAGAAAAAAAAAACTAAAATTGCTATAATATTGTATTTCGTCAACTAAAACTAAAACAATTCAGATGACTAAATATGACAAATTAGTTTTAAAACTAAATCAAAATTAACACTGATGTATGCAACTTCTCCATATTGTATTTTTCCTCTAAAGTTTCATTTGGAAACCACGATTATGTTTTTCGATGTTTATTGTTCAGGGGTCTCTTAAGTTCCCCATATTCCCAGCATAAGTAGCTAGCTGATGTTAAAACACAACATTGTTCGGCAAACTTTCTTGTCGCCTACTGAAATGTTTTTATTTTTCACACCTGCTTGGCTTATCTTTAACTCATTCCACATTTGAAAAATAAATGAACACAAGTTGAGGGATTCTTCTGGCACTGTCCACTCTTTGTAGTATTCAGTAATCGGCAATTTGACATTCCTAACTGCTTTCACTAAAGCAGGCAAAACAGGCATCCTTGAAAAAGTAATATTACAATAGTCTTAACTGGTTATTTAACTGCTAGTGCAGCTGAAAAGTCCCTAATGATTCTTCAATGCTTCTGAAGTTTTTTTTTTAATTTTGTCTTTAAAGGTGCAGTGTGACATATGCTCAAGATGGACGCACAAGCAGTGTACCCCTGCAACCCTTGCCTCTGAGCATTTTAAGTGTAAAAAGTGTGTGTTAAATGAATAATGTTTGCCTCAAACTGTTGCAAAGTTCTATGTTGTACGTATTGTTCAATGTGTACCAAATTTGTATTAAAAAAGAATTTTCAACCTGTCTATAAACAATGAATGTTTTTATAATGTGTTTTCTTTTAGTAAGATACACAGAAATAGGTTATGAAGGGGTATGCTGGTAAGTGTGAAAACTAACAAAAAAAAGGATACCCCAACACTTGCTTGGGTACTGTATTTTTATTAAACCAGGGCCCATCAAGACGGCAGACCCCTTTATAAACTGTATTTTTATTAAACCAGGGCGCATCAAGACGGCATACCCCTTTATAAACTGTATTTTTTTATTAAACCAGGGCCTATCAAAACAGCATACCCCTTTATAAACTGTATTTTTTGTATTAAACCAGGGCCTATCAAAACAGCATACCCCTTTATAAACTGTATTTTTATTAAACCAGGGCCTATCGAAACAGCATACCCCTTTATAAACTGTATTTTTATTAAACCAGGGCCTATAGAAATAGCATACCCCTTTTTAAACTGTATTTTTATTATACCAGGGCCCATCAAGACGGCATCCTTTATAAACTGTATTTTTATTAAACCAGGGCCAATCGAAACAGCATACCCTTCACAAACACTGGTATGCTGTTTTGACAAAGTAGGCTAAATTGACAGACACCGCTAAAAAAAAACTCAACTTCCGGTATGCTATTCTGACAAAGTATGCTACATTGACAGAACAACGGCGCTATGTTTTTCACGGAAATTTCATTCAAGCCTGCATTGGAACGCAGTTGTGGATTGCAAGAAGAAACGGCCACGAGATGCACAGCACGTGGACCGGTATGTGAATCAGATTATTATTTATCAGCTGGCTGGTTGTCTTTGGAGACGATACTTGTGTTGTGCTTGATGTGGTGGAGCGCGGATCCGTTTGTTTTGGATAAACTACAGTGGACTGGAAAGTGCGTACGTAGTTTATGTCGTAGTTTATTCACGTAGATGTGAATTTGAGAACTTGTACAATAAATATACTTGTATGTGAACATGTACACTCACAGCTCCAAAGTGAAAACTTGTAAAATAAAAATCTGAAGTTGAATGTTGAAATTCTGAAAGCTGCAGACAAGCAGTCACAAATGTGTAAAATGTAATTCCCAGAAATACAATGACAGTCACAAACATCTAAAATATATTTGCATTTATTCTTACATTCACATTCGCAGTACATCCTCAATTAGTCACTTGCAACTTTTCGAATCTGTCACTGCAAATTCAAATTTCGTGCCTTGACTCCTACGTCACACTGACGTCACGCAGGTGCAACTGCGCATGTCGGATGCAGAAGCTGGCCGCTGAAACAAGCCCGGGAAAGCCCGCGTGTTGTGCAGTTGTTTGTCAGAATCGAAAATCTGTAAAAAAGGTCTGAAGTTTTACCGAATACCATCAACTCATACTCCTTTTAACGCCAACCGCAGACGTCTTTGGTTACAAGCCCTCAGAAGAATCGACTGGAATGACAACCTAACGTTAATTAAAAACGCCCGACTCTCGCTGTTCTCACTTCATATCAGGTAACTTAAGTTGCGCTAAATCACCCACATCAAAAACTCTGATGTATTAAGTAAGTTACACTTATCTAACGATAAAATAACGAACAATGCATGAGTTTGAGATAGCTAGCTTAAATGACTAAGTTAACGTTAGCTAACGTAACGTTACCTTTTGTTCAGTTGCGTTACGTTGTCTTGGTAGTTAACATGACAGTTAGCTAGCTAGTCTAGTAGCAAGTGTAACGTTACCATAGACGAACGTTATCTAGTATTTGGCTAATAACGCGGTTATAGTGAACTCAGACTACATTTAATTTTAACACCAACAGATCTAACTTTTTTTTGTACAGGAGAGGTGTCCATGGACTTCAGTAGTCCTGACTTTGTCCCGTCTGTTTTTTTTTTCATACTCAACCCAGTGTCAAAAAAACAAAGGCGATGCAAAACTTGTCTTGAGAGGTAAATATAGTCACTTTCACCTCATTTAGTTGCTCGCTGGGATCACGTCATTACTCACCATCCATTCTCTGCATGCATTGAAGAGCAGGGAATGTATGGCCAGTCATTTAATGTCACATAATTTTTGTCAAGAGAATTTCTTCGACCAGATAGTTTCTGTTATGTCTGCATTTTCTTTGAGGGATACTATGTGATTTACACTGACTTCATTTGGGGAACTGAGAGCCTCTGTGATCTACCAAGCAACTAAACTATTTTGGCCTGACTGCTTGCTCTCTTCTCTGAGTATCAGAATTAAGAGGAAAAGAACAAGAGAGGAAACCACACACAGACCACCAGATCACGTCCACCTGTCCACAGAAGATACAGATGAGGTTGCATCAGAATCCTCAGCCACTTGCCTGTCCTCAGATGCAGAATCCTGCAGAATGGAGCCTGGTGCTGGTCCTTTCACAGGTAAAGAACTTCTAACATTTTAACTAATGTATGGCAGTCACTATTATGATGAATCGGGTCACCCTTTTTATAATTTTTTTTCAATACAGCATAACTATGTTGTGAATAAAGTTGAAAATGATTCTGTTTAGCACATGCTGTCTGAAAACATACATCAAATAAATAATAGAGAAAATCTAAGCCTCTGATGGTCTTCAAAAAAAGTAACAATTCCAGTCTTCGGGGTCTATTGGACCCCAGACAATAATATTTAATTTTGTAACAGAATAGTATTTTTTTTTTAACAAATAAAATTTGACTCTGTTTATTAATGTTTTTACTCAACATTTGTGTAGTTTTTGGAGGATTTATGATTTTTTTATTTATTTCTATAAATAAATAAATATTTATTTAAATAGGATTTTTACAAAAAAACAGCATTTTATGTTAAATAAACTTTATAAAAGACCCAGATTTCTAACTTTCATTCCTGGGGATACCATGGATAATTTTACAAGGTTGAATGTAAGATTTTTTGCCTAATTTTTGGAAAAAACAGGTTAAAATTTGTAATAAGTCACTTTATCCACTAGATGGCTATAGAGCTCCACTAGATGGCTATAGAGCTTCACTAGGCCTCTAACTATTTGAATTACTGAAAGATATAGTTTCTAAAGTTGGATTCAGTTGGATTCATATCTAAATATTGTAAAATCATACTTATAACAAAAATAAAATACTTTTTGTCAAAGTTTAGCCTTTGTTTTTGTACTGAAAAAACAACAGTTTTTCAATAATGTTACATTATGATTAGAATCAAACCTGAACATGTTACAAAGAGAAATGTTGGAGTCTTAAGATTTGATCATTTATTTCAACTGAACAGCAATAACAAATTAGCAAATAAAGCAGTAAAAATAAAATATTAAAAAAAAAAAAGTAAATTGGGTAGAAAATAGAATAACTAGGAACAATAGTTTGGAACAATAGAACAGATGGTCTCATCTCTTTTATTTTTTTTATAGCCTTACAAATGTATTCCTGTGTGTGTGTGTGCACATTTTCAATGTGTCTTAGTGTTACCAATTTATTTTTGCGGTGGTTTTGCATTTTAGAGTATTTTATTTTACAAATGATAAGCGAATAGTTTTTATAGTCTGCATGTATTCCTGTATATTGCATTCCTCTATATGTGTGTGTTTGTGTGTGTGTGCATGTGTGTGAGCATGATAATTTTGGATTGTGGATGTTTTTTGCATTGTTGGAAGTGTGCCACTTAATTTCTGTCATTTCTGTCTGTGTTCTGCGTTATTTCTGATTTTGATGATGAATTGTGTCTATTTCGAGTCCAATGATAAATATTTATTTATTAATTTATAGATATTTAAAAGATATCATAAATCCTCCAAAAACTGCACAAATGTTGAGTAAAAACATTAATAAACAGTAAAATAATATTTGTATACAAAAAAAAACTATTGTTCTGTTACAAAATTAAATGGTATTTTTTGGGGTCCAATGGACCCCGAAGACCACGAGTGTGACTATTTTTGTCACGCCTACATAAAAACAGATAGAATTCCATTTTAATTTTTTTTTTTGTAGATCTTGACAGTGTTGAGAGCCATAGCAAGTTTCATACCATTTGGAAAAAGAGAAAAAAATTTTTTAATTCAAGCAAAATTCATTTGGGGTCTAACAGACCCCGAAGACCATCAGAGGGTTTTAAACAAGTTACCTTGGGTCAAAGACGTGACTCTTGCTTTTTCTGTCCGACTGAACTTTTTACCAATTAATAAACATTAAAATGAATAAAATTATAAAATGTATGTCTACCACCTCCCTCATACATATGCCCACTCTTATTTCTTTAAAAATAATTGGTTTATTGGCATTTTCTGCCACCTGAAGTGTGAAAACATCATGTGGGGCGACCATCCGGCCTTGATTTCTGTTTGGACAACTGGTTTTAAATCAAACTAAAATAATTTAAATATAATCCTACCCTATTTGGCATAATTTTAAACTTGTTTTCCATTGATCGACAAAGTTATGAAACATTTGTACACACATTTCAATCATAATAAACAAACAGATCTTGTCCGAAGATGTTCATTGTCTGAAATATCATCTGGGGCGACCATCAAGAAAATACAAATAAGGGACTTATATTTTGATAATCATCTCAAAGAGGATGTTGCATGAGCCAGCCTCACGGTGAGGGTCCTACAGAGACTACTAGCAGGTGAGTAGTCACTCTCATTTTTACAAACAAATCCTCTTTAAAACTGCTGCAGTGTATACGTCACATTTTGATATCATGTGGGGCGACCAACCTAAAACTGAAAATTATAAGTTTTATATGCAAATCTTAATTTTATAATGTAAATTTGTCAGTGATATGTAGTGAGAAGTGAGAAGAAGCTAGCTTGGGTTCTATAGCTAAGCATTAAACTAGAAAACATCATCTGGGGCGACCAAGCGTCATGTGGGGCGACTGCCATTGAAAACACATCATGTATTTGTAGTTTCTGTTTGCAAATGTACATACAGCTAAATATTCATTATATGCATTTAGTTGTTTTAAATAACTTTCTACATTTCACCACACATTTTTTCTAAATTTCAATAATTTCCATCCTACTTCAGAGAGGACTAAGCTTACTTCTTTTTGATTATTATGTTTTTATCAGAGAAATCTGTGAATGTTAAGCATTCATTCTACTTTTCCAACTCCTTTTCTAACTCTGTGTATGTTTATATATACTTTTTTTTTTCTAGATGGCCCCACTAACAAGCAAAGAAAAGACTGCTCGCTACAGGCAGCGGAAAATGCTGTTCAATGTGTCTGCAGAATGCTTCTATGTTCAACTGTTAAATGAAAATAGTAATGAAAAGGCAAACATTGTATGTTTAAGTGATTAATGAAATGAAAATGAAAAAGGAAAATGCCGTTCAATGTTATGTCCAAGCGTTTAATGCATTAGTATTGAAAATATTAATATGATGGTTATGTGTCAAATGAAATATTGAGGAAACTTAATGTTATGAAATGTGTCAAATAAAATGGATATGCTGGTTCTTCATAAAATTTCATTAAATGTGTTTTAACTATCAAAATCATTGAATAGTCTTAATTGCCTGCTGTTTTTCATCATGTGGGGCGACCACTTGTCATCTGCGGTAACCAACTATATTCAATTCTGCAGTAAATTCAAAAAATAACGTCTGTCCATTTTGGTTGAAATATAATTCATTGGTATAACATCAATAAGTGGATACTATATCTACACATTTTAAATCAGTTTTTTCGATTATTTGAGTAAAAAAAAAAATACTCATTTATAGTGGCATCTTGCTTTGTCCACAATATGAAATCACATTAGGCCTACTTAATGTTGCATACATTAATGGACTGAGTAAAAATATACATATGTATATATGTAATATATATAATAATTTTTGACAATAACAACAAAAATGTAATTAATGTGAAAAAACAAAACAAACATATTAACATAGTCAAAATGAAAATGTCAGAAAACAGTATTATCAAAACCAAACTATGCAGCCTATGCCTAAAACTATGCAACTATGCCGTGATAGCAGCCATGCCAAGTTAAATAAGGCAGACCCAAAACATAAATAAAATAGAAGAACCAATTAATACAGATAATCAGATTTTCTGTATACATTTGATATTATGTTTATTATTGTTGTATTAATTAATTTATAATTGATTATATTGATAATAATTATTGCTGTACTTTTTTTTTATTTGATTGTGCTTCGATGTAAAATACTAGTGTGTATTAAATAATTTGATTCTATTTACACTTCATTCTGACTCATTAATTTTTGCACTGTTCACAGTACCACTCCACAACCTTTCTCCTTACTCTGGCGCACGTGTAGTGGAAATGGTTCTTGGACTTTGCACAGTCAATCATCATCATCCCAAAGTCTTGTCTTTCACAGTGTGGGCAGACTGTAGGTGCTTGCATCAGTGGATCCATGCGGCGCGTTAACAGGTCAGGCAAAACACACTGTTTGAAGAACACTTCAGCTTTCGGCAGGACTGCTTGCAGAATTTCTTCATCTCTGTTGATGCGATTGATAGTGACATCTTGCTTTGTCCACAATTCGAAGTCACAGTACTGAATGTTGCAAACATACATGTGAAGTTGAACTTGATGATTCCTATCCATGATTCCTCTTTAGGTGTGTCCTCACTGCTCCCCATCAGACCATCACGGTATTTGTATGGACACTTAATCTCTACAGCTGCTTTCCCACAGCAGGTACATTGTGCCATTCCATCCGGCGATGCCCCAGTATGTGGTTTGTCAGCAGTGGTGGTAAGTAACGTTACTCTACTTAAGTATTTTTTGGGGGGATCTGTACTTTACTTGAGTATGTTTTATTTGCATCTACTTTCACTTTTACTCCACTACAATATTAAAGGCAAAATGTACTTTTTACTCCGATACATTTCCCCGTGCCCGCTCTGAGTATTTATTACACTTGGCTCTCCAAACCAATGGAAAACATGGTTTTCTTTTGAAAAAAAAAAAAGCACTTTTTGCCAGCACGCTCGCTCACATAGCAGTTCAGTTCGTCAGTTCAGAATGATGACCGCAGAAACGGTATAGCAGCTCTCGCTGTCAGCAGAAATGATCCCGAGATTCCCGACAGAGATCACCCATGGCCATATCTCAAGGGTTTGAATTCACGGAAGTTTGGAGATTCGTATCGGCTGAAATGTCTTCTTTGCCTGCCACGGCCGTGTTACATTGCATATTCTATCTGTACAACGCGACGTAGCCTACACATCACACGTGAATGAATAGGTACGGGACACTGCAATTCACCAAAGTTGATTATTTGCATAAGCCTTGCCGGTTAAACATTTAATTCACGTGATGATGCGTTGTTCTAACGTGCGCTTTCCTGAGCGCATACCCTCGACGCTCACAGGCACCAGAAGCCTGTCAAACAGCTGAATACTGGACTAAGTTATCTTTCGAGTCATGTTATGCTATACTGTTAAATACACACAATGTTTACTTAAACAGAATTGGCTATGTCGACAAACATTTGAGAGAAAATCTGGTGTAAAATACGTTTACATTAAACGCGTCGCGTGCTGGTCTAAAAGCGACAGTGGTAAATAGTAGGCTACTGCAGCCTGTACTTAAAGGGATAGTTCACAAAAAAAAACAAAAAAAAAAACATAAATTTGTCATTATTTACTCACTCTAATGTTGTTCCAAACCTGTATTAATTTCTTTCTTGTGCTAAACACAAAAGAAGATTTTTTTTTTTTTAAATGTGGTTAACCAAACAGTTGCTGGTCCCCATTAACTTCCAGGAGAGAGAAAAAAAACTAAACACACAACCGGACACCAGCAACTGTTCGGTGACCCACATTAAGATCAAAATATGTACTTGTTTTTGCTTATCTCATGTATGCATAACAAATAGATATTTTATACATTTTGTGACTAGCCTAAAATGTAACCGGTCGTATTTTGCATTAACACCTTGCGGTGGATGCACAGTTTGAAGACCCAGTCAGTGACGTCACAATATGCATTTTTTTTAAAATTCACGATCACCATCACCAAAATTGTTCCTTTTTTTTTTACACTGAATCTTGAAAAAAATATATAGACCTACCTACCGACCCTTTTAAAAAAAAAATTGCTGTTACTGCAAACCAACATATTTTTAAGGATGGCCTAAATCCCCGTCACAGGCCCTTTCTACGTTTCGCCTTCGACGGACAGGTTTATCAATACACCGTCCTCCCGTTCAGCCTATCCTTAGCACCCCGTACGGTCACGAAGTGCATGGATACGGCGCTGCCCCCCCCCCCCCCCCCCCTGCGGAGTCAGGGGCTGCGAATTTTGAATTATTTGGACGACTGGATGATTTTGGCACAATCACAGACGGAGCTACTGTCTCATCGTACAGTTCTCCTCGACCATCTGAACACCTTGGGTCTCGCTGTCAACTGGACAAAGAGCTCACTTTAGCCCAGTCAGACAATTTCCTCCCTGGGAATAGATGTAGACTCAGTGGCTATGACGGCTCACTTATCTACGCAGCGCGCGCGCGTCGTGTTCAGCGTCACAAGCCTTACTGGCTCATTCTGATATCCTTTCAGATGGACACCCTCACGCCTCGGAAAACGCAGTGCTTCAGCTGGGTTTACTGCGCATGCGCCCCCTTCAGCTTTGGTTGAAGAACCACGTGTCTCACCGGGCCGCCAGCTGGTCAAAGTTACTCAGACCTGTATCTTGGCTCTGCAGCCATGGACAGTGGCAGAATGTTTTCAGCGGGTCGTTACCACGGGGGACCGTCTCTCGCCGAAAAGTCATTTCGACAGACGCATCCAACTCAGGTTGGGACGCGGTCTGCGAGGATTCACCGGCCTCTGGCCAACGGTCAGTTCAAGAGAGCTCTCTACACATAAACTGTCTGGAGATGATCGCGGTCGAGAACGCGCTCGCGTTTTTGCTCTTCGCGTCAGAGGAGAATGCTCAATGCCCAATATTTTTCTCAAGGAGCGAGGACGCGCTAGCCCAGGGGTGGCCCAGCTGCCCCCGCTTTTAAGCATTCCCTCCGGTCTCCCTGTTGCCACAGGTTTTACAGAGGATCAGGGAAACACGCCACTCGGTGCTCCTCATAGCCCCGCGTTGGGAGAGTCAGACTTGGTTTCCGGAGCTCGCTCAGCTGTCGCAGACAGCCTCGTGGCTCATTTCAGTCAGAGCAGATCTCCTCTCTCAAGCTCGCGGCACGATCTGGCATCCCCATCCTCAGCGCTGGGCGCTTCATGCTTGGGTGATCAACGACTATCCGTTGCTTTGCCAGAGGGAGTGTCAAACACGATCACGAACGCCAGAGCGGCTTCTACGAGGAAGCTCTGTGCGTCAAAATGATCTCTGTTCTCAAAATGGTGTACCGACAAAAACCTAGACCCACAGCGGTGCGAGGTGTCGTCTTTGCTCGTTTTCCTTCAGGAGATGCTGCAAAAGGGCAGGTCCACATCCACTCTCAAGGTTTACGTGGCAGCCGTCACGGCGTTCGCTGAACCCCGACGCGCTCAGTCTCTGGGCAAAGACGAGCTAGTCATCCGCTTCCTCAGGGGAGCTAGTAGGACGAACCCCCCCGTGCCCCCTTTCGGTTCCCATTTGGGATCTTTCTATAGTTCTCGAAGCCATGAAATCCCCCCTGTTCGAACCGTTAGAGTCTGTGGACCTACAATACCTCTCACTAAAAAAAGTTTTTGTGATTGCCATGTCATCAGTAAAACCGTGGGAGACCTTCACGCGCTCTCTCCTAGTGCAGCGTGTCTCGAGTTTGGACCCAATGACTCCATTGTCATCCTCAAACCTAGATATGGCTATGTCCCCAAAGCGATTGGTACCCCGTTCAGGGCTCAGGTTATTTCCCTATCGGCTCTGCCCGCATCCGATAGCGAATGTGACGCCAATCTCCTTTGTCCGGTTCGGGCTCTGAGATGGTCAGACGTGTGAGCGTTCAGACGCTCTGAGCAGCTTTTTTGTTTCGTTCAGTGGGCGCACCAAGGGTCTGGCCTCCTCGAAACAGACACTATCCAAATGGATAGTGCACGCTATTGCATCTGCTTATGCGTCCAAAGACCTGCCATGCCCTCTGGGCATCAGGGCTCATTCCACTAGAGCAGGGGTTCTCAACTCTATGTCAATCCTAATGAGCTGAGGATCTGAATCAGGTGTGTTAAATAAGGGAGACATACACAATGTGCAGAGCAGTGGGTCGCGAGGACTGGAGTTGAGAACCCCTGCACTAGAGGCACTAGAACCCCTGCACTAGAGGCTCATCGTGGGCATGGTCCAGCGGCATTTCAATTCAAGACATGTGCGTGGCAGCGGGATGGGCTTCCCTTTCCACCTTTGTCAGATTTTACAATCTGGAAGTACCCGCCCTGCAGGCAAAGCTACTAGCAGTCCAGTATGCTTCAACTCTTATGTTGAGCTGCACTATTGGGAGTTGCACTCATACAACCGGCGTGCCGCTTGTTCTTCCCTCACGTGCTCATGTACTACACAGTCACCGGCCCGCTTGCTGGCCCTTTTATATTCACGTATATTATTTTCCCACTTATAAGGGTCCCCCGGGACTCATTGGGGATGCTTAGCGCGCACGGCGTTGACCAAGTGTTCCCGTAGCGTAAGCTAGCTTACGCAACACGAGAGAACCTCTTGTAACGAATCGGTTACCTAACGTAACCTCGGTTCTCTTTAGATGAGGGAACGAGTATTGCGTTCCCGGCCGTGCTTGCGCTACTAGCGTTTTCTCTTCATTCTGAAAAACCACCTTAAACAGCGTTCGGGCTGGCTATTTTATACCCTCGAGCCACGCCCATTTTGGCGGGCTATGACGCAATGAGAGCGTGTCCACTGAAGCCCCTAGAATCCCACTTGAACAGGACACGTGGTGGCTTTCCAGCCAGCCTCTTTGCAGGCTTCTACCAGATCTGCGTACTTGGCACGCTTCCGCTCGTTGGCAGCCTCCATTCCCTCCTCCCATGGGACAGTGAGCTCCACCAACAAGGTGGTCTTACATAACTCTGACCACATGATCAGGTCTGGCCGGAGCAAAGTTTCCATGATCTCCCCTGGGGAATCGGAGCTGGCTCCCCAGGTCGACCCTCATGTTACACTCGCTGCCAGAAAAGATGACTCTAGATGTTGCTCTCTGGTGAGGGTGATAGATTTTTTTTTTTTCCCCCTTAAATATTTTTTTTTCCAACTTAAATATTCACATTGGGCGCCAGACAGTTTAAATAAAGTGACAAACAATTTTATTTTCCGATCACGGAAAACACAGAACACATCACGACAGTCTCTAAATCGTTAAGACGATTCATATAATTTTCACGAACAACAGCAAAATATATATATATTTAAATCACACAGTGTCCAGCAGTAAGTTCTCCAAAAAAAAACCAATAAATAAATCAGTTCGATACTCTCATTTACCGGCGAGGTTGCGCTCAGACTTAGAAAGTTCAAAATGAGTCAAAAAACTACAACAAAAGTAATCCCAAAACAGTTAAAAAAATATAGTAAATATCTAATGGAAACGAAATTTGTTCAAACACCGTTAATGGAAGTCAGTAAGGAGTGTTAGTCATTATTCTTCCGATGAAGTGTGGGGTCGTTTGCTATTGTTCAAAGTTTTATTGAGACCAGTAGACTAACCGGGAAGGCACTGCAAGGCAAATGTTTTCTTTACCTCTAGGACAGGTATCTCAGGTCGTCGAAGTGAAAGAACCAACACAGGTCTTCAACTTCACTGTCAGAATCCTCTTTGGCTTTGGTTTCTTATGGGCGACGTTCAGGTTTCAGCTCGCTCAGTTACCCCCGTCTATTCTCAGGCACATGCACATGCACATCCCTTCCCGTCTTTGCAGTGCAGAAAAAGTTGTGTAGATTTATTTTTTGTGTCACTTAATGTGATTATTAATTAAATATTATTTGACATTGTAGCATCGCTACATCCTCCCCCCATTGGAAAGTCAACCATTGGTTGTTCTACTCTTAGAAGGTGTAGCCTATAACTTAGCACCTCACTATCATGGCATAACTTTATGGTTTCTGTGGTATTTGTATTAAAAACAGTAGCCTAACAGTTAAATTCATTATTGAATACTGTACTTGTATTCCATTAGTCATTTAATACATTGTCTACATTAATAATATTATTTAATTCAATATGTATATCCCACATTTCATGGTGCAGTTAATATTACTAGGCTAAACTTACAGTAAATCCATGGTAGGCTAAACGGATTCAGTATCAATTCAGATCGCATTGTTTTTCCTTTTTGTCAGCGGCGTTTCATCTGCCTTTAAACTGGTTTTAACTTTACATTTGTGTTCTTCGCTGAACTCGAGCGCTTCTCACTGGATCTCGTGAGCAAGACGATCAGAGCGTAAGTCAGAGCGTTTGGACTTTGAGCCGAGCGGATAAATGCTCCGTGTGGCTGGAGCATTTATGACATTGACAAATATTTCCAACAATAGGCAGAGAGGTTTGTCCCTCTCTGAACATTTCTATAAGTTATTGTTTAACGAAACATTAAAGTTATTTATTTTTGTATTTTTTGTTGTTGTTGTTGCTAATGTTATGTATTGAAGCACTACCATATAAAACAGATTTGAAATTGAATCCATGATTTTGCATATATGATACTTTTTTCCATATTAAATCGAGACATAGTAAACTTATTATCATTAGCGAAATAATCAACCTCATTTACAAAAGTCAAGTTTATTTGTAGTTTGATTTGAAATGCATGCACAGTATGTTCTTTCAGGTTTGTCGCATCATTTTGAAAATGTGTCAGGTTTCATTAAAATATATTTAAAAAAGGTTGTAAATTGTGAAAGGTGTTAATGAGAGGAATTAAAGAAAAAAATTAAATAATTTAAAAATAAATATTATTTTAGATTTCTAAGTAACTGTGCATGGCTGTTAATAATCTGTGGTTTTTTTTTCTAACAGTGTTGATGTTTTCACACTGTTGCGGTAATGAGATTTTTTAGGACTTGTTTTGGAAATCATGCTCAAAAAGTAAATGTTTTTAAATTAATATTCACAAATTCTCCAGACTTGGTTTCTAATGTCTGATTTGTTTTTTTGTTAAAGCATTTTTTAATTTTCATGTTTGAAATTTTTAAAACCAAGATTTCGTGAGAATCGCGAGATCCCCTTACGTGGTCTCAATGTCTCCTGTCCTTTCTTAACCGTCAACCTGTGAAGTGTATGTCAACAGTGATTTGGAGCAGCATCACGGCTATGGCAAGCCGTTTTAGCTTAAATTGTACCCAGCCTTACTCGTCGGAATTGCATTTTTACTAGTAACAATTCAATTAGAGAGCTCTACAATTCAATTATTACTAGTAAGAATGACAATTAGAGAGCTGTCTAATTTAATTATTAGGCCTAAAAAAAAAAAAAGTTTGGTTCCGGTTGGTTGTCAGTTGAGGTCATGGGTCGGTAGGGATTTTTTTTTTTTTTTTTTTTTTTTTTTTTCAGTGGCAGCAAGGGATGGGTTGGAAATTATTCAGGGCTCGACATTAAAGGGATAGTCAAACCTAAAAATATCAAAATTGAAACTACTGTGGAAACAAAGACACCTACATCTTGGATGCCCTTGAGTTAAGCTAAAACATATCAAAAATTAATTTCAAAGTGAACTATCCCCTTAAGCCTTTTCACGTGCTTGTCCTCCGGACAAGTAAGTAAATCTGTCAATCACTTGTCCGAGTAAAAAAGTTGCTTGTCCGGATTTTTAAAATTTATTTATTTTTTATTCTGAAGGAATATTCTCATCAGTGTTCAATCAGCTTTGATATTTAAAAAGGCAAATTGTAATATCTGCACCTTTAAGGGCATCCCCTCCACCAATATTATTAAATGCCCTATAGTGTCTTATTATTCTAAATAATTTAATTTATTGATCAAATTTAGGAATTTAAAATGAAAGATGAAGCATACTGTTACCCTAGGTAGGGCTGATGAAATTAAATCATTTACACTGAAAAATTACAATTTCATAAAATAATGTTATGAAATTGATTTAAATGTGCAAATAAGAAATATTGGAAAGAATTAGGCCTATACTAGGCTACTTATAAACATAACACTAAACTGCCAATAGGTGGCGGCAGGCGGCCGTATAAATGAGTGAGTTATTGATTCATTAATTCAAACGATTCGTTCAAACGGTTGATTCATTCAAGAATGAGACAGATGTTGATGTTTATGAATGGGTCATTGAATCCTTGACTCAACCGATTCGTTCAAAATGCTGAATCATTCAGTAATGAAAACAGGATGAGTTCCTGTGAGATGCGTCGTGGTTCTGCTGTGACTTTTCTTTGGAACTATTTTCCCTGCTAAAATGGAACAAAAACACCCAATATTGCTTAAACAGTAAGTGACTTAATCTTAACTGTTCATTGAACTGTTGTAGGAAATCAATGTCACTTTTTCAATCGTGATGGTATTGAGGAAAAATAACTGAGGCTGCTTAGTGCTTAACATATGTTAAAATATAAAAACTCCACATTTCGATTTTTTATAGGCAGAGTATGTTGTTAACTGTGTGTGTGTGCTCCGCTCATGTGTGTAGATTTCTCTGCGCGAGCGTCAACAGCGCAACCTTACAGTAGCTGCTGCCTGCTACATTTATTATCCACAATCGATCGCAACTTGCAATAAATGTAATAAAATCAGAATCATTCTCTCGGTTTAGTGATTCCCTAGTTATTTTTTTGTTTGTTATTGATGTTCTAATCAGGCTACTTGTCCGTTGGGGCGAGAAAAAATCTCTTTTACTTGTCCTTCAAAAATCTATTTGTCCTGGAAAAGCGGACAAGTTAGACGGGCTCTAGAGATACGAACCGCGGCAGGTTAGAGTGTTTTGGATTGCATAAAATAATGAAAGAAACGAACAAATACATGGCGAAAGAAGTGCTAGACAGCAGAAGATGGGATTGGGATCATGATTGGATCATGATAGGATGATTTTTTAATAAAACTAGGCGGATGGAGGTATTATGTGGTGTGTGCATGCCTATGAATGCATGTATTTGTATGTGTGCGAATACGAATAAAAATATTTTTATTAAATAAATTACAAAAAAAAGACTTGTATAATATGTATTATAGTTCAGTTTGACGAACGATATCTGCCTCGTTTGTTAATAGATTGCTGGAGGACAAGATGCATCTTACATCGCGTGCTATAAAAAGACGGAGCTGTACAAAAACGTAAATTAATAGTTCGCCTCAGAGTTTTTTATTTGTGTATTTATTTAATTTTTATTATTTCTTCCCCAAGCTCATAAAATAATTTTGGGTCGCACATAAATTGACAGGGTCGGTCGGAAACCGGAAACAAACTATTTTTTTTTTTTACGCCTTACTAGTAAGAATTACATTCAGAGAGCTCTCTAATTCGATTATTACTAGTAACAATTGCAATTAGAGAGCTCTACAAATTAATTTTTACTAGTCATATATGGCAAGCCGTTTTAGCCTAAATTGTACCCAGCCTTACTCGTCAGAATTGCATTTTTACTAGTAACAATTCAATTAGAGAGCTCTACAATTCAATTCTTACTAGTAAGAATTACAATTAGAGAGCTCTCTAATTTAATTGTTACTAGTGAGAATTACAATTCAGAGAGCTCTGTAATTCAATTATTACTAGTAAGAATTGCAATTACAGAGCTCTCTAATTCAATTCTTACTAGTAACAATTGCAATTAGAGAGCTCTACAAATGAATTTTTACTAGTCATATGTCTCCATTGACTTTTTAATTAGAGAGCTCTACAATTGAATTGTTACTAGTAAGAATTACAATTAGAGAGTTCTACAATTGAATTGTTACTAGTAAGAATAACAATTAGAGAGCTCTCTAATTCAATTATTACTAGTAACAATTATAATTAGAGAGCTCTCTAATTCAGTTTTTACTAGTAAGAATGCAATTGCAGAGCTCTCTAATTTAATTTTTACTGGAAAAAAAAACGAATTAAAGATATGCATAATTGCAGAGCTCTGTAACTGAATGAAAGAGCTCTGTAATTGCATTCTTACTAGTAAAAAGTGAATTAGAGAGTTCTCTAATTATAATTGTTACTAGTAAGAATTGAATTAGAGAGCTCTCTAGTTGGAATTGTTACTTGTAAGAATTGAATTGGAGAGCTCTGTAATTGCATTCTTACTAGTAACAATTCAATTCGAGAGCTCTCTAATTGAATTAAAGAGCTCTGCAATTGAGTTGTTACTAGTAAGAATTGAATTAGAGAGCTCAATAATATTAATTCTTACTAGTAACAATTGCATTAGAGAGCTCTCTAAATGAATTGCTACTAGTAAGAATCCAATTGAAGAGCTCTTTAATTCAATTCAAGAGCTCTCTAATTGTAATTGTTACTAGTAAGAATTTAATTAGAGAGCTCTCTAATTGCAATTGTCACTAGTCATAATTGGATTAGAGAGTTCTCTAATTGTAATTGTTACTAGTAAGAATTGAATTGGAGAGCTCTGCAATTCTATTTGTTTCTAGTAATACTTGAATTAGAGATCTCTGAAATTGTATTTTCACTAGTAAGAATTGAATTAGAGAGCTCTCTAATTGTAATTGCTACTAGTAAGAATTGAATTGTTACTAGTAACAATTGCATTAAAGAGCTCTCGAATTGAATTCCAGAGCTCTGCAATTGCATTCTTGCTAGTAAGAGTTGAATTGTAGAGCTCTCTAAATCAGTCTTTACTAGTAATCTCACTAGTAAAACCTGATTTAGAGAGCTCTCTAATGTAATTCTTACTAGTACACTGTAAAAAATTTCCTGTAGAATTTACAGGAATTTACTGGCAAAAAAGTTGCCAATAAAATCCTGTAAAAATGTTGGACATTGCTGTAAAATTGATTACAGTGTAATACTGTAAAGCAATTTACAGTTAATTGTTGTATATGAAATTTATAGGTATACAGTAATTTATAGGGTTTTTTTTACAGTAACATTGAATTAAACCTGTATTTTATTTTACAGCAATATTTTGTAATTTCACTAAAGTACAGTATTTACCTGGCAATAAAGTTGCCAATAAAATCCTGTAAATACCCCCAAAATTCAAGTAGATGCTGTAATAGTTTAACATTTAAAAAGCTGAAAAGAATCATTTTAACAGTAAACTGTACTCTATTATTTACCATTATATTGATGTAGATGCATTAAAATAAACATTTAAAAAAAACAAACACAAAGTCAAAGCTGTTGTAGAAAAATATTTATTAAAATAATCAGCAAATTACTACAAGACTGGTAACAGCAATTGTACTTTTTCAAGTACAGAAAATCTTTTCAAAATCAGTCACAAAATAACTACAAATAAGGCTTAACACCAAGATACTGGGTTCAATAAAAGTTAAAGGGATAGTTCATCCAAAAATGAAAATTCTGTCATCATACTCACCCTCAAGTTGTTCCAAATCTGTATGAGTTTCTTTCTTTGTTGAACACAAAAGAATTTTGGTAACCAGACAATGGAAAGTAAATGGCTACCACCAACTGTTTGATTACCAACATTCTTCAAAATATCTAAGTTCAGCAGAAGAAAGAAACTCATACAGGTTTTTAACAACACGGGGGTGAGGAAATGGTGAATGATTTTCCATTTTTGGGTGATAGTTCACTTTGAAATTAATTTTTGATATGTTTTATCTTACCTCAAGGGGATCCAAGATGTAGGTGTCTTTGTTTCCACAGCATTTTCAATTTTGACATTTTTTGGTCAAACCGTTGTTGTCCGTCAGTCATACACTGGAGGCCAAGGGGGTCCACCAAAGAGCAGCACAGAAGTCCAAATTAAACATGATTTAATGACTCGTAAATGCAAGTACACGTTGATGGCCTAAGACACGAAACGAGCGGTTTGTGTGAGAAAACGAACAGGATTTATATAGTTTTTACCTCTTGTAATCATAGCCATGACAAAATGATCTGCCGGCACGGGCGCTTCGGTCTGCGCATGCGCTGGAAGTGATCGCTTGCGCGCCTACGTCACTCTTTGTTTATACCATAGACGGTAAAAGAAATGGACAGAGCAATCTCATCGGAACTCCATTGAGACGATTGAAGCCCGTTTTTGGCGATTTGTTAGCACTTCCGTCCCTGACGCGCAGACTCAAATAGAGCTCGACGACGTAGATGTGACGAGAGCAAACCGTCTGTCTTCTAGTGCAGTGGCGTGTGAAATCTGAATCATTCCCTTCCGATACATGCAGAGGCGGAGAGTGTGAATAGGAGCTGTCCATGAGCGAGGAGCAGGAGACACTTTTGCTAGGTATTCTGATTAATTTTTTTGTCATTTTGCCTCCACGTTTCCCCGATTGCGCGCGACCTTCTCCTCCTGTACGTACGGTAATCTCTTTCCTGTGCGACAGAGAGTTGCGTGGGTATGACGCAATCGTTAGCCTACTTTCACTAAAACTGCATCTACGGGGCCATAACATAAGCTACAAGGTAATGGAGCTATTTATGCATTGTCGTGTTTCTTTAGAAATAAGTAAAGGACAAATGGGGTCTTCAAACGCCTCAGATGTAAAGTTATTCGCTGTCAAAGTGACGCCAACACGAATGGGAGTCAATGGGAATGCTAACGCAAGTGAAGTTCTGCTTTTATACAGAGATTTGGGAAGTTTTACCTTTCACTAAACATATTTAGATATACGGGAAACCGCAATGGAAGATGATTTCGGTATATCTAAATATGTTTAGTAAAAGGTAAAACCGGCGTAACATTGAACTGATTCAGTTCGGTTCAGTTGGACATTGAACAACTGATTCAGGTCACTTGGACGTCACTGTGGTTACACGAGGTAAAAACGATATAAATACTGTTCGTTTTCTCACAAAAACAGCTCGTTTCGGGTCTCAGGCCATCAACGTGTACTTACATTTACGAGTCATTAAATCATGTTTCATTTTGACTTCTCTGTGCATGCTCTTTGGTGGACCCCCTTAGCCTCCAGTGTATGACTGACGGACAACAACGGTTTGACTGAAAAATGTCAAAATTGAAAATACTGTGGAAACAAAGACACCTACATCTTGGATGCCCTTGAGGTAAGATCAAACATAGCAAAAATTAATTTCAAAGTGAACTATCCCTTTAAGCTCAAACAACTGAATGGCAAAATTGTTAACTCGCATCTCTTGTTAACACTCAAATTTCTGCTTTTCTATTATTATTACTATTATTTTTGTTTCAAAGTACTTTTTTACATTTTGTGTAATTATAGACATCTCAGTTTTTTGTTTCATATATACATTTGACAACTCGCATGCTTAACCACTCAAGGTCCACAGGGTAGCCTAATGAGAAGAGTAGACACATGAGGATTGACTGTGTTGTTCCTCTTCTCTGAGGTCTTTCCACTTTCATTGATGTTCTTGGTAAACATCTGCTCAAAAATCAGTCATAAAAATACAAGCAGAAGCTTTAGGATCATGTGCAGACTTCTGAAAATATACCACTTTACAATAAGCATTTCTGTAATTAATTACTCGTTAATCTGTCACTACTGACCTTCATTCGTTTTCAGGAACACACATTAAGATGTGTTTGATGAAATCAGAGAGGTATCTGAACCACACATAGACCACAACGTCATTACAACGTCCGGGGCCCAGAAAGGTAGTGAAAACCTCATTAAAGTAGTCCATGTAACTTCAGTGGAGCAACCTCAATGTTATGAAGTGATGAGAATACTTTTTGTTCTAACGTAGAACCTGGAAGCGATGCACTGTTTACTACAGCGTCAGAGATTGACACAGAAGAAAAGAGATTTTGTGGTTGATCCAGTGTAGTCACATGGTATATTTTAACATTGTCTTAACTGCTTTTCTGGACCTTGGAAGTTGCAATGATTTTGTGGCCTATGTGTGGTTCAGAAACCCTGTAAGATTTCATCAAAAATATCTTAATTTGTGTTCCGAAAATGAACGAAGGCCAGTAGTTAATTAATGACAGGTGAACTAACATTGATTTTTAGATGAACTAATCCTTTTTAAAGTTGTAGTAAGTTGCAAACAAAGCAGCAAATTCAGCCATGAAATTGGGGTGTTGATTCAGAACCACTTGACCCTCAATACTCAGCATCCACTGGGTTGCAGTGAGAAGTTCACCTAAAAATAAAACAAATGAAGAGAAAAAAGAAAACAGTTTATAAAAATGTATGCTAAAATACAACAGGCAAAATGTATTAAGTAATTTAAAGATTCTGGAAGAGTCTGGGAGTGTAGAACTTTTTTCCACTTCAGCTGCTGTTGCTGACATCTACAATAAAAAAAATAATAAAAGGAAAAAAAAAAAAGTAATGTAATTAAGTGCAGTAAATGCAGTACAGACAGATTTCCCAGCCCTCATCAATATGGCATTTTAAAATGCCTAATTAAGTAATTCAGAGTTGTACATGCATGTGAAATGACGGTATCCAATCTTGCAAATCAGTGTTGTGTCTGGTCAAATCTAGCACCTTTACGAGACTTCTGATAACCAATTTACAGTGATACATTTCTCATTTAGATTTAGGTTCAAGTTATATTAAGTATTAAGAAAACGATAAATATGGGAACTTTGAACAGAAAATAAAATTAACTTTCAGATCTTTTGCCAGTCATTTTTTGTATTTAGTTATGACGCAGGGATTTGTTAAAGACTGGGTTTACTTGCTCTCAATAATAAATCCAAACTAGTGAAATAAATGATAAAAATAGCAGCATCGTGCAACGATGTTAAAATCATATTCTAATGTTTTTCATCAGCAAAGCTAACTGCACGTGCGTATTTACGTTCTGTCTCAACAGCACTTCATGCCTTGTTTTCCAAACTGCAAATGCTCGAAAAAATACTCTCTGGAGAGCATGACGAACAGGCATTGCAAATTGATTTGCGTTAAATAGTTATGATGCAGGCCTTTATTAAACACTGGTTTTACATGCTCTCATACGAAAATCGAAATCAAACGAAATCAAAACTGGTAAAGTAAATGAGAAAATAGCAGCATCCAACGATGTTAATGTAGCCCATGCCAATGTTTTCGTCAAGAAAGCTAACTCTCACCAAGACTTAAGTGGATCCGATCTGTCGTCTTGCAAACTGCAATGCTCTAAAATACTCTCTTGAGAGCAAATTCAAATAAAACTGTAACAAACGGCAGCATTCGTCCATAACATTTAAGATAGTTTTACCTTGTGCTTGTAAGTTCAGATCGCCTCACCACTGAGCGCGCGCCGTCGCGATTGCCTCGCCTGAAACAAGAAATGTAAAATTAAAGACACATTGCTTTACTAAATAAACGTAACGTTTCGATGGAAAATATAGGAATCAAACACTTTTACATCACACTAAATGTCCTGATCACACGCAGGTGTTAACAAGTCGATCAATAATTGCATGATGTACTGACACGCCGATGTTATGAATTCTGTTCAAAATATGAATCGCCCATTAAGTAATACATTAGATTGTAAATATTTATGGACGTAAATTGAAGTTAACTTACCAAAAATTGAGTAAATGGTGCCTTTTATCTTCAACTCGATCCTGCCCTGCTCCAGTCCACCAGATTTCAAATGTATTCAGCCCGCGCAATCCCATAATGCCACGTCACAGTAAATTGTTGTAAAACGTATGAACTACGGTGAGAACACCTCTTACCTGTAAATCGATGTACAGTTGACAGGGAAATATACAGTGAACAACTGTAATACTCATTTCGACCCATAATGCATTGCGAATTACAGTAATAACTTGTAAAATGATAAAACAATAAATTTCTGTAGAATTTTTTTACAGTGTAAGAATCCAATTGCAGAGCTCTGCAATTGTATTTTTACTAGTAAAAATGGAATTAAAGAGCTCTCTAATCGTAATTGCTACAATTGTAAAGCTCTCTAATTGAATTCTTACTGGATAAAAATGCAATAATGCAAAAGGTTTAGAAGCGCGTAATAGACCGAGAAAAGAGAGCGAAATTTGTGTGATGAAAAAGTGTTTGAAATGCACAAAGAAAGATCAAGGTTTTCATAGGTTGGCAATTGGCATGCACTGCAAATAAAAAATGTTTAAAAAGGAACAGTGTTGATTTTCTGTGAAATTTTGGGTAGTCGTCGAATTTGGAACACGCGTCATCGCCATCCTCGTGAAGATCCTTTTGGGAAGCCGTCTTCAGCATTCCAAGGTGGGTTCTTTTGAGCACAATATGTGGAGTGGCTCTTTTTTCCTTTTATTCCACAGAGAGGGTGCCACTGGTTCCTATTTTCCAATTGGATCGTGTTGTAATGGGTTTTTTTTTTTTAAATTCTGAGTATGTAGCCATTGTAGCCTGCGGTAAATTACAGACCCGCACCCCAAGCTTTCAACACGTAGTTGAGAAAGGAACGTAAAAAAGTAGGAAAAAAGGCCAGGGTGCCGAGGGGAACAAATCCCGATTCCTGCCGTACGTGTCGCAGAGATGCGACATTTCTGGGGCAAGCTTTCCTCTGTAGTCGAGCTCAAGGTTTTTGTAGGTCGGCACAACGCGGAGCTGCGGACTCCCTTTGGATCGTCACCGGCGAATCACTTCCACCTCGACTGCTGAGCAGATGCAGAAGCGGAGGTGCGCCCGCCGTCAAATGCACTGCCTTGTGCGTTTCTCAGAGATGCTAAATCAGAGTAAGAGAAGACGATACAAGGTAATGCAGCTCCTGCGTGAATAGCCAAAGGTGAAGTGAAGGTCAAAGGTTTGCCTTTGAGGCTTGTGGGGAACAAATCCCGATTCCAGCTGCGTCAGCGTGATCGCGTTGTCGTCTTTGTTCTGTTGCGAACAAAGGATTTTGTGGATTTTCACTCCCGTCCCGTCCCGCTCCCATAGAAAGAAATGTTGTCCCGTCCCACTCCCAGACCAAAGTTTAAAAAAGAATCCCATCCCATGCAGGGCCAATGCATTTAGTTTTGAATGCATCGCTGACGTTATCGGATTTTTCAGTCGAGATTGGCAATCGATTCAGTTGACGGATGCTCTGAGGTGACGTTTTCGGACCGCAGACTCGGCAACGATTGTATTCGATTGGACACGGCACAGACATTATGTTCCTTGCACGTCATCGAACATAACGATATCGCTGACGAGAAAGTGCGCGTCCGGTGTGCGACGTTCTGCTTGCGGTGAAGCGCCATGGAGTTTGGTCGTCGCCCGCCGCCACGCCCTCCTTGTTTTACTGCAAACGACGACCCGCACGGTGAGCGTGTTGAGCGTTTGGGCACTCGAGGCTGTTTTAGGCTTGTCTAAATGGAAACTGTGTGGCAGCCTCCTTCTCAAACCGTCCGCCTCATTGGAATCCGCAATCTGGGGCTGGAACGTAGAGCTCGGGGATAGCTTGTCGGAATCGTTCTTGACCTGTAGGTCACAAAAAGGAGAGCCGCCCTCGAGCTACGAGGTCGGAACAGACCGCGCAAGCGTTTCTGCCCACCTCTTACTCGCTCTCCTTCTGTGAACCTTAGCCATTGGTCTCGTCAGGTTTGTTCAAAGCATCTGGCGCAAGAGGAAGGAGACGTGTTGAGCCTTCTTCCCTTTTGGTTTTTGGTTCAAAGGGCAAACAGACCCTTTGATCTTGGCCGAACAGGCAGTGGTGCTCTCCTTCACGCTGGGCCCTAACTCTCACGTCATCTTCTTCCGCTTCATCCGGGGCCGGCAGTCTGAGCGGAGATGGCCAGACTTCCCTCTCCCTAGACACTTCATCCAGCTCTTCTGGGGGGGACACCGAGGCGTTCCCAGCGTGTCCTAGGTGTTCTCTCGATGCGGAGAGGAGCAGCGGCTCTACTCTGAGCTCCACCTCCCGAGTGACCGAGCTTCGAAGGGCCACCCTGCGGAGAAAGCTCATTTCGGCCGCCTGTATCCGGGATCTTGTCCTTTCGGTCATGACCCTTTGCCTTACGGCTCAGCTCCTTCTTCACCACAACAGACCGGCACATGGACCGCATCGCCGCAGAAGCTGCACCGATCCGTTCGTCAATCTCCCGTTCCATCCTTCCCTCACTCGTGAACAAACCCCCGAGATACTCAAATTCCTCCCTCCACCAACCTGAAGTGAGCAAGCCACCCTTTCCCGACCGAGGACCATGGCCTCGGATTCGGAGGTGCCGATTCTCATCCCGGCCGCGAACCTCCCCGGCGCATGCCGAAGGTCGAGGTGTGAAGGGGCCAACACGACAACGTCATCCGCAAAGAGCAGAGACGAAACGGTGCGGTCCCCAAACCTGACACCCTCCGGCCCCTGGCTGCGCCTAGAAATTCCGTCCGTAAAAATTATGAACAGGACCGGCGACAAAGGGCAGCCCTGCCGGAGTCCAACATGTCTGACTTATTACTGGCAACGCGAACCAAGCCCCTAGCAAAGGACCCCGGACCCCATATTCCCGGAGCGCCCTCCACGGGCCGCCTCGGGGGACGCGGCCCTCTCCAAATCCACAAAACACACGTGGACCGGTTGGGCGAACTCCCGCGAACCCTCCAGCACCCTGTAGAGAGTTCAGAGCCGGTCACGGGCCGGACGAAAAGCACACTGTTCCTCCTGAATCCGAGGTTCCACTGTCGGCCGTATTCTCCTCTCCAGTACCCTGGCGTAAGCTTTTCCAGGGAGGCTGAGAAGTGTGATTTCCCCCTTGTAGTTGGAACACACCCTCCGGTCCCCCTTCTTAAAAAGAGGAACAACCATCACCCCGGTCTGTCATCCCAGAGGCACCGTCCCCAACCGCCACGCGATGCTGCAGAGTTGACCGTGTCAACCGAGACAGCCCCACAACATCCAGAGACTTGAGGTACTGCCTTGCCACCGAGGAGTTTCTCGACCACCTCGGTGACCTCAGCTAGGGTGATGGACGAGTCCACCTCTGAGCCTCAATGGAAGATGTGGTGGCGGGATCGAGGAGATCCCCGAAGCGTTCCTTCCAGCGCCCGACGACGTCCCCACTAAACAGCACGGGGGACCGTTTCTCACCGAACTCCTCCCAGGCCCGAGTTTTTGCCTCCACAACCGGGTGGGCCGCAGTCCGCTCGGCCTGCCGGTACCCGCCAACCAGGCCCGATAGGACTCCTTTTTCAGCTCGACGGCAGGCCACCGGGTTCGGGGATTGCCGCCTCGACGGGCACCGGAGACCTTACGGCCACAGCTCCGAGCAGCCGCTTCGACAACGGCGGTGGAGAACACGGTCCACTCGGACTCGACGTCTCCGGCCTCCCTCGGGATCCGGTCGTAGCTCTGCCGGAGCTGACGGGAGATTGGGCCAAACGTTCCCAGCAAACCCCGTCCAGCCTCCTCCCCCGCCATCGGATCCAACCGACCACCAGGTGGTGATGAGTTGACAGCTCCGCCCCCGTCTTCACCCGAGTGTCCAAGACGCACCATCGGCCGCAGGTCCGATGAAACGATCACAAAGTCGATCGTCGACCTGCGACCCAGGGTGTCCCGGTGGAGGACAATCGCTGTCGTTGCCCACGTGAGCGTCGAAGTGTCCAGTTGGAGCGCTTTCCACTGGCGTTTGGCCCGTAGGCACACACGACAGTGAGAGGCGCAGGGAAACGATCCTCTCGTTCACCGGATCCTAAACTCCAGCACGTTGTAACAGTCCACTTCCTCCATGTCGGTTCTTTTCAGAACGGAGGCATCTGCCAGGGGTTTGGCCCCGGATCCTCGACGCGGTTCGGCTCGGCTACACGCTTCAGTTCCGCGTGTCTGACTGTAGTCGACGGCGCCTCAGAGGCCTCTGTTCTGCGGTGGGTGGTTCCGTCCCTTCTCCTCGAGGGAGCTATAGAAGCGGTCGCTCTGGCCCTTGTTATTATTATGTTATTATGGTATGTAGTGCATTAAATATGGGCCAGAAAGAGAAGTGACAAAACACTTCCTCGTTTTCCCCCATTTAAACACAGTTAGTCGATGAGTGTAACTCGACCTAGGCTGGTGACACAAAATGAAACGTCGTGTTTTTGTAAGCGTTTAAAATCGATGACTACATTGCATGGCGGAGTACCATAAAAAAGTGCTTTGGAGCACTTCAACTTGGCGCAGTAACACCTTCACTCGTGAAAAGTCCTTTTACCGGCTCCCGCTTCCTCGCTCTCCCCCTCCCTCTTATTTCCGTCAATGCAGCCAACGTGACATGCGACGAAGCGGGAGCCGGTAAGAGGACTTTTCACGAGTGAAGGTGTTACGGCGCCAAGTTGAAGTGCTCCAAAGCACTTTTTTACGGTATTCCGCCACACAATGTAGTCATGGATTTTAAAAACGCTTAGAAAAACACCTTTTATTTTGTGTCACCAGCCTAGGTCGAGTTACACCAAGCGAGTAACTGTGTTTAAATGGGGAAAACGACGAAGTGTTTTGTCACTTCTCTTTCTGGCCCACATGTAATGCACTGGGCTAAGCTAAGTGCTAACATAGTTTTGCGGCAATACGGAGCGATAGAGTGCACGCACTGAGACGAGAGAGGTATGCATCAGCTCGTCTCAATTAAGGGAATAACGTAGTTTAACGCGAAAACCCGGCGGAGTATCCCTTTAACCTTGCAGCAGATTTTCTGTTAAGGCAGAAGTGGAGCTCTTTGCATCTTTGGGGGAAGCTGCATGCATTCCTGGCTGTCCAGAGTGAGGGAGAGCGGGGCTCGTCTCCCACTCGTAGCCCCGTTCTGGCCGTTAGCCTTAAGCTTTGGTGTTCATTGAGAATGCGAGAGCCTCCTCCTCCTCCTCCGCGAGACAGTTATATTGTCGTAAGGCACTTCTAAGGGCGCACACACTATATACCCAGTCAAGTGGCAGTGGGTTCAGTGCTGGAATTCCTACAGGAGAATGTTGCTTTTGGAGCAGCAAAGTTTTGTCCACGGCATTGCGGTCTCTGGTGGTTAACCTTCGCTCTTTCCATCCTCCTTATTTTGTCTTCGAGGAGGACAGAAAGCGAAACTTGCTTTTTCCCGGTCTGGGCGTGATGTATGTGGTGGTGGTTGTTGGCTCGCTGCGTGAAAGCAGAGAATTTCCTACTGGGTTACAGAAGCTATTTTCTGTGGCAGGATGCCACCCTCCGCACACTTTTGTCAGAGTGTCCAGTTGGGACGTCGACACGACTGCAGTTCCCTCTTGGAGTGTTTAGAAACGAGGCAATGGCGTGCAACGCCTCGGGGCTGCGGAAATGTGCATAGCGCACTCCGCCCTACTCCGTGAGAAGTGAACGCAACCGCAGTATGTTTTCGTTTCGGAGCCAAGAGAACTCTGTTCAAGACTCTTCGAGACGAGCGTCCTCTTCGGCGTTGGCCTGACGGCGGTACCCGGCGAGGTTCTGCATCGACTGCGATCTGAGCAGTGGTCTGCCAGACTTTGCGCTTCTCCCTGGTCGCCTCAGCGCTGAAAGAGCGAATTTCCTCCTCTCATTGAAAGAGCTGCACGCGGCACGTCTTTTTAAAGATGGTTCGCCCGCGTTCTTCTGGGTGTGGTCCATTTCTGTCGTCAGCTGATGGTCACGATCGCTGCTTTGTATGCCTGGGCATTCGGCATGCAGCAGCAGCGTTCGCGGATGACTCGCGTTCCTTCTGCGGGACACTGAGGTCGAGACTCAATGATCTCACTAGAGTGAGAGTCCCGGTCCCCCCTACGCGATGGGTTTCCTCCACGGGGGGGCCCGTCGACCCGGGGACCTGGTGATCTGACGGTGTGGAACAAAGCCCCGACGATTCCTCAGCCAGCGAGCGTTAGTGGAGGGCCGGGGGAGAATCTTTTGTTAAAAGAAAAAGAAAGACTCGACATCATGACTGAGCGCACAGACAGGATTGGGTGCGCTCGACGTCCCAGTGCGTCAGCCCACTCGTTCCTCTCTGTCTCTGAGGGCGCGGAAGGGAACGTGTGTCGTCCCCGGGCTACGCCACTCCCTTCCCCCTCTATCGCCAGACCCCCGGCAGAACGGACCCCCGTGGAACGCTCTGCCTTCCCTGGTGTCTTCTGTCGGGGACGCGTACTTTCACGTCTCCATTTTGCCTCGACGCGGACCGTTTCTTCGGTTTGCTTTCGAGGACCAGGCATATCAGTACACGGTTCTCCCATTGGGGGTTAGCTCTGTCGCCTCGCGTCTTCACGAAGATCGTCGAGGCAGCCCTTGTTCCCCTTCGCGAGCACGGGGTTCGCATCCTGAACTATCTCGACGACTGGCTGATACCGGCACACTCTCGAGCTCAGGTTTGCGAACACAGAGACCTGGTGCTCCGGCACCTAGCCCGTCTGGGCCTAAAACTTCGCCCCTTGCAGAGGATTCACTGCTGACTTGTCTTGGACAGTTCGAGGGCAAGAGTGCGGTCCCACTGAAACCGTTTCAGAGGCTCCTGGGGCACGTGGCAGCCGCGGCAACGCGATCGAGTCCCGAGGTGGGCACGGCATCGCGGCTCGCCCCGAGTTCCAGAGTTCCTACGCTCACGCCGGTTGTCGCAGCTCGCCCGCCACCTCTTGTTATGTGGAGTCAGAAGCACCTGAGGTCCCTTCGTGCAGTGTGCATTCCAGGAGACCGGAACCTTGCAGCCGACGAGCGGTCACGGGTCCGCCCCAGCTGATTTGGGACCGGTTCGGGGCGGCACAGACAGATCTGTCGGCCTCCCGGGACTCATCCCACCGCGCCCAGTTTCATTCCCTGGCCGAGGGTTCGCTCGGCACAGATGCGCCGGCGCACGGCTGGCCGCGGGGCCCACGCAAGTATGCGTTTCCCCCAGTGAGCCTTCTTGCACGGGTGTTGTGCGAGATCAAGGAGGACGAGATCGAGCAGGTCTTGTTGGCGGCCCCCTACTGGCCCAACAAGACAAGCAAGTGTGGCTCCTCGACGGGACGAGGCTACATCCGCCTCGTCCTCCCCTGGTACCCTCTTGGGAGCTCTCGGTAGTTTGAAGTGCTCTGCAGAGGCCTCCCTTTGAAGCTTTGCAATCGGTAGAGTTTCTGTCCATGAAGACAGCACTCCTGGTTGCATTGGCTTCCATCAAGAGGGTGGGGGACGAAGCGTGCCTAGAGTTGGGGCCGGCTTACTTTGCCCAAGGTTCCCACCACTCCCTACCGGGACCAGGTGGTGAACCCGCAAGCGCTGCCCCTGGAGGAGGCAGACCCAGCCTTGGCACTGCTCTGTCCGGTACGTGCTCTCCGCACCGCGGTGTTTCGGGACCTCAGAGCAGCTCTTTGTCTGTCATGGGGGGAGCCAGAAGGGAAGGGCTCTCTCTCAAAGCAGCGGCTGTCTCACTGGATAAATGTGGACGCCATTGCTTTGTCTTACCGGCAGCAAGGCCGGAGTGCGTCTTACCGTTCCACTCGGAGTGTGGCCTCCTCTTGGGCTTTAGCGCACGGCGCCTCGCTGACGGACATCTGCAGAGCTGCAGGCTGGGCGACACCCAACACCTTGGCCAGATTGTGTGATCTGCGAATCGAGCCGGTGTCCTCTCACGTACTCGCTTCCGCCGGTACTGGACCCGCTTAGGCGTGTTCGCTTGCTCGCCATTCCACTCCCCGGACTGGATGAGTGCGATATCTCCTCGGTTCTTCCATCGAAGTCTTGAGTCCTCCAGCACAGACGACGCGGGCACCACCGCTGTCGCTCTGGACGCCGGCTAGGTGCCTCCATGCGCACGGTTCCCCACGGTGACCGTCTCGTGTGTGTTTCCACTGTGAGCCTCTCTGAGCATGTGTCTTCCCTTGGCAAGCCGTCTGCCACCCCTGGAGTCAAATTTTAGTAGCCGCCTCGGTTGGTGCTCCATATGCGTTCCTATGTGGCCATATGTGTATTTGTAAGTCCTCCCCCTGGTAGGCAGCTGGTAGCGTGTCCCTCACGGAGTGGAGCGGAGTACGCTATGCAGATTTGCGCAGCCCCGAGGCGTTGCACGCCATCGGCTCGTTTCGAAATACGCGAAGAGGAAACCCCCGATCTCCGTCACTTGTGACGTTACGTCTCCGTGAGCTGTGTTTTTGGTCCAAATGATTCCCAAATAAAGGACTTGGTTGTAAGAAATGTGTTTGTGTCATTCTTTTGAGAGAACAAGTGTATGTGATCATTTATGTAGGGGGTGAAAAATGCTACAAAGGGCTGGGAAAATGTTCCCTGGTGATTTGGAAGCAAGCGCGCTATCGGTTGACGAGATGCGTGTCAGGTGCGGGCCGGTGAAGCAGTGGTTTGTGGCTTGTTCTACCACAAGCCTAAGGACGACTGCTTCAGGAATGTTAAGGCTACCTTGTGGTTCATGACTCCATTGAGCTCGTGCCTTGTTGAGTCTATGTAGTGAAGCAGTGGTTTGTGGCTTGTTCTACCACAAGGCTGACTTGATTGAGCTCGTTGTTAGTTGAGCAGTGTATGTAGTGAGTGTGTGTTGTGAAGCAGTGGCTTGTGGCTTGTTCACAACATACACTCACTCCATACACTGCTCAACAAGCAACGAGCTCAATCAAGTCAGCCTTGTGGTGCCACAAGCCACAAACCATTGCTTCACTACATACACATAACAAGGCACGAGCTCAATGGAGCCTTGAACCACAAGGTAGCCTTAGCGTACCTACCTTGTGGTTCATGACTCGATTGAGCTCGTTGAGTGTATGTAGTGAAGCAGTGGTTTGTGGCTTGTTCTACCACAAGGCTGACTTGATTGAGCTCGTTGCTTGTTGAGCAGTGTATGTAGTGAAGCAGTGGTGTGTGGCTTGTTCTAGCACAAGGCTACCTTGTGGTTCATGACTCGACTGAGCTCATTGAGTGTATGTAGTGGTGTGTGGCTTGTTCTAGCACAAGGCTACCTTGTGGTTCATGACTCGATTGAGCTTGTTGAGTGTATGTAGTGAAGCAGTGGCTTGTGAGTGTAGAAATGGCTGTTGACTTGATAACCAGACCAAAGGGGTTTGAAGCATTTACTACACACACACACACACACGAGCAACTGGTTTTGGGGGAGAGGATTGTAGCGGGGACAGCATTGCAAACAGGGTTTCTCCTGAAGAGTTGAGCAGCAAAGCTGAGGAGCGCGTACACCTCCAGGGCCCAGCCAAGATGAGGGCAGCCTGCCTGCAGAGTAATAGAGAGGGAGAGTCAGAGTTACCCGCCCGCGTCTCTCGGTCTCGTCTTCTCGGTTGAGTCGCGCAGGTAGAGTCGCAGGTCTTGTCACTCGCAGGTCTTGGCTCGCTGTCTTGGCTCGTTGTCTTGCTCGTTGTCTTTACCCGAGTCGGTCTTCACACGAAAAGGGATGAACACGCTGCCCTCCACATGCCGCTCTCCTCATGCCGCTTCCGCTGCCGCTTCACTAATGCTCACCCTTTTATACAGCTCACCTCGTCAGCCCGCACCTGGCGCTCCACTCGTCAACCAATCGCGCGCTTGCTTCCGAGTCACCTGACGCTCCACACAGCGGTTGCTCGTTACACGTCAGCAGACACACACGCCTCCTCGTTACCTACGACCAATCGCAACGGCTCACAGCGTGTCCGAAGGCCAATCGCTACGGCTCACAGGGGGTCCGAGGACCAATCGCTGCAGCTCCCTGCGGGTCAAGAGAACAATCACAACAGCTCACTGTGTGTGTCCACAGCCAAGACTGCTCACACACTCATCTTTGTGTTTTCACTCTCAAGAGTTTCATTCATGTCTGCTATCCTGCCAAGCTTAACTTGACTCATACTAATCATGTTCATATCATCTCTTTATAACAATCAGGCCACAAACAACCTTGTGTATTCCTACTTGTCTTTTTATTGATCTCAAAACAAAAACTCTGCTGATGACACCACATCACCCCGTTCAGCACACAACTACTCAGCCAAAAGTGCTAGCAAGAAACACAAGATTATCGCACAAGTCATTCCTCAGACACGTCACTCATTCCAAATTCTGGGACGGTTTGTTGGAGACATTTTCTTCTGCCGTGACTCAGGAATGACTTGCGCAGCCATTCTCAACTCCAGTCCTCGCGACGTCTCCCTCGTGAACAGAACCCGTGAGGACCGGAGTTGAGAACCGCTGCACTGCGGGTACCAAAAAACATTGTCGGACAAGTCATTCCTCAGACACACCACCAAAAAGCACCCCAACCGATACACATTTGGAGCATCTCCCAGTGTCAAATCCACACTGCACATTTCAATGACACAGTTCGTTGGAGGGATTTGCTTTTCTTGTGGTGTGCCTCACGAATGACTTCTTTGCTAGTGCTTCCAATCTTTCCTCCCTGTAGCCCAATCGCTAGACTTGGGGATCAAACATTGGAAGCACTAGACCGCTTGTGTTCCCAGTCGAAAATTCACAGCCTCTCAATCCATCACTGCTTTAAAACAACCAAACACGACTTCTTTCCAATAGCATAGCTTGTCCCATTCTTTTACAAAGTGAATGATGTCAACAACAATACAACAAGCCATCCCAGTGGAAAGAAAACGTCTTCAACTCAAAGCTGCTTATTCTCGACCAGGAGCACACACTCACCAGGCTCCAAACTCACCCGGCGCCGCTTCCTCTCGACGCTCAATCAAAGTCCTGCGGAAACAAAAACACAAACCATTTCAAACCACTTGCAATCACCACCAAACAACTTCAGCTCCAACGTTGACGTCCGTACTCACCGTGCGTGTGCGCTCCTGTGCATCGGAGTCCTCTTCCCCGTTCCACAAACATTTGCACTTACAGACAGACTGCTTCGCCTTGGCGTTCGTTCACTCTATATTCAAATTAACACGTGCCATTTACAATCGCTTACAAACAGAGCTACAAAAAAACACACATTCTTTAATCATTTACACACATATTCACACAAACAAGCCTTCACATCTTTCTCTGCTTCACAGTAGTTGCGCTCCATTGTCACAGTGAAACGTCACTTGCGGTGACCGACGCAAGTCCACGGGAGTGCCGTTTCGGACAGAGTCCACGATGTCGCACGGGTGGCTCGGTTGCGCGTGCGAGACCGCTTTCCTCCCACAAGCCATGAGGTGCCATGAGGGTTCCACCGTCCTAGTGTGACCCGAGACCGTCACCCTTTTCCCTAGATGGCACGTCAAACACAGAGAACGGAAAACAAATTCAATTACTCCGTAACGCACCACCTTTCGTTACTCCAATGTTTAACTAAACATGTGTATGTTCTGACCTCTTCCATCTTCACTTTGCCTCAACAGAACCACTGCAGAAAGAGAGGGACCAAAGCCAGCTTACTCCGTTTGATCTTCATAAGAGGACGGCAGCAGTGAGCCGTCGGGTGAAAACCGGACGCGATGAACCCAGCTCGGGTGGTGACTGTGTCGGACTTAGAACACAACAATTGGGTTTGTAAATGCTTCTCTTCTCTGGCCTTGCACCAAGGCCTACCTGGAAACCAACCGTCAGTAAACGCCCTCTGCTCCAGCTGATTTCCGTTCAGAGAGAGAGAGAGAGAGAGAGAGAAAATAAACACAGGAATTTCAATTTCATATCTCAATTCTTTCTCAATTGAGGAACATCAGCAAATCTAACAAACTGTACAAATACCTCTTTGTCACCTCATTCCACGGAGTCGTTGATGAGATGAGCCGATCCCATTACCTGAGCTTTTTCTTTAAAGCTCCTAAAAAAAAGTCATCCTTCCAAAATCCCCTCCCATCAGAGAAACCACCAAAGGAGAACCTAATGGAAGAAAGTGAGGTAGAGGACAGTTGACAAACTCAATCAAACAAACTGATCATTAATCTAGTTGGACCTTTACCTTCACTCACAATGCTGCAGCCCTGTTCTGGACATTTCTGTGGCTTCCCATTGACATACAAACCACTTCCAGTCTTGGACCTTCACAAAAACAAACAGCACCACGTACCTCCGAGTGACTGCCGTGTTGCCTTTCCGTCAGCTCCAACCAGTCTGGACGTTCTCTGACTTCAGCGAGCCATTTAAAGGCCACAATGCATGACATGCTGCTCTGTGATTGGCTAATTAGATCAGAGTTAACAAGCAGGTGTAACTGATAATGCGACAGGCCTATACAGCGTAGACGCTTATCAAGGAATGCTACTTTTAAATCAACTAAACAGTGTTTCACATTTCTGCAAGCCAGGCGTCATCTTTTATCAAAGGATGCCACAAGGATGAAGTTTCTCATTTCTTTCTTTCTTTCTTTCTTTCTTTCTTTCTTTACAACAGTCCCAGCCGGTATTGATTTTGACCTTCATATATTGCAATATTGAATGGATCTACACAAATCACTCTTAAAGTATGCTTCCTGGCCTAATAACTCTTTTTTTGGATGGAAACCAAAAAGAAGGGGACAAATGCCAATGTGTGTGTCTGTGTGTGTGTGTGTGTGTGTGTGTGCATATGTGCCTATATCTTTGATTTTTTTCATATCTTTTATTTCAAGCTTTTTACAACCACCCCACCCCATGCCAGCATATAAGTAACAAGAAAACAAAGTACATCAATAATACTACAAACCAATCAAATAAACAAGTACATACGCACAAAAACATACAATGCACATTCCCACTATACAAATAGTACTTGAATACACGTCGTCAGCGATGCTCTCACCCTCACCCGGGCGATTGTGTCCAGGTTTATTTTCTATTTTCCATCGCGCTGCCTTTTCAGCGGCTTCTGGCCAGCGAAGCCCACTTCGACCGGCTCACGGCGGGCTTTCCTTCACCCGTTCCTCCGACGCTCGGCCCTCTTTCTTTCCTGGGCTTCCTCCGTTCGAGTCCCAGTAACCATATCCAGTCGGTGCCAGTCTCTCGCTGTTGCCGGCACGCCCCCTTGGGTCTTTCTAGGAAGGACATCGTACACCGACTGGACCAAGAACTTGAAATGGTGCGCTGGAGGACAGGCCCGCCTTCCAAAGTTCTCAGCTGTTTGCTCCCGCTTTGTCCAGGCACCCCGAGCTTCCTCCACCTCAGCTCGTACCTCCTCCAAATACACACATATTAAAAGTCAAACGTTTCTAAGAAAATGCCAATACCCATTTTAACTCCTTTCTTCCACATCAACAAAATTGCTTTGTTCGCTATTGTACAGTCTGAATTTGATTAAGATTACAGGTCACTGAAGAAGGGGCCCAGCCAAATATTGCACTATTGGGATCATGAGGAAAATCACTCTTAACCCTTATGTGCTGTTGTGGCTTTTTTCAGCCACTAAGGTCTGGTGTTTTCCAGTCTCGATTTGGCCGTCACTTTTTCTTTGTTTCGGCGAACGGAATGATTTTTGGTGACGAATCTTATTTTGACACATATTTTGGGAAAATGCTTTGAAATTTTTCCAAAACTCAACAGTACACTCTGGCCAAATTCACTACCCTTTCGTTCTGTTCGTGGCTGAAAAAAAGCCACTACTTTAAACTGCTGTAAAAATGTATCAGCTAAATATTTTTGTCACATTTTTTGCCATAAATCTATGAACCGACCTCAGTCCTGATCAAAACTGCTCAATTTTACAAAAAACATCAGGATTTCAACTCTTGAATTGCCAAATTCATAAATGGTGTCACTGATTTGGGAACAAAAACAACACGCAAAATGACTTCTTTTCAACATCACAGTCTTGGACATGTCAAAGATTAGAAACAACATTGGTTTTGATGCATTGTTCGTTTTCGTGCAGCATCACAATTTCACTTTTTCTCCCTCGTTTACTGTTCGTGGCTGTTTTTGCCCCGTTGACTTCCATTGTAACAACATTTTTTGATTGCAAAGCCATGACACCATAAAATCGTGCATTTTTCATTGTTGATGGTTTTCCCTGTTGGGAACAGGTCAAATTTGTCCTTTTTACTGTTGATAACCAGGTGGAACCATTAACCCTTCACACAGGCCCCTTTATGGAGTATAATAGCATATTACAGTGTGTGTGTGTGTGTGTGTGTGTGTGTGTGTGTGTGTGTGTGTGTGAGAGAGAGTGTGAGAACTCACCTTGATGCGTCTGAGAAAATAAAAACATACACTTGAGCTCTCAAAACTACATGGAGTAAACAAAAACAAAGTACGTTTTTGCCAGCATTTGCAGACTAAACAAAAACAAAGCAAGTGGATATAAACGCTTGTCATTTGATGGTGAGAAGAGCAACGAGCAACATGAGAGAGGGCTTGACTTGTCTTGTAGTGAACTTTTAGAGATGATTATGCGGTCTGACCCCTCCAGCGAGCTGCAGGAGGTACTGTCTTTTCACTCTGACCGCAGACTCAGGACAGTCAGATCCTGGCTTGATCCCGATGATCCTGGATCTGGGTGGACTGGGAGAATCTCGAGAGGGACACGGTGGCTCTGAAAATCGCACGACCGCTGCGATAATCCTATACAGGCGACGTGTGGACTCCCCTCTGGATCTGTAGACGCTGGCCAAAATCAGCAGCCCCATGTAGGCACAGAGATCTGTGGAGTCCACCCCAGTCCAGTTTCTCATTGTGCGGTGCCCATGGAGATTGGTCATGCTGACAGTGAGGTCAGTCGTCTCCTCCGTAAAAAACAGATTGAACACAGAATCCATGTTCCGGACCCTTGCGATAGCATAGCGTGACGGCCCTCGACTCACGCCTCTTGCAGGCTGAAGAAAGGGAGTTGTGTCCGCATTGGTGGAAAACCATTCTTCACCATTTATCCCAATCCACCTAGATCCAGGATCTACCTAGAGCTCACTGAAGGCAAGGAGGATTCAGAGGATCCTGGATCTGTGGACTCCACAGATCTCTGTGCCTACATGGGGCTGCTGATTTTGGTCTACAGATCCACAGGGGAGTCCACACGTTTCCTGTGGGATGATCGCAGCGGTCGTGCCATTTTCAGAACCACCGTGTCGCTCTCGAGATTCTCCCAGTCCACCCAGATCCAGGATCATCGGGATCAAGCCAGGATCTGACTGTCCTGAGTCTGCGGTCAGAGAGAGAAGACAATACCTCCTGCAGCTCGCTGGAGGGGTCAGACCGCATAATCATCTCTAAAAGTTCACTACAAGACAAGTCAAGCCCTCTCTCATGTTGCACGCTGCTCTTCTCACCATCAAATGACAAGCGTTTCTATCCACTTGCTTTGTTTTTGTTTAGTCTGCAATTCTCACCATCAAAAGGCAGCAGATGCATAAATACACTTACTTTGTTTTTGTTTACTCCATGTAGTTTTGAGAGCTCAAGTGTATATTTTTATTTTCTCAGACGCATCAAGGTGAGTTCTCACACTCTCACACACACACACACACACACACACACACACACTGTAATATGCTATTATACTCCATAAAGGGGCCTGTCTAAAGGGTTAATGGTTCCACCTGGTTATCGACAGTAAAAATGACACATTTTACCTCTTCCCAACAGGGAAAACCATCAACAATGAGAAATGCACGATTTTATGGTGTCATGGCTTTGCAATGAAAAAATGTGGTTACAATGGAAGTCAACGGGGCAAAAACAGCCACGAACAGTAAACGAGGGAGAAAAAGTGAAATTGTGATGCTGCACGAAAACGAACAATGCATCAAAACCAATGTTGTTTCTAATCTTTGACATGTCCACAATCATATTTTATATTGAAAATAAGTCATTTTGTGTGTGTGTTTTTTTTCCCCCCCAAATCAATGACATCATTTATGAATTTGCCAATTAAAGAGTTAAAATCCTCAATTTTTCCCTTAAAATTTAGCACTTTTGATCAGGACCGAGGTCGGTTCATAGATTTATGCAAAAAAATGTTAACAAAATATTTATCTGATACATTTTTACAGCGGTTTAAAGTAGTGGCTTTTTTCAGCCACGAACATAACGAAAGGGTAGTGCATTTGAACAATGCACAAGGGTTAAGTATCTTTGAGTAAAAAAAAATACACTAAAAAAACCTCCGTCCAGATTTTACTTCTTTTTGCCCAGAACCACAATAAATGAGCCAATGGACTTGGACTTGGCCAAGATCCTACTTGGTAGGGGTGTGCGATATGACGATTTTTAATCGTGGACGATTAACATGTCTCCACGATCTGCTTTTGAAGAAATATCGTAGTATCGTGTTACAGTGCATTTTATCAGTTCAGTTCTGGCGCCCCGTCTCAACTGTACAAACGCGACGTAGCCTACACACCACACGTGAATGAATAGGTACCGTATGGGACACTGCAATTCACAAAAGTTCATTATTTGCATAAGCCTTGCCGGTTAAACATTTAATTGACGCGCTGATGCGCTGTTCTACCGTGCGCTTTCCTGACCGCATACCCCCCGACGCTCACAGGCACTAGAAGCCTGTCAAGTTATCTTTCAAGTCTTATTATGCTAATACTGTTAAATACACAAAATGTTTACAAAAACAGGCTGTGTCTAAAGTAAAAGCTAACATTTGAGAGAACATCTGGTGTAAGATGCGTCTATATTAAACGCGTCGCGTGCTGGTCTAAAAGCGACAGGAATGGGCTATATGCACGCATAAGTTCCGCATTTGACGTAAGGATGCTCGTCCATTTCCGGTTGTGTAGATTTAAGCGGAGGAGAACCGAGGAAAACGGGATTATGGCAGAGTCTTCAAAATTTACTGTCCTCCCGTCTTTGAAACGAAACGTACACACGTTCAGATGTAATTTTATATATAGTTATATTTATTTAATATAATTTTAAAAAGAAGCATAAACACAACGAGGGGTGTCTGTTTTATCTGTTTTTGTGACTAACGTTTCATTAGTATAACCATGGAGTATAAAATTCAATATAAATTCTCGGTATTGCATTGGACTCTATGATCGGCGGAAGTTATCGAGCATCCCTAATGCTTCACCGGAAATACCGCCGTGCATAGAGCCCATAAATAGTACTGCCACATGTCCTTAAAGGGATAGTTCACAAAAAAAAAAAACAATCTGTCATTATTTACTTACTCTAATGTTGTTCCAAACCTGTATTCATTTCTTTCTTGTGCTGAACACAAAAGACGATTTTTTTTTTATGTGGGTAACCAAACAGTTGCTGGTCCCCATTAACTTCCAGGAGAGAACCTATAGATTATTTTTATAGATAAAAAACTATAGGGGGACCAGGCAGCAACTGTTCGGTTACCTACATTATTCAAAATAACTTTTATTTTCAACAGAAGAAAGAAACTAATTCATTTTTGAGGGAACTATCCCTTTAGTAAAAGAAAACAAAAAAAAAACACAAGGAGAAAATCACTCTCTGACTGAGAACTTTAATAGTAGCTTTAATAAGAATCAATGTATTCAGTGAAGTCTATTTTAATTTCATATTTGTTTAATTTAATTACTTTCTTCAATGCTACTGCTAAATACACCTAGTGCATCTGAAAAATTAATGCACTATTTATTTAATTTGAATATTAATTTGTGTAATGTTTATCTTGTCTTATTTTTTTAATAACAAAAAAAATAATGACAAAGATTTTTATCTTCGCCACTGGCCTAAATGTGTGGCTTTCTTTTTTCTTTTGTTACCTAAGGCTTTGTTTTTTAACATAGGGACATTAGTTTGGCTGTAATGAACAGCCACTTCCAAAATATTAATACCAAATTGAAAAAGAATCGTGATAAAAAATCGTGCTCGTGATTTTCCTAAAAAAATCGTGATATGATATTTTTTCCATATCGCCCACCCCTACTACTTGGCCTCGTTGGACTTGCACTTAACCCTTATGTGCTGTTGTGGCTTTTTTTTTTTTTAGTCTTAATTACACTTTTTCCTCTTAAAAAATGTGTCATTTTTACTGTTGATAACCAGGTGGAACCATTTAACCCTTTAGACAGGCCTGTGCAAAAAAAAAAAAAAGCTTCGTTTCTGGCTTTTTACAATAGCATATTACAGTGTGAGTGAGTGAATGAGTGAGAGAGTGTGAGAACTCACCTTGATGCTTCTGAGAAAATACAAATATACACTTCAGCTCTCAAAAACAAAGTAAGTGTATTTATGCATCTGCTCAAGTTTTTTTGCAGGAGGTATTGTCTTCTCACTCTGACCGCAGACTCAGGACAGTCAGATCCTGGCTTGATCCTGATGATCCTGACATGGTGGCTCTGAAAATCACACGACCACTGCGATCATCCCACAGGAGACGTGTGGACTCCCCTCTGAATCCTCCTCGTCTTCATTGGAAGCTTGAGATGATGACGACGAGGGTGCCACATCCAAACCAGGATCTGACTGTACACAATACCTCCTGCAAAAAAAACTTCAGCACTTTCAGTTTTGAGAGCTGCATTGTATATTTTTATTTTCTCAGATGCATCAAGGTGAGTTCTCACACTCTCTCACTCACGCGCGCGCGCACGCACGCACGCACGCACACACACACACACTGTAATATGCTATAATACTCCATAAAGGGGCCTGTCTAAAGGGTTAATGGTTCCACCTGCTTATCGACAGTAAAAATGACAAATTTTACCTCTTCCCAACAGGGAAAACCATCAACAATCAAAAATGCACGATTTTATGGTGTCATGGCTTTGCAATCAAAAAATGTGGTTATAATGGAAGTCAATGGGGCAAAAACAGCCACGAACAGTAAATGAGGGAGAAAAAGTGAAATTGTGATGCTGCACAAAAACAAACAATGCATCAAAACCAATGTTGTTTCTAATCTTTCACATGTCCAAGACTGTGATAAAAGGTAAAAAAAAAAAAAAATCCAGTCCACAATCATATTTTATATTGAAAATAAGTCATTTTGTGTGTTTTTTTTTTCCCAAATCAGGGACATCATTTATGAATTTGCCAATTAAAGAGTTAAAATCCTCACTTTGTTTCCTATGCGCACGTGACGACCACGAACGAAGCATGAGCGCCAGCAACTAAACTTCCAACTAGGGGTGTGCGTGCGTCTCACGGTTTTTGATCGTGGACAATTCAAATATATCTGATCTGCTTTTGAAGAAAACTTATAGTAGGCTATCGTGCATTCTATCGGTTCAATTCTGGCGCCTTCACCTCAACACCGCAATTCACAAAAGTTCATTATTTGCATGTGCGTCAAAGTCTTGCTAAGTAAACGTATCATTCACGTGCTGTGCTGATGCGCTGTTCTAACATCCGCTTTTCTGAATTCTGACTAATATGGACAGTAATGACGATGAATGGATTGCACCTTTGACGGTGGATGGTGTGACTGTGCCAATGAAAAATAGACACAGGTGCACAAGTAAATGTCCTGCCGAGAAAATGCTACAATAAGATGAGCACTAGGCCAAAAGTGAGACCAAACAAACTGGACTTGAGGGCATTCAACGATCAGCCGATTCCACATATGGGTGTTTTCAGAGCGAGTCTTAAAGGAGAAGGACGCACCATAAATGCTCTGTTTGTTCTAGTAGAGGAGGATAGACGGCCGATTTTAGGTCTGAAAGGTCCGATTTCATGTCATTGATAGCGCTCTAGTGACTACTAGGGGCACAGCACACAGCAAACGGATGGACACGTGTGCCGATTCTACTGCTGAGATAATGAGAGAATACAAGGATCTGTTCCAGGGTGTCGGTTGCTTACCAAATCAGTACAAAATACGGCAAAAAAAGGTCGGTACAGACTTGTTTCACCTAGCGGGGAGGGACTACCTTGTCATAATGGACTACAAGTCAAACTATCCGGAGCTGGCGATGTTGACTAACACAACAGCACAACAAGTGATAAAACGCACTAAAGCCATCTTCGCCAGACATGGAATTCCAGCGACTGTGGTGAGTGACAACGGACCACAGTTCAGCAGTCAGGATTACAGAGACTTTGCAGATACTTACGGTTTTGAGCATGTAACATCGAGTCCGCTGTAGATTGCAGATTGTAAAGCGTCTGCTGAGACTGGAGAGGATCCTTATTTAGCACTGCTGAAATTCTCATGAACAGGAAGCTGAGAACACGGCTACCCTCAGGAGAACACCGGCTTCAAAAGAGACACGGAGATTATGCAAAGGTGAACAGCCAGAGCAAAGCCTATGACAGGAATGCCAAACAGTTATGTCCACTGGAACATCAGATGTGATGGAAAATGGGGACCTGTAGCGAAGGTCATCAAAGAGACAACACCAAGATCCTACGAGGTACTTACTGAGTATGGCAACACACTGCGAAGAAATCGCCGTCACCTGCTGAAAGTGTATGGAAAGTACAGACATAGTTATCTCTGATGGACCAACTGAGAAAACACTCACCTAGCTCTACAGCTTTGACAGAACACATCACAAAAAACTCACCTTCCACTGAGATAGGTGGGGGAAGACCACGTCGTCATGCAATGAGACCTAAAAGACTGATTGAAGAATGTTAAGTTGGGTTTAAAAAATCAAATAAAAAACCCTTTACTTAGTATTTACTGAGAATTTATTTAGTCATATGCAAGATTGTCAAGTACTTACTTGTTCTTTTGTTGTTGCTGTTATTTTGAGTAAGTGCTGTTAAAGTAGACAGACCTTGTCATTGTAAAAAAAATTCCCCAGGGAGATCGTGGAAACTTTGCTCCGGCCAGACCCGATCATGTGGTCAGAGTTATGCAAGACCATCTTGTTGGTGGAGCTCACTGTCCCATGGGAGGAGGGAATGGAGGCTGCCAACGAACGGAAGCGTGCCAAGTACGCAGATCTGGTAGAAGCCTGCAAAGAGGCTGGCTGGAAAGCCACCACGTGGCCAGTTGAAGTGGGATGCAGGGGCTTTGTTGGGTCCTCAACGGTTCATCTGCCAGCAAGGGATGGGGGCCAAGTAACATCTAGGGCATCAGCAGGGGGTGGCAGGGAGTGATCCCTGCCATCGCTCCGCCACCAGGAGATGTACCGGGGTTAAAGGAGCGAAACATCGATGACTGGTGGTCCCCAGCTGATGACCCATCTTATGCCAAAGAGGTGGAGCACACCTGCACAAAAGGCACCGGTGGAGGTGCGACAGGCGGCGATGCCCAGCAGGTCGACCATCAGCCTGTATTTCAATGAGGAGCCCAAGAGTCTTCCAAAGTTACTTTTAACGTAACTTCAGCCGTCACATATCCCGCGAGATGCTCCCCCGCATTAGTGACACGGTTCACCCATTTACGCTCTGTGCCATCCGTAACTTGTCTAATTCATTTATCATTTGATTCTCTCTTACAGTCAATATTGTACTACGTTTTACTACATTAGTGCAGTTTGTATTCGAACCTGGCCTCAGCAAAAGTGGAGCCCGTCAGGAGACGGTATACGATTCTTCCTTGCCCGTTTCCTTGCTTGCCGTGGCAACAGCCTTGACGTGCCGGGTTTCCTCCTCTGCTTTTGCTTAACGTAGACCAACTTTCTCAACAAAAACATTTGATATTTCCATGCACCACAACATTTATTTACAAAATAATTCATCACAATACTTACCAACAGTTGCTCCAGGTCGTGCTTCGCCATCTCTGTGAGATTAAGGTTGGGTGATTCAGATTTGTCTTGCCACAGCACCGTGCATCACAGACACCGCTTCGACCGCCGAAAGCGGCCCGATGTACTTTGTTCCACCCTATGTTACGACAAATTTCAACAAACTCTAATATCAATCGTAAGATCTAATTGCTGCTTTTCAGATTTTGCAAATGCCCTTTCAATTTAAAGTTCAATATCTGCCATTCAACAACAGCAATCATGTTCACTGTTTAAGTTGTTCATCATTATCCATGTCTAAGCTACACAAATCTTTGTTCTTAAAAAATATATCATCTTTCATTTTACAGATATCCCCAAATTGTCAGGAGTCAACTTTTGTTCTGCTTTTTCTCTCGCACACCTGTGTCCTTTCCCAATCAGCGATCTCTCTCTCCTGCTCTCCACAGATCTCTGGGCCTACATGGGGCTGCTGATTTTGGCCAGCGTCTACAGATCCAGAGGGGAGTCCACACGTTGCCTGTGGGACGATCGCAGTGGTCGTGCGATTTTCAGAGCCACCGTGTCCCTCTCGAGATTCTCCCAGTCCATCCAGATCCAGGATCAATAGCGTACACACACTCATGGTCATATTTTAGGTCTGGTTATTTCTAAAGGTCTTGGCCAAGTCAAAGTCTTGGCAATTTTAATATTGCGCTACGCAAGGCTAGACAGCTCTATATATCGGAAATGATTAACAATGGTATTAATAATACACGTACCTTATTTATCATGGTTGACAAGCTTATGCATCTAATACGGCAAATACCATCAGAGTTTGCGTCCACTATGAAATGTAATTAATTAATGTTTTTTTAGTGAAAAAATTACAACTATTAGACGGATTATTGGTATTACACAGTCTAATAATGACTCTGTACCGCCACTACAAGCACCAAGGCAAAACTTGCTTATGTCACATTTGAATGTAATCAACCAAAAAATTCTAGAAGAAATACTTAGACATCTTAAATCTTCCACGTGCTGTCTAGACATACTGCCTTCATACTTTTTTAAAACAATTTTTAGCTCTATAGTAACAGATGTGCTGCAAATAGTTAATAGTTCGTTGCAATCGGGCATTTTTCCAACGTCCTTGAAAACCGCTGCCATTAAGCCAATATTAAAAAAAGAGAACGATGGATGCTTCGATTATGAATAACTATAGACCTATTTCTAATCTCTCTTTTATAGCCAAGATTATTGAAAAAGCTGTGTTTACCCAACTAAATGACTTTGTCACATTAAGTGGTCTTTTGGATACACATCAGTCAGGTTTTCGACCTCGACATAGCACTAATCAAAGTTTTAAATGATATACGGCTGAATACTGACTCTGATAAAATAACAGTTTTGGTTCTATTAGATCTCAGTGCAGCATTTGACACTGTTGATCATAGAATTCTTATAGATAGGCTGGAAAACTGGGTAGGAGTCTCCGGAATAGTCCTTGATTGGTTCAGATCTTACCTGAATCGTCGGAGCTACTTTGGTAAGATCGGAAATTCTGAATCTGATAGGGTGGCCATGACGTGCGGAGTGCCACAGGGATCAGTTCTACCTTTAGGCCAGATTATACAGAATAATGACATTAATTACCATAGTTACGCCGATGACACTCAAATATATATGGCTTTTGATTCAGATGACAATAGTTCAATAGACGCTTTATGTCACTGTATAGAACAAATAAAAACCTGGATGAATCTACATTTTTTACAACTAAACCAAGATAAAACCGAGGTTATTGTGTTTGGTAACAAAAATAAAAGAATAAGCGTTATTAAAGAATTAGATTCAAGTGCGTAATCTTGTTGTTATGATACACTCAGATCTATACATTTAATAGTCATATCAGAGCGGTCACCAAAACAGCATTCTATCATTTGAAAAATATCTCGAGAATTAAAGGATCGGTGCCTCAAAAAGACCTAGAAAGGCTTATCCACGCTTTTATCTCTAGTAGGGTGGACTACTGTAATGGCTTATTAACCGGACTTCCGAAGAAGACTGTAAAACAGCTGCAGCTTGTTCAGAACGCTGGGACCAAGAGAATAGAGCACATCACTCCAGTTCTTAAAACTTTGCATTGGCTCCCAATTAACTATAGAATAGTCTTTAAAGTGATGCTTTTAGTCTATAAAGCACTGAATTGTTTAGGCCCTGAGTACATTTCCCAAATGTTTGAAAAATATAAACCTAACAGGACTCTTACATCAATACACTCAGGTCAGCTAGTGGAGCACAGAGTTAGAACAAAATATGGAGAAGCTCCGTTTAGCATCTCTGCTGTACACGACTGGAACAAACTACCAGAAGATGTTAGATGTGCCCCGAATGTATTGATTTTTACATCTAAGTTGAAAACTTTTCTTTTCTCACAAGCTTATGACTGAGATCTTAAACTTAGCTATACTGTGTAGTTTTAAATTTGTCTATTTATTTTTTATTAAATCTTTATTATCTTTTTTGTGCATGTTTTGTATCTGCTATTTTTTCATGATGTTTTTACTTTTTGTAAAGCACATTGAAGTACTTTGATGGAGTGAATTGTGCTATATAAATAAACTTGTTGTTGTTGTTGTTGTTGTCGTTTATGTATATATATTTGCAAAATACCAACTTTTAAGGCCAAACACTAGGTGAATAGGGTAAGATTTTAAAATAATAGATATGACCACGAAACTTCCTCAGTTGATTAAACAAGGACGTATTTGATTAGGACATCACAGTTAACTTAGGTCACCAGGGCTGGGCGATATATCGATATATTTCAAATTTGCGCTATGATCCTTGCTCCAAGCAAGCTGCTGACTGCTTTTGTACAAATATGTAGCAGCTATATCGTGCATTCTGTCAGTTGCAGTCCTGACACCTCCGTCTCAACAGCATTAGTGTACAACGCGAGAAATATTAACGCAGAGGAACGGCTACATCAGTTCAGCGAGTTCACAAAAGTTAATTTGCACGTGCTTTAAAACCTTCACGGTTAAACATGTCATTCATATGCGCTGTTCTGAGCGCGAACACCCGACGCGCACATGCATTAAAAGCTTGTCTAACAGTGCCTGGTTGCTGGACTAAGTTATCTTTTGAGTATTATTTCGCTAATACTCTCAAATACACACAAGGTTTACATAAGAACAGTTGGTTATGTCTAAACTCAAAGCAAACCGACAAAATTGAGAGAAATCTGCTTGTCAAATGCTCCGTGTATATTAAACGTGTCGCGTACAGGTCTTAAAGTGACAGTAGCCCTAATAATAAAAATGCAGCCGCTTGTTCTTAAAGGGATAGTTGACCCAAAAATAAAAATTCTCTCATTTTATTCACTGTAATGTTGTTCCAAATTTGTAGTAATTTATTTCTTGTGCTGAACAAAAAAGAAGATATTTTGAATAATGTGGGAATGTGGTCAGTTGCTGGTCCCCATTGACTTCCATAGGGAAAATTTACTCATGGCCCTCTATCAGAATTTGGGAAGATTGGAGAAACTTAATTTTTCGCCCCCCAAAAAAAACGTAAGGGGTACCACTGTCGTTTTTTTTTTCGGGCCTAATTTTTGAGTTTCGATATCTCAGCTCTGGAAGGGGCTAGAGCCTCCATTTTTGCACTCAGGTCTAAGTCTCATGGCCCTCTATCAGAATTTGGGAAGATTGGAGAAACTTAATTTTTCGCCCCCAAAAAAAAAACGTAAGGGGTACCACTGTCGTTTTTTTTTTTCGGGCCTAATTTTTGAGTTTCGATATCTCAGCTCACGAAGGGGCTAGAGCCTCCATTTTTGCACTCAGGTCTAAGTCTCATGGCCCTCTATCAGAATTTGGGAAGATTGGAGAAACTTAATTTTTCGCCCAAAAAAAAAAACGTAAGGGGTACCACTGTCGTTTTTTTTTCGGGCCTAATTTTTGAGTTTCGATATCTCAGCTCTGGAAGGGGCTAGAGCCTCCATTGTTGCACTCAGGTCTAAGTCTCATGGCCCTCTATCAGAATTTGGGAAGATTGGACAAACTTAATTTTTCGCCCAAAAAAAAAAACGTAAGGGGTACCACTGTCGTTTTTTTTTTCGGGCCTAATTTTTGAGTTTCGATATCTCAGCTCTGGAAGGGGCTAGAGCCTCCATTTTTGCACTCAGGTCTAAGTCTCATGGCCCTCTATCAGAATTTGGGAAGATTGGAGAAACTTAATTTTTCGCCCCAAAAAAAAAACGTAAGGGGTACCACTGTCGTTTTTTTTTCGGGCCGAATTTTTGAGTTTCCATATCTCCGCTCTGGAAGGGTCTAGAGCCTCCATTGTTGCACTCAGGTCTAAGTCTCATGGCCCTCTATCAGAATTTGGGAAGATTGGAGAAACTTAATTTTTCGCCCAAAAAAAAAAACGTAAGGGGTACCACTGTCGTTTTTTTTTCTGGCCTAATTTTTGAGTTTCGATATCTCAGCTCTGGAAGGGGCTAGAGCCTCCATTTTTGCACTCAGGTCTAAGTCTCATGGCCCTCTATCAGAATTTGGGAAGATTGGAGAAACTTAATTTTTCGCCCAAAAAAAAAAACGTAAGGGGTACCACTGTCGTTTTTTTTTCTGGCCTAATTTTTGAGTTTCGATATCTCAGCTCTGGAAGGGGCTAGAGCCTCCATTTTTGCACTCAGGTCTAAGTCTCATGGCCCTCTATCAGAATTTGGGAAGATTGGAGAAACTTAATTTTTCGCCCAAAAAAAAAAACGTAAGGGGTACCACTGTCGTTTTTTTTTCGGGCCTAATTTTTGAGTTTCGATATCTCAGCTCTGGAAGGGGCTAGAGCCTCCATTTTTGCACTCAGGTCTAAGTCTCATGGCCCTCTATCAGAATTTGGGAAGATTGGAGAAACTTAATTTTTCTCCCAAAAAAAAAAACGTAAGGGGTACCACTGTCGTTTTTTTTTCGGGCCTAATTTTTGAGTTTCGATATCTCAGCTCTGGAAGGGGCTAGAGCCTCCATTTTTACACTCAGGTCTAAGTCTCATGGCCCTCTATCAGAATTTGGGGAGATTGGAGAAACTTAATTTTTCGCCCCAAAAAAAAAACGTAAGGGGTACCACTGTCGTTTTTTTTTCGGGCCGAATTTTTGAGTTTCGATATCTCAGCTCTGGAAGGGGCTAGAGCCTCCATTTTTGCACTCAGGTCTAAGTCTCATGGCCCTCTATCAGAATTTGGGAAGATTGGAGAAACGTAATTTTTCGCCCCAAAAAAAAAACGTAAGGGGTACCACTGTCGTTTTTTTTTCTGGCCTAATTTTTGAGTTTCGATATCTCAGCTCTGGAAGGGGCTAGAGCCTCCATTTTTGCACTCAGGTCTAAGTCTCATGGCCCTCTATCAGAATTTGGGAAGTTTGGAGAAACTTAATTTTTCGCCCAAAAAAAAAAACGTAAGGGGTACCACTGTCGTTTTTTTTTCGGGCCTAATTTTTGAGTTTCGATATCTCAGCTCTAGAAGGGGCTAGAGCCTCCATTTTTGCACTCAGGTCTAAGTCTCATGGCCCTCTATCAGAATTTGGGAAGATTGGAGAAACTTAATTTTTCTCCCAAAAAAAAAAAACGTAAGGGGTACCACTGTCGTTTTTTTTTCGGGCCTAATTTTTAAGTTTCGATATCTCAGCTCTGGAAGGGGCTAGAGCCTCCATTTTTGCACTCAGGTCTAAGTCTCATGGCCCTCTATCAGAATTTGGGAAGATTGGAGAAACGTAATTTTTCGCCCCAAAAAAAAAACGTAAGGGGTACCACTGTCGTTTTTTTTTCGGGCCGAATTTTTGAGTTTCGATATCTCAGCTCTGGAAGGGGCTAGAGCCTCCATTTTTGCACTCAGGTCTAAGTCTCATGGCCCTCTATCAGAATTTGGGAAGATTGGAGAAACTTAATTTTTCGCCCAAAAAAAAAAACGTAAGGGGTACCACTGTCGTTTTTTTTTTCGGGCCTAATTTTTGAGTTTCGATATCTCAGCTCTGGAAGGGGCTAGAGCCTCCATTTTTGCACTCAGGTCTAAGTCTCATGGCCCTCTATCAGAATTTGGGGAGATTGGAGAAACTTAATTTTTCGCCCCAAAAAAAAAACGTAAGGGGTACCACTGTCGTTTTTTTTTCTGGCCGAATTTTTGAGTTTCGATATCTCAGCTCTGGAAGGGGCTAGAGCCTCCATTTTTGCACTCAGGTCTAAGTCTCATGGCCCTCTATCAGAATTTGGGAAGATTGGAGAAACTTAATTTTTCGCCCAAAAAAAAAAACGTAAGGGGTACCACTGTCGTTTTTTTTTCTGGCCTAATTTTTGAGTTTCGATATCTCAGCTCTGGAAGGGGCTAGAGCCTCCATTTTTACACTCAGGTCTAAGTCTCATGGCCCTCTATCAGAATTTGGGGAGATTGGAGAAACTTAATTTTTCGCCCCAAAAAAAAAACGTAAGGGGTACCACTGTCGTTTTTTTTTCGGGCCGAATTTTTGAGTTTCGATATCTCAGCTCTGGAAGGGGCTAGAGCCTCCATTTTTGCACTCAGGTCTAAGTCTCATGGCCCTCTATCAGAATTTGGGGAGATTGGAGAAACTTAATTTTTCGCCCAAAAAAAAAAAACGTAAGGGGTACCACTGTCGTTTTTTTTTCGGGCCTAATTTTTGAGTTTCGATATCTCAGCTCTGGAAGGGGCTAGAGCCTCCATTTTTGCACTCAGGTCTAAGTCTCATGGCCCTCTATCAGAATTTGGGAAGTTTGGAGAAACTTAATTTTTCGCCCAAAAAAAAAAACGTAAGGGGTACCACTGTCGTTTTTTTTTCGGGCCTAATTTTTGAGTTTCGATATCTCAGCTCTGGAAGGGGCTAGAGCCTCCATTTTTGCACTCAGGTCTAAGTCTCATGGCCCTCTATCAGAATTTGGGAAGATTGGAGAAACTTAATTTTTCTCCCAAAAAAAAAAAACGTAAGGGGTACCACTGTCGTTTTTTTTTTCGGGCCTAATTTTTAAGTTTCGATATCTCAGCTCTGGAAGGGGCTAGAGCCTCCATTTTTGCACTCAGGTCTAAGTCTCATGGCCCTCTATCAGAATTTGGGAAGATTGGAGAAACGTAATTTTTCGCCCCAAAAAAAAAACGTAAGGGGTACCACTGTCGTTTTTTTTTCTGGCCTAATTTTTGAGTTTCGATATCTCAGCTCTGGAAGGGGCTAGAGCCTCCATTTTTGCACTCAGGTCTAAGTCTCATGGCCCTCTATCAGAATTTGGGAAGTTTGGAGAAACTTAATTTTTCGCCCAAAAAAAAAAACGTAAGGGGTACCACTGTCGTTTTTTTTTCGGGCCTAATTTTTGAGTTTCGATATCTCAGCTCTAGAAGGGGCTAGAGCCTCCATTTTTGCACTCAGGTCTAAGTCTCATGGCCCTCTATCAGAATTTGGGAAGATTGGAGAAACTTAATTTTTCTCCCAAAAAAAAAAAACGTAAGGGGTACCACTGTCGTTTTTTTTTCGGGCCTAATTTTTAAGTTTCGATATCTCAGCTCTGGAAGGGGCTAGAGCCTCCATTTTTGCACTCAGGTCTAAGTCTCATGGCCCTCTATCAGAATTTGGGAAGATTGGAGAAACGTAATTTTTCGCCCCAAAAAAAAAACGTAAGGGGTACCACTGTCGTTTTTTTTTCGGGCCGAATTTTTGAGTTTCGATATCTCAGCTCTGGAAGGGGCTAGAGCCTCCATTTTTGCACTCAGGTCTAAGTCTCATGGCCCTCTATCAGAATTTGGGAAGATTGGAGAAACTTAATTTTTCGCCCAAAAAAAAAAACGTAAGGGGTACCACTGTCGTTTTTTTTTTCGGGCCTAATTTTTGAGTTTCGATATCTCAGCTCTGGAAGGGGCTAGAGCCTCCATTTTTGCACTCAGGTCTAAGTCTCATGGCCCTCTATCAGAATTTGGGGAGATTGGAGAAACTTAATTTTTCGCCCCAAAAAAAAAACGTAAGGGGTACCACTGTCGTTTTTTTTTCTGGCCGAATTTTTGAGTTTCGATATCTCAGCTCTGGAAGGGGCTAGAGCCTCCATTTTTGCACTCAGGTCTAAGTCTCATGGCCCTCTATCAGAATTTGGGAAGATTGGAGAAACTTAATTTTTCGCCCAAAAAAAAAAACGTAAGGGGTACCACTGTCGTTTTTTTTTCTGGCCTAATTTTTGAGTTTCGATATCTCAGCTCTGGAAGGGGCTAGAGCCTCCATTTTTACACTCAGGTCTAAGTCTCATGGCCCTCTATCAGAATTTGGGGAGATTGGAGAAACTTAATTTTTCGCCCCAAAAAAAAAACGTAAGGGGTACCACTGTCGTTTTTTTTTCGGGCCGAATTTTTGAGTTTCGATATCTCAGCTCTGGAAGGGGCTAGAGCCTCCATTTTTGCACTCAGGTCTAAGTCTCATGGCCCTCTATCAGAATTTGGGGAGATTGGAGAAACTTAATTTTTCGCCCAAAAAAAAAAAACGTAAGGGGTACCACTGTCGTTTTTTTTTCGGGCCTAATTTTTGAGTTTCGATATCTCAGCTCTGGAAGGGGCTAGAGCCTCCATTTTTGCACTCAGGTCTAAGTCTCATGGCCCTCTATCAGAATTTGGGAAGTTTGGAGAAACTTAATTTTTCGCCCAAAAAAAAAAACGTAAGGGGTACCACTGTCGTTTTTTTTTCGGGCCTAATTTTTGAGTTTCGATATCTCAGCTCTGGAAGGGGCTAGAGCCTCCATTTTTGCACTCAGGTCTAAGTCTCATGGCCCTCTATCAGAATTTGGGAAGATTGGAGAAACTTAATTTTTCTCCCAAAAAAAAAAAACGTAAGGGGTACCACTGTCGTTTTTTTTTTCGGGCCTAATTTTTAAGTTTCGATATCTCAGCTCTGGAAGGGGCTAGAGCCTCCATTTTTGCACTCAGGTCTAAGTCTCATGGCCCTCTATCAGAATTTGGGAAGATTGGAGAAACATAATTTTTCGCCCCAAAAAAAAAACGTAAGGGGTACCACTGTCGTTTTTTTTTCGGGCCGAATTTTTGAGTTTCGATATCTCAGCTCTGGAAGGGGCTAGAGCCTCCATTTTTGCACTCAGGTCTAAGTCTCATGGCCCTCTATCAGAATTTGGGAAGATTGGAGAAACTTAATTTTTCGCCCAAAAAAAAAAACGTAAGGGGTACCACTGTCGTTTTTTTTTTCGGGCCTAATTTTTGAGTTTCGATATCTCAGCTCTGGAAGGGGCTAGAGCCTCCATTTTTGCACTCAGGTCTAAGTCTCATGGCCCTCTATCAGAATTTGGGGAGATTGGAGAAACTTAATTTTTCGCCCCAAAAAAAAAACGTAAGGGGTACCACTGTCGTTTTTTTTTTCGGGCCGAATTTTTGAGTTTCGATATCTCAGCTCTGGAAGGGGCTAGAGCCTCCATTTTTGCACTCAGGTCTAAGTCTCATGGCCCTCTATCAGAATTTGGGAAGATTGGAGAAACTTAATTTTTCGCCCAAAAAAAAAAACGTAAGGGGTACCACTGTCGTTTTTTTTTTCGGGCCGAATTTTTGAGTTTCCATATCTCCGCTCTGGAAGGGTCTAGAGCCTCCATTGTTGCACTCAGGTCTAAGTCTCATGGCCCTCTATCAGAATCCAGAGTTTTGAGAAGATTGGGGAAACTTAATTTTTGGCCCCCCCAAAAAAAACGTAAGGGGTACCACTGTCGTTTTTTTTTCGGGCCGAATTTTTGAGATTCCATATCTCAGCTCTGGAAGGGTCTAGAGCCTCCATTGTTGCACTCAGCTCTAAGTCTCATGACCCTCTATCAGAATCCAGAGTTTTGAGAAGATTGGGGAAACTTAATTTTTGGCCCCCCCAAAAAAAACGTAAGGGGTACCACTGTCGTTTTTTTTTCGGGCCGAATTTTTGAGTTTCCATATCTCCGCTCTGGAAGGGTCTAGAGCCTCCATTGTTGCACTCAGGTCTAAGTCTCATGGCCCTCTATCAGAATTTGGGAAGATTGGAGAAACTTAATTTTTCGCCCAAAAAAAAAAACGTAAGGGGTACCACTGTCGTTTTTTTTTCTGGCCTAATTTTTGAGTTTCGATATCTCAGCTCTGGAAGGGGCTAGAGCCTCCATTTTTGCACTCAGGTCTAAGTCTCATGGCCCTCTATCAGAATTTGGGAAGATTGGAGAAACTTAATTTTTCGCCCAAAAAAAAAAACGTAAGGGGTACCACTGTCGTTTTTTTTTTTGGGCCTAATTTTTGAGTTTCGATATCTCAGCTCTGGAAGGGGCTAGAGCCTCCATTTTTGCACTCAGGTCTAAGTCTCATGGCCCTCTATCAGAATTTGGGAAGATTGGAAAAACTTAATTTTTCGCCCAAAAAAAAAAACGTAAGGGGTACCACTGTCGTTTTTTTTTTCGGGCCGAATTTTTGAGTTTCCATATCTCCGCTCTGGAAGGGTCTAGAGCCTCCATTGTTGCACTCAGGTCTAAGTCTCATGGCCCTCTATCAGAATCCAGAGTTTTGAGAAGTTTGGGGAAACTTAATTTTTGGCCGCCCCAAAAAAAACGTAAGGGGTACCACTGTCGTTTTTTTTTCGGGCCGAATTTTTGAGATTCCATATCTCAGCTCTGGAAGGGTCTAGAGCCTCCATTGTTGCACTCAGGTCTAAGTCTCATGGCCCTCTATCAGAATCCAGAGTTTTGAGAAGATTGGGGAAACTTAATTTTTGGCCCCCCCAAAAAAAACGTAAGGGGTACCACTGTCGTTTTTTTTTTCGGGCCGAATTTTTGAGTTTCGATATCTCAGCTCTGGAAGGGGCTAGAGCCTCCATTTTTGCACTCAGGTCTAAGTCTCATGGCCCTCTATCAGAATTTGGGAAGATTGGAAAAACTTAATTTTTCGCCCAAAAAAAAAAACGTAAGGGGTACCACTGTCGTTTTTTTTTTCGGGCCGAATTTTTGAGTTTCCATATCTCCGCTCTGGAAGGGTCTAGAGCCTCCATTGTTGCACTCAGGTCTAAGTCTCATGGCCCTCTATCAGAATCCAGAGTTTTGAGAAGTTTGGGGAAACTTAATTTTTGGCCGCCCCAAAAAAAACGTAAGGGGTACCACTGTCGTTTTTTTTTCGGGCCGAATTTTTGAGATTCCATATCTCAGCTCTGGAAGGGTCTAGAGCCTCCATTGTTGCACTCAGGTCTAAGTCTCATGGCCCTCTATCAGAATCCAGAGTTTTGAGAAGATTGGGGAAACTTAATTTTTGGCCCCCCCAAAAAAAACGTAAGGGGTACCACTGTCGTTTTTTTTTTCGGGCCGAATTTTTGAGATTCCATATCTCAGCTCTGGAAGGGTCTAGAGCCTCCATTGTTGCACTCAGGTCTAAGTCTCATGGCCCTCTATCAGAATCCAGAGTTTTGGGAAGATTGGAGAAACTTAATTTTTCGCCCAAAAAAAAAAACCGTAAGGGGTACCACTGTCGTTTTTTTTTCGGGCCGAATTTTTGAGATTCCATATCTCAGCTCTGGAAGGCTCTAGAGCCTCCATTGTTGCACTCAGGTCTAAGTCTCATGGCCCTCTATCAGAATCCAGAGTTTTGGGAAGATTGGAGAAACTTAATTTTTCGCCCAAAAAAAAAAACCGTAAGGGGTACCACTGTGGTTTTTTTTTCGGGCCGAATTTTTGAGTTTCCATATCTCAGCTCTAGAAGGGGCTAGAGCCTCCATTGTTGCACTCAGGTCTAAGTCTCATGGCCCTCTATCAGAATCCAGAGTTTTGGGAAGATTGGAGAAACTTAATTTTTGGCCCCCCCAAAAAAAACGTAAGGGGTACCACTGTCGTCTTTTTTTTCGGGCCGAATTTTTGAGATTCCATATCTCAGCTCTGGAAGGGTCTAGAGCCTCCATTGTTGCACTCAGCTCTAAGTCTCATGACCCTCTATCAGAATCCAGAGTTTTGAGAAGATTGGGGAAACTTAATTTTTGGCCCCCCCAAAAAAAACGTAAGGGGTACCACTGTCGTTTTTTTTTCGGGCCGAATTTTTGAGTTTCCATATCTCCGCTCTGGAAGGGTCTAGAGCCTCCATTGTTGCACTCAGGTCTAAGTCTCATGGCCCTCTATCAGAATCCAGAGTTTTGGGAAGATTGGAGAAACTTAATTTTTCGCCCAAAAAAAAAAAACGTAAGGGGTACCACTGTCGTTTTTTTTTCGGGCCGAATTTTTGAGATTCCATATCTTCGCTCTGGAAGGGTCTAGAGCCTCCATTGTTGCACTCAGCTCTAAGTCTCATGACCCTCTATCAGAATCCAGAGTTTTGAGAAGATTGGGGAAACTTAATTTTTGGCCCCCCCAAAAAAAACGTAAGGGGTACCACTGTCGTTTTTTTTTCGGGCCGAATTTTTGAGATTCCATATCTCAGCTCTGGAAGGCTCTAGAGCCTCCATTGTTGCACTCAGGTCTAAGTCTCATGGCCCTCTATCAGAATCCAGAGTTTTGGGAAGATTGGAGAAACTTAATTTTTCGCCCAAAAAAAAAAAACCGTAAGGGGTACCACTGTGGTTTTTTTTTTCGGGCCGAATTTTTGAGTTTCCATATCTCAGCTCTAGAAGGGGCTAGAGCCTCCATTGTTGCACTCAGGTCTAAGTCTCATGGCCCTCTATCAGAATCCAGAGTTTTGGGAAGATTGGAGAAACTTAATTTTTGGCCCCCCCAAAAAAAACGTAAGGGGTACCACTGTCGTTTTTTTTTCGGGCCGAATTTTTGAGATTCCATATCTCAGCTCTGGAAGGGTCTAGAGCCTCCATTGTTGCACTCAGCTCTAAGTCTCATGACCCTCTATCAGAATCCAGAGTTTTGAGAAGATTGGGGAAACTTAATTTTTGGCCCCCCCAAAAAAAACGTAAGGGGTACCACTGTCGTTTTTTTTTCGGGCCGAATTTTTGAGTTTCCATATCTCCGCTCTGGAAGGGTCTAGAGCCTCCATTGTTGCACTCAGGTCTAAGTCTCATGGCCCTCTATCAGAATTTGGGAAGATTGGAGAAACTTAATTTTTCGCCCAAAAAAAAAAACGTAAGGGGTACCACTGTCGTTTTTTTTTCTGGCCTAATTTTTGAGTTTCGATATCTCAGCTCTGGAAGGGGCTAGAGCCTCCATTTTTGCACTCAGGTCTAAGTCTCATGGCCCTCTATCAGAATTTGGGAAGTTTGGAGAAACTTAATTTTTCGCCCAAAAAAAAAAAACGTAAGGGGTACCACTGTCGTTTTTTTTTTCGGGCCTAATTTTTGAGTTTCGATATCTCAGCTCTGGAAGGGGCTAGAGCCTCCATTTTTGCACTCAGGTCTAAGTCTCATGGCCCTCTATCAGAATTTGGGAAGATTGGAGAAACTTAATTTTTCTCCCAAAAAAAAAAAACGTAAGGGGTACCACTGTCGTTTTTTTTTCGGGCCTAATTTTTGAGTTTCGATATCTCAGCTCTGGAAGGGGCTAGAGCCTCCATTTTTGCACTCAGGTCTAAGTCTCATGGCCCTCTATCAGAATTTGGGAAGATTGGAGAAACGTAATTTTTCGCCCCAAAAAAAAAACGTAAGGGGTACCACTGTCGTTTTTTTTTCGGGCCGAATTTTTGAGTTTCGATATCTCAGCTCTGGAAGGGGCTAGAGCCTCCATTTTTGCACTCAGGTCTAAGTCTCATGGCCCTCTATCAGAATTTGGGAAGATTGGAGAAACTTAATTTTTCGCCCAAAAAAAAAAACGTAAGGGGTACCACTGTCGTTTTTTTTTTCGGGCCTAATTTTTGAGTTTCGATATCTCAGCTCTGGAAGGGGCTAGAGCCTCCATTTTTGCACTCAGGTCTAAGTCTCATGGCCCTCTATCAGAATTTGGGGAGATTGGAGAAACTTAATTTTTCGCCCCAAAAAAAAAACGTAAGGGGTACCACTGTCGTTTTTTTTTCGGGCCGAATTTTTGAGTTTCGATATCTCAGCTCTGGAAGGGGCTAGAGCCTCCATTTTTGCACTCAGGTCTAAGTCTCATGGCCCTCTATCAGAATTTGGGAAGATTGGAGAAACTTAATTTTTCGCCCAAAAAAAAAAAACGTAAGGGGTACCACTGTCGTTTTTTTTTTCGGGCCGAATTTTTGAGTTTCCATATCTCCGCTCTGGAAGGGTCTAGAGCCTCCATTGTTGCACTCAGGTCTAAGTCTCATGGCCCTCTATCAGAATCCAGAGTTTTGAGAAGATTGGGGAAACTTAATTTTTGGCCCCCCCAAAAAAAACGTAAGGGGTACCACTGTCGTTTTTTTTTTCGGGCCGAATTTTTGAGATTCCATATCTCAGCTCTGGAAGGGTCTAGAGCCTCCATTGTTGCACTCAGGTCTAAGTCTCATGGCCCTCTATCAGAATCCAGAGTTTTGAGAAGATTGGGGAAACTTAATTTTTGGCCCCCCCCAAAAAAACGTAAGGGGTACCACTGTCGTTTTTTTTTCGGGCCGAATTTTTGAGATTCCATATCTCAGCTCTGGAAGGGTCTAGAGCCTCCATTGTTGCACTCAGGTCTAAGTCTCATGGCCCTCTATCAGAATCCAGAGTTTTGGGAAGATTGGAGAAACTTAATTTTTCGCCCAAAAAAAAAAAACGTAAGGGGTACCACTGTCGTTTTTTTTTCGGGCCGAATTTTTGAGATTCCATATCTCAGCTCTGGAAGGCTCTAGAGCCTCCATTGTTGCACTCAGGTCTAAGTCTCATGGCCCTCTATCAGAATCCAGAGTTTTGGGAAGATTGGAGAAACTTAATTTTTCGCCCAAAAAAAAAAAACCGTAAGGGGTACCACTGTGGTTTTTTTTTCGGGCCGAATTTTTGAGTTTCCATATCTCAGCTCTAGAAGGGGCTAGAGCCTCCATTGTTGCACTCAGGTCTAAGTCTCATGGCCCTCTATCAGAATCCAGAGTTTTGGGAAGATTGGAGAAACTTAATTTTTGGCCCCCCCAAAAAAAACGTAAGGGGTACCACTGTCGTTTTTTTTTCGGGCCGAATTTTTGAGATTCCATATCTCAGCTCTGGAAGGGTCTAGAGCCTCCATTGTTGCACTCAGCTCTAAGTCTCATGACCCTCTATCAGAATCCAGAGTTTTGAGAAGATTGGGGAAACTTAATTTTTGGCCCCCCCCAAAAAAACGTAAGGGGTACCACTGTCGTTTTTTTTTCGGGCCGAATTTTTGAGTTTCCATATCTCCGCTCTGGAAGGGTCTAGAGCCTCCATTGTTGCACTCAGGTCTAAGTCTCATGGCCCTCTATCAGAATTTGGGAAGATTGGAGAAACTTAATTTTTCGCCCAAAAAAAAAAACGTAAGGGGTACCACTGTCGTTTTTTTTTCGGGCCTAATTTTTGAGTTTCGATATCTCAGCTCTGGAAGGGGCTAGAGCCTCCATTTTTGCACTCAGGTCTAAGTCTCATGGCCCTCTATCAGAATTTGGGAAGTTTGGAGAAACTTAATTTTTCGCCCAAAAAAAAAAACGTAAGGGGTACCACTGTCGTTTTTTTTTCGGGCCTAATTTTTGAGTTTCGATATCTCAGCTCTGGAAGGGGCTAGAGCCTCCATTTTTGCACTCAGGTCTAAGTCTCATGGCCCTCTATCAGAATTTGGGAAGATTGGAGAAACTTAATTTTTCTCCCAAAAAAAAAAAACGTAAGGGGTACCACTGTCGTTTTTTTTTCGGGCCTAATTTTTGAGTTTCGATATCTCAGCTCTGGAAGGGGCTAGAGCCTCCATTTTTGCACTCAGGTCTAAGTCTCATGGCCCTCTATCAGAATTTGGGAAGATTGGAGAAACGTAATTTTTCGCCCCAAAAAAAAAACGTAAGGGGTACCACTGTCGTTTTTTTTTCGGGCCTAATTTTTGAGTTTCGATATCTCAGCTCTGGAAGGGGCTAGAGCCTCCATTTTTGCACTCAGGTCTAAGTCTCATGGCCCTCTATCAGAATTTTGGAAGATTGGAGAAACTTAATTTTTCGCCCAAAAAAAAAAACGTAAGGGGTACCACTGTCGTTTTTTTTTTTGGGCCTAATTTTTGAGTTTCGATATCTCAGCTCTGGAAGGGGCTAGAGCCTCCATTTTTGCACTCAGGTCTAAGTCTCATGGCCCTCTATCAGAATTTGGGGAGATTGGAGAAACTTAATTTTTCGCCCCAAAAAAAAAACGTAAGGGGTACCACTGTCGTTTTTTTTTCGGGCCGAATTTTTGAGTTTCGATATCTCAGCTCTGGAAGGGGCTAGAGCCTCCATTTTTGCACTCAGGTCTAAGTCTCATGGCCCTCTATCAGAATTTGGGAAGATTGGAAAAACTTAATTTTTCGCCCAAAAAAAAAAACGTAAGGGGTACCACTGTCGTTTTTTTTTTCGGGCCGAATTTTTGAGTTTCCATATCTCCGCTCTGGAAGGGTCTAGAGCCTCCATTGTTGCACTCAGGTCTAAGTCTCATGGCCCTCTATCAGAATCCAGAGTTTTGAGAAGTTTGGGGAAACTTAATTTTTGGCCGCCCCAAAAAAAACGTAAGGGGTACCACTGTCGTTTTTTTTTCGGGCCGAATTTTTGAGATTCCATATCTCAGCTCTGGAAGGGTCTAGAGCCTCCATTGTTGCACTCAGGTCTAAGTCTCATGGCCCTCTATCAGAATCCAGAGTTTTGAGAAGATTGGGGAAACTTAATTTTTGGCCCCCCCAAAAAAAACGTAAGGGGTACCACTGTCGTTTTTTTTTTCGGGCCGAATTTTTGAGATTCCATATCTCAGCTCTGGAAGGGTCTAGAGCCTCCATTGTTGCACTCAGGTCTAAGTCTCATGGCCCTCTATCAGAATCCAGAGTTTTGGGAAGATTGGAGAAACTTAATTTTTCGCCCAAAAAAAAAAACCGTAAGGGGTACCACTGTCGTTTTTTTTTCGGGCCGAATTTTTGAGATTCCATATCTCAGCTCTGGAAGGCTCTAGAGCCTCCATTGTTGCACTCAGGTCTAAGTCTCATGGCCCTCTATCAGAATCCAGAGTTTTGGGAAGATTGGAGAAACTTAATTTTTCGCCCAAAAAAAAAAACCGTAAGGGGTACCACTGTGGTTTTTTTTTCGGGCCGAATTTTTGAGTTTCCATATCTCAGCTCTAGAAGGGGCTAGAGCCTCCATTGTTGCACTCAGGTCTAAGTCTCATGGCCCTCTATCAGAATCCAGAGTTTTGGGAAGATTGGAGAAACTTAATTTTTGGCCCCCCCAAAAAAAACGTAAGGGGTACCACTGTCGTTTTTTTTTTCGGGCCGAATTTTTGAGATTCCATATCTCAGCTCTGGAAGGGTCTAGAGCCTCCATTGTTGCACTCAGCTCTAAGTCTCATGACCCTCTATCAGAATCCAGAGTTTTGAGAAGATTGGGGAAACTTAATTTTTGGCCCCCCCAAAAAAAACGTAAGGGGTACCACTGTCGTTTTTTTTTCGGGCCGAATTTTTGAGTTTCCATATCTCCGCTCTGGAAGGGTCTAGAGCCTCCATTGTTGCACTCAGGTCTAAGTCTCATGGCCCTCTATCAGAATCCAGAGTTTTGGGAAGATTGGAGAAACTTAATTTTTCGCCCAAAAAAAAAAAAACGTAAGGGGTACCACTGTCGTTTTTTTTTCGGGCCGAATTTTTGAGATTCCATATCTCCGCTCTGGAAGGGTCTAGAGCCTCCATTGTTGCACTCAGCTCTAAGTCTCATGACCCTCTATCAGAATCCAGAGTTTTGAGAAGATTGGGGAAACTTAATTTTTGGCCCCCCCAAAAAAAACGTAAGGGGTACCACTGTCGTTTTTTTTTCGGGCCGAATTTTTGAGTTTCCATATCTCCGCTCTGGAAGGGTTAGAGCCTCCATTGTTGCACTCAGGTCTAAGTCTCATGGCCCTCTATCAGAATCCAGAGTTTTGAGAAGATTGGGGAAACTTAATTTTTGGCCCCCCCCAAAAAAACGTAAGGGGTACCACTGTCGTTTTTTTTTCGGGCCGAATTTTTGAGATTCCATATCTCAGCTCTGGAAGGGTCTAGAGCCTCCATTGTTGCACTCAGGTCTGAGTCTCATGGCCCTCTATCAGAATCCAGAGTTTTGGGAAGATTGGAGAAACTTAATTTTTCGCCCAAAAAAAAAAAACGTAAGGGGTACCACTGTCGTTTTTTTTTCGGGCCGAATTTTTGAGATTCCATATCTCAGCTCTGGAAGGGTCTAGAGCCTCCATTGTTGCACTCAGGTCTGAGTCTCATGGCCCTCTATCAGAATCCAGAGTTTTGGGAAGATTGGAGAAACTTAATTTTTCGCCCAAAAAAAAAAAACGTAAGGGGTACCACTGTCGTTTTTTTTTCGGGCCGAATTTTTGAGTTTCCATATCTCAGCTCTGGAAGGGGCTAGAGCCTCCATTGTTGCACTCAGGTCTAAGTCTCATGGCCCTCTATCAGAATCCAGAGTTTTGGGAAGATTGGAGAAACGTAATTTTTGGCCCCCCCAAAAAAAACGTAAGGGGTACCACTGTCGTTTTTTTTTCGGGCCGAATTTTTGAGATTCCATATCTCAGCTCTGGAAGGGTCTAGAGCCTCCATTGTTGCACTCAGGTCTAAGTCTCATGGCCCTCTATCAGAATCCAGAGTTTTGGGAAGATTGGAGAAACTTAATTTTTCGCCCAGAAAAAAAAAACGTAAGGGGTACCACTGTCGTTTTTTTTTCGGGCCGAATTTTTGAGTTTCCATATCTCAGCTCTGGAAGGGTCTAGAGCCTCCATTGTTGCACTCAGGTCTAAGTCTCATGGCCCTCTATCAGAATCCAGAGTTTTGGGAAGATTGGAGAAACTTAATTTTTCGCCCAAAAAAAAAAAAACGTAAGGGGTACCACTGTCGTTTTTTTTTCGGGCCGAATTTTTGAGTTTCCATATCTCAGCTCTGGAAGGGTCTAGAGCCTCCATTGTTGCACTCAGGTCTAAGTCTCATGGCCCTCTATCAGAATCCAGAGTTTTGGGAAGATTGGAGAAACTTAATTTTTCGCCCAAAAAAAAAAAACGTAAGGGGTACCACTGTCGTTTTTTTTTCGGGCCGAATTTTTGAGTTTCCATATCTCAGCTCTGGAAGGGGCTAGAGCCTCCATTGTTGCACTCAGGTCTAAGTCTCATGGCCCTCTATCAGAATCCAGAGTTTTGGGAAGATTGGAGAAACTTAATTTTGGCCCCCCCAAAAAAAACGTAAGGGGTACCACTGTCGTTTTTTTTTCGGGCCTAATTTTTGAGTTTCGATATCTCAGCTCTGGAAGGGGCTAGAGCCTCCATTTTTGCACTCAGGTCTAAGTCTCATGGCCCTCTATCAGAATTTGGGAAGATTGGAGAAACTTAATTTTTCTCCCAAAAAAAAAAAACGTAAGGGGTACCACTGTCGTTTTTTTTTCGGGCCTAATTTTTAAGTTTCGATATCTCAGCTCTGGAAGGGGCTAGAGCCTCCATTTTTGCACTCAGGTCTAAGTCTCATGGCCCTCTATCAGAATTTGGGAAGATTGGAGAAACGTAATTTTTCGCCCCAAAAAAAAAACGTAAGGGGTACCACTGTCGTTTTTTTTTCGGGCCGAATTTTTGAGTTTCGATATCTCAGCTCTGGAAGGGGCTAGAGCCTCCATTTTTGCACTCAGGTCTAAGTCTCATGGCCCTCTATCAGAATTTGGGAAGATTGGAGAAACTTAATTTTTCGCCCAAAAAAAAAAACGTAAGGGGTACCACTGTCGTTTTTTTTTTCGGGCCTAATTTTTGAGTTTCGATATCTCAGCTCTGGAAGGGGCTAGAGCCTCCATTTTTGCACTCAGGTCTAAGTCTCATGGCCCTCTATCAGAATTTGGGGAGATTGGAGAAACTTAATTTTTCGCCCCAAAAAAAAAACGTAAGGGGTACCACTGTCGTTTTTTTTTCGGGCCGAATTTTTGAGTTTCGATATCTCAGCTCTGGAAGGGGCTAGAGCCTCCATTTTTGCACTCAGGTCTAAGTCTCATGGCCCTCTATCAGAATTTGGGAAGATTGGAGAAACTTAATTTTTCGCCCAAAAAAAAAAAACGTAAGGGGTACCACTGTCGTTTTTTTTTTCGGGCCGAATTTTTGAGTTTCCATATCTCCGCTCTGGAAGGGTCTAGAGCCTCCATTGTTGCACTCAGGTCTAAGTCTCATGGCCCTCTATCAGAATCCAGAGTTTTGAGAAGATTGGGGAAACTTAATTTTTGGCCCCCCCAAAAAAAACGTAAGGGGTACCACTGTCGTTTTTTTTTTCGGGCCGAATTTTTGAGATTCCATATCTCAGCTCTGGAAGGGTCTAGAGCCTCCATTGTTGCACTCAGGTCTAAGTCTCATGGCCCTCTATCAGAATCCAGAGTTTTGAGAAGATTGGGGAAACTTAATTTTTGGCCCCCCCCAAAAAAACGTAAGGGGTACCACTGTCGTTTTTTTTTCGGGCCGAATTTTTGAGATTCCATATCTCAGCTCTGGAAGGGTCTAGAGCCTCCATTTTTGCAATCAGGTCTAAGTCTCATGTCCCTCTATCAGAATTTGGGAAGATTGGAGAAACTTAATTTTTCGCCCAAAAAAAAAACGTAAGGGGTACCACTGTCGTTTTTTTTTCGGGCCTTATTTTTGAGTTTCGATATCTCAGCTCTGGAAGGGGCTAGAGCCTCCATTTTTGCACTCAGGTCTAAGTCCCATGGCCCTCTATCAGAATCCAGAGTTTTGTGAAGATTGGAGAAACTTATTTTTTCGCCCGAAAAAAAAAACGTAAGGGGTACCACTGTCGTTTTTTTTTCGGGCCGAATTTTTGAGTTTCGATATCTCAGCTCTGGAAGGGGCTAGAGGCTCCATTTTTGCACTCAGGTCTAAGTCTCATGGCCCTCTATCATAATTTGGGAAGATTGGAGAAACTTAATTTTTCGCCCAAAAAAAAACGTAAGGGGTACCACTGTCGTTTTTTTTTTCGGGCCTAATTTTTGAGTTTCGATATCTCAGCTCTGTAAGGGGCTAGAGCCTCCATTTTTGCACTCAGGTCTAAGTCTCATGGCCCTCTATCAGAATTTGGGAAGATTGGAGAAACTTAATTTTTCGCCCAAAAAAAAAAACGTAAGGGGTACCACTGTCGTTTTTTTTTCGGGCCTAATTTTTGAGTTTCGATATCTCAGCTCTGGAAGGGGCTAGAGCCTCCATTTTTGCACTCAGGTCTAAGTCTCATGTCCCTCTATCAGAATTTGGGAAGATTGGAGAAACTTAATTTTTCGCCCAAAAAAAAAAAACGTAAGGGGTACCACTGTCGTTTTTTTTTTTCGGGCCTAATTTTTGAGTTTCGATATCTCAGCTCTGGAAGGGGCTAGAGCCTCCATTTTTGCACTCAGGTCTAAGTCTCATGGCCCTCTATCAGAATTTGGGAAGATTGGAGAAACTTAATTTTTCGCCCCAAAAAAAAAACGTAAGGGGTACCACTGTCGTTTTTTTTTCGGGCCGAATTTTTGAGTTTCGATATCTCAGCTCTGGAAGGGGCTAGAGCCTCCATTTTTGCACTCAGGTCTAAGTCTCATGGCCCTCTATCAGAATTTGGGAAGATTGGAGAAACTTAATTTTTCGCCGAAAAAAAAAAACGTAAGGGGTACCACTGTCGTTTTTTTTTTCGGGCCTAATTTTTGAGTTTCGATATCTCAGCTCTGGAAGGGGCTAGAGCCTCCATTTTTGCACTCAGGTCTAAGTCTCATGGCCCTCTATCAGAATTTGGGAAGTTTGGAGAAACTTAATTTTTCGCCCAAAAAAAAAAACGTAAGGGGTACCACTGTCGTTTTTTTTTCGGGCCGAATTTTTGAGTTTCGATATCTCAGCTCTGGAAGGGGCTAGAGCCTCCATTTTTGCACTCAGGTCTAAGTCTCATGGCCCTCTATCAGAATTTGGGAAGATTGGAGAAACTTAATTTTTCGCCCAAAAAAAAAAACGTAAGGGGTACCACTGTCGTTTTTTTTTTTCGGGCCTAATTTTTGAGTTTCGATATCTCAGCTCTGGAAGGGGCTAGAGCCTCCATTTTTGCACTCAGGTCTAAGTCTCATGGCCCTCTATCAGAATTTGGGAAGATTGGAGAAACTTAATTTTTCGCCCAAAAAAAAAAACGTAAGGGGTACCACTGTCGTTTTTTTTTTCGGGCCTAATTTTTGAGTTTCGATATCTCAGCTCTGGAAGGGGCTAGAGCCTCCATTTTTGCACTCAGGTCTAAGTCTCATGGCCCTCTATCAGAATTTGGGAAGATTGGAGAAACTTAATTTTTCGCCCAAAAAAAAAAAACGTAAGGGGTACCACTGTCGTTTTTTTTTTCGGGCCTAATTTTTGAGTTTCGATATCTCAGCTCTGGAAGGGGCTAGAGCCTCCATTTTTGCACTCAGGTCTAAGTCTCATGGCCCTCTGTCAGAATTTGGGAAGATTGGAGAAACTTAATTTTTCGCCCAAAAAAAAAAACGTAAGGGGTACCACTGTCGTTTTTTTTTTCGGGCCTAATTTTTGAGTTTCGATATCTCAGCTCTGGAAGGGGCTAGAGCCTCCATTTTTGCACTCAGGTCTAAGTCTCATGGCCCTCTATCAGAATTTGGGAAGATTGGAGAAACTTAATTTTTCGCCCCCAAAAAAAAACGTAAGGGGTACCACTGTCGTTTTTTTTTCGGGCCTAATTTTTGAGTTTCGATATCTCAGCTCTGGAAGGGGCTAGAGCCTCCATTTTTGCACTCAGGTCTAAGTCTCATGGCCCTCTATCAGAATTTGGGAAGATTGGGGAAACTTAATTTTTGGCCCCCCCCCCCAAAAAAACGTAAGGGGTAACACTGTTGTTTTTTTTTCGGGCCGAATTTTTGAGTTTCCATATCTCAGCTCTGGAAGGGGCTAGAGCCTCCATTGTTGCACTCAGCTCTAAGTCTCATGACCCTCTATCAGAATCCATAGTTTTGGGAAGATTGGAGAAACTTAATTTTTCGCCCAAAAAAAAAAAAAACGTAAGGGGTACCACTGTCGTTTTTTTTTCGGGCCGAATTTTTGAGTTTCCATATCTCAGCTCTGGAAGGGGCTAGAGCCTCCATTGTTGCACTCAGCTCTAAGTCTCATGACCCTCTATCAGAATCCAGAGTTTTGGGAAGATTGGAGAAACTTATTTTTTCACCCAAAAAAAAAAAAACGTAAGGGGTACCACTGTGGTTTTTTTATCGGGCCGAATTTTTGAGATTCCATATCTCAGCTCTGGAAGGGGCTAGAGCCTCCTCTGTTGCACTCAGGTCTAAGTCTCATGACCCTCTATCAGAATCCAGAGTTTTGGGAAGATTGGAGAAACGTATTTTTTAGCCCAAAAAAAAAAAAAACGTAAGGGGTACCACTGTGGGGTTTTTTTCGGGCCGAATTTTTGAGATTCCATATCTCAGCTCTGGAAGGGGCTAGAGCCTCCATTGTTGCACTCAGCTCTAAGTCTCATGACCCTCTATCAGAATCCAGAGTTTTGAGAAGATTGGGGAAACTTAATTTTTCGCCCCCCCCAAAAAAAACGTAAGGGGTACCACTGTGGTTTTTTTATCGGGCCGAATTTTTGAGATTCCATATCTCAGCTCTGGAAGGGGCTAGAGCCTCCATTGTTGCACTCAGCTCTAAGTCTCATGACCCTCTATCAGAATCCAGAGTTTTGAGAAGATTGGGGAAACTTAATTTTTGCCCCCCCCCCCAAAAAACGTAAGGGGTAACACTGTGGTTTTTTTTTTTCGGGCCTAATTTTTGAGTTTCCATATCTCAGCTCTGGAAGGGTCTAGAGCCTCCATTGTTGCACTCAGCTCTAAGTCTCATGGCCCTCTATCAGAATCCAGAGTTTTGGGAAGATTGGAGAAACTTAATTTTTCGCCCAAAAAAAACAAAAAAAACGTAAGGGGTACCACTGTCGTTTTTTTTTCGGGCCGAATTTTTGAGTTTCCATATCTCAGCTCTGGAAGGGGCTAGAGCCTCCATTGTTGCACTCAGCTCTAAGTCTCATGACCCTCTATCAGAATCCAGAGTTTTGAGAAGATTGGGGAAACTTAATTTTTGGCCCCCCCCAAAAAAAACGTAAGGGGTAACACTGTCGTTTTTTTTTTCGGGCCGAATTTTTGAGATTCAATATCTCAGCTCTGGAAGGGGCTAGAGCCTCCATTGTTGCACTCAGGTCTAAGTCTCATGACCCTCTATCAGAATCCAGAGTTTTGAGAAGATTGGAGAAACTTATTTTTTCGCCCAAAAAAAAAAAACGTAAGGGGTACCACTGTCGTTTTTTTTTCGGGCCGAATTTTTGAGTTTCCATATCTCAGCTCTGGAAGGGTCTAGAGCCTCCATTTTTGCACTCAGGTCTAAGTCTCATGGCCCTCTATGAGAATCCAGAGTTTTGGGAAGATTGGAGAAACTTAATTTTTGGCCCCCCCCAAAAAAAACGTAAGGGGTACCACTGTTGTTTTTTTTTCTGGTCGAAATTTAGATTTTCGATATCTCCGCTCTGGAAGGGGCTAGAGCCTCCATTTTTGCACTCAGGTCTAAGTCTCATGGCCCTCTATCAGAATCCAGAGTTTTGGGAAGATTGGAGAAACTTAATTTTTCCCCCCAAAAAAAAAAAAAACGTAAGGGGTACCACTGTCGTTTTTTTTTCGGGCCGAATTTTTGAGTTTCCATATCTCAGCTCTGGAAGGGGCTAGAGCCTCCATTGTTGCACTCAGCTCTAAGTCTCATGACCCTCTATCAGAATCCAGAGTTTTGAGAAGATTGGGGAAACTTAATTTTTGGCCCCCCCCAAAAAAAACGTAAGGGGTAACACTGTCGTTTTTTTTTTCGGGCCGAATTTTTGAGATTCCATATCTCAGCTCTGGAAGGGGCTAGAGCCTCCATTGTTGCACTCAGGTCTAAGTCTCAGACCCTCTATCAGAATTTGGGAAGATTGGAGAAACTTAATTTTTCGCCCCAAAAAAAAAACGTAAGGGGTACCACTGTCGTTTTTTTTTCGGGCCTAATTTTTGAGTTTCGATATCTCAGCTCTGGAAGGGGCTAGAGCCTCCATTTTTGCACTCAGGTCTAAGTCTCATGGCCCTCTATCAGAATTTGGGAAGATTGGAGAAACTTAATTTTTCGCCCAAAAAAAAAAACGTAAGGGGTACCACTGTCGTTTTTTTTTCGGGCCTAATTTTTGAGTTTCGATATCTCAGCTCTGGAAGGGGCTAGAGCCTCCATTTTTGCACTCAGGTCTAAGTCTCATGGCCCTCTATCAGAATTTGGGAAGATTGGAGAAACTTAATTTTTCGCCCAAAAAAAAAAACGTAAGGGGTACCACTGTCGTTTTTTTTCGGGCCTAATTTTTGAGTTTCGATATCTCAGCTCTGGAAGGGGCTAGAGCCTCCATTTTTGCACTCAGGTCTAAGTCTCATGGCCCTCTATCAGAATTTGGGAAGATTGGAGAAACTTAATTTTTCGCCCAAAAAAAAAAACGTAAGGGGTACCACTGTCGTTTTTTTTTTCGGGCCTAATTTTTGAGTTTCGATATCTCAGCTCACGAAGGGGCTAGAGCCTCCATTTTTGCACTCAGGTCTAAGTCTCATGGCCCTCTATCAGAATTTGGGAAGATTGGAGAAACTTAATTTTTCGCCCCAAAAAAAAAACGTAAGGGGTACCACTGTCGTTTTTTTTTCGGGCCTAATTTTTGAGTTTCGATATCTCAGCTCTGGAAGGGGCTAGAGCCTCCATTTTTGCACTCAGGTCTAAGTCTCATGGCCCTCTATCAGAATTTGGGAAGATTGGAGAAACTTAATTTTTCGCCCAAAAAAAAAAACGTAAGGGGTACCACTGTCGTTTTTTTTTCGGGCCTAATTTTTGAGTTTCGATATCTCAGCTCTGGAAGGGGCTAGAGCCTCCATTTTTGCACTCAGGTCTAAGTCTCATGGCCCTCTATCAGAATTTGGGAAGATTGGAGAAACTTAATTTTTCTCCCAAAAAAAAAAACGTAAGGGGTACCACTGTCGTTTTTTTTCGGGCCTAATTTTTGAGTTTCGATATCTCAGCTCTGGAAGGGGCTAGAGCCTCCATTTTTGCACTCAGGTCTAAGTCTCATGGCCCTCTATCAGAATTTGGGAAGATTGGAGAAACTTAATTTTTCGCCCAAAAAAAAAAACGTAAGGGGTACCACTGTCGTTTTTTTTTCGGGCCTAATTTTTGAGTTTCGATATCTCAGCTCTGGAAGGGGCTAGAGCCTCCATTTTTGCACTCAGGTCTAAGTCTCATGGCCCTCTATCAGAATTTGGGAAGATTGGAGAAACTTAATTTTTCGCCCCAAAAAAAAAACGTAAGGGGTACCACTGTCGGTTTTTTTTCGGGCCGAATTTTTGAGTTTCCATATCTCAGCTCTGGAAGGGGCTAGAGCCTCCATTTTTGCACTCAGGTCTAAGTCTCATGGCCCTCTATCAGAATTTGGGAAGATTGGAGAAACTTAATTTTTCGCCCAAAAAAAAAACGTAAGGGGTACCACTGTCGTTTTTTTTTCGGGCCTAATTTTTGAGTTTCGATATCTCAGCTCTGGAAGGGGCTAGAGCCTCCATTTTTGCACTCAGGTCTAAGTCTCATGGCCCTCTATCAGAATTTGGGAAGATTGGAGAAACTTAATTTTTCGCCCAAAAAAAAAACGTAAGGGGTACCACTGTCGTTTTTTTTTCGGGCCTAATTTTTGAGTTTCGATATCTCAGCTCTGGAAGGGGCTAGAGCCTCCATTTTTGCACTCAGGTCTAAGTCTCATGGCCCTCTATCAGAATTTGGGAAGATTGGAGAAACTTAATTTTTCGCCCAAAAAAAAAAACGTAAGGGGTACCACTGTCGTTTTTTTTTCGGGCCTAATTTTTGAGTTTCGATATCTCAGCTCTGGAAGGGGCTAGAGCCTCCATTTTTGCACTCAGGTCTAAGTCTCATGGCCCTCTATCAGAATTTGGGAAGATTGGAGAAACTTAATTTTTCGCCCCAAAAAAAAAACGTAAGGGGTACCACTGTCGTTTTTTTTTCGGGCCGAATTTTTGAGTTTCCATATCTCAGCTCTGGAAGGGGCTAGAGCCTCCATTTTTGCACTCAGGTCTAAGTCTCATGGCCCTCTATCAGAATTTGGGAAGATTGGAGAAACTTAATTTTTCGCCCAAAAAAAAAACGTAAGGGGTACCACTGTCGTTTTTTTTTCGGGCCTAATTTTTGAGTTTCGATATCTCAGCTCTGGAAGGGGCTAGAGCCTCCATTTTTGCACTCAGGTCTAAGTCTCATGGCCCTCTATCAGAATTTGGGAAGATTGGAGAAACTTAATTTTTCGCCCAAAAAAAAAACGTAAGGGGTACCACTGTCGTTTTTTTTTCGGGCCTAATTTTTGAGTTTCGATATCTCAGCTCTGGAAGGGGCTAGAGCCTCCATTTTTGCACTCAGGTCTAAGTCTCATGGCCCTCTATCAGAATTTGGGAAGATTGGAGAAACTTAATTTTTCGCCCAAAAAAAAAAACGTAAGGGGTACCACTGTCGTTTTTTTTTCGGGCCTAATATTTGAGTTTCGATATCTCAGCTCTGGAAGGGGCTAGAGCCTCCATTTTTGCACTCAGGTCTAAGTCTCATGGCCCTCTATCAGAATTTGGGAAGATTGGAGAAACTTAATTTTTCTCCCAAAAAAAAAAACGTAAGGGGTACCACTGTCGTTTTTTTTTCGGGCCGAATTTTTGAGTTTCGATATCTCAGCTCTGGAAGGGGCTAGAGCCTCCATTTTTGCACTCAGGTCTAAGTCTCATGGCCCTCTATCAGAATTTGGGAAGATTGGAGAAACTTAATTTTTCGCCCAAAAAAAAAACGTAAGGGGTACCACTGTCGTTTTTTTTTCGGGCCGAATTTTTGAGTTTCGATATCTCAGCTCTGGAAGGGGCTAGAGCCTCCATTTTTGCACTCAGGTCTAAGTCTCATGGCCCTCTATCAGAATTTGGGAAGATTGGAGAAACTTAATTTTTCGCCCAAAAAAAAAACGTAAGGGGTACCACTGTCGTTTTTTTTTTCGGGCCTAATTTTTGAGTTTCGATATCTCAGCTCTGGAAGGGGCTAGAGCCTCCATTTTTGCACTCAGGTCTAAGTCTCATGGCCCTCTATCAGAATTTGGGAAGATTGGAGAAACTTAATTTTTCGCCCCAAAAAAAAAAACGTAAGGGGTACCACTGTCGTTTTTTTTTTCGGGCCTAATTTTTGAGTTTCGATATCTCAGCTCTGGAAGGGGCTAGAGCCTCCATTTTTGCACTCAGGTCTAAGTCTCATGGCCCTCTATCAGAATTTGGGAAGATTGGAGAAACTTAATTTTTCGCCCAAAAAAAAAAAACGTAAGGGGTACCACTGTCGTTTTTTTTTTCGGGCCTAATTTTTGAGTTTCGATATCTCAGCTCTGGAAGGGGCTAGAGCCTCCATTTTTGCACTCAGGTCTAAGTCTCATGGCCCTCTATCAGAATTTGGGAAGTTTGGAGAAACTTAATTTTTCGCCCAAAAAAAAAAAACGTAAGGGGTACCACTGTCGTTTTTTTTTCGGGCCTAATTTTTGAGTTTCGATATCTCAGCTCTGGAAGGGGCTAGAGCCTCCATTTTTGCACTCAGGTCTAAGTCTCATGGCCCTCTATCAGAATTTGGGAAGATTGGAGAAACTTAATTTTTCGCCCCAAAAAAAAAACGTAAGGGGTACCACTGTCGTTTTTTTTTCGGGCCTAATTTTTGAGTTTCGATATCTCAGCTCTGGAAGGGGCTAGAGCCTCCATTTTTGCACTCAGGTCTAAGTCTCATGGCCCTCTATCAGAATTTGGGAAGTTTGGAGAAACTTAATTTTTCGCCCAAAAAAAAAAAACGTAAGGGGTACCACTGTCGTTTTTTTTTCGGGCCGAATTTTTGAGTTTCGATATCTCAGCTCTGGAAGGGGCTAGAGCCTCCATTTTTGCACTCAGGTCTAAGTCTCATGGCCCTCTGTCAGAATTTGGGAAGATTGGAGAAACTTAATTTTTCGCCCAAAAAAAAAAACGTAAGGGGTACCACTGTCGTTTTTTTTTTCGGGCCTAATTTTTGAGTTTCGATATCTCAGCTCTGGAAGGGTCTAGAGCCTCCATTTTTGCACTCAGGTCTAAGTCTCATGGCCCTCTATCAGAATTTGGGAAGATTGGAGAAACTTAATTTTTCGCCCCAAAAAAAAAAACGTAAGGGGTACCACTGTCGTTTTTTTTTCGGGCCTAATTTTTGAGTTTCGATATCTCAGCTCTGGAAGGGGCTAGAGCCTCCATTTTTGCACTCAGGTCTAAGTCTCATGGCCCTCTATCAGAATTTGGGAAGATTGGAGAAACTTAATTTTTCTCCCAAAAAAAAAACGTAAGGGGTACCACTGTCGTTTTTTTTTTCGGGCCTAATTTTTGAGTTTCGATATCTCAGCTCTGGAAGGGGCTAGAGCCTCCATTTTTGCACTCAGGTCTAAGTCTCATGGCCTTCTATCAGAATTTGGGAAGATTGGAGAAACTTAATTTTTCTCCCAAAAAAAAAAACGTAAGGGGTACCACTGTCGTTTTTTTTTTCGGGCCTAATTTTTGAGTTTCGATATCTCAGCTCTGGAAGGGGCTAGAGCCTCCATTTTTGCACTCAGGTCTAAGTCTCATGGCCCTCTATCAGAATTTGGGAAGATTGGAGAAACTTAATTTTTCGCCCCAAAAAAAAAACGTAAGGGGTACCACTCGTTTTTTTTTTCGGGCCGAATTTTTGAGTTTCGATATCTCAGCTCTGGAAGGGGCTAGAGCCTCCATTTTTGCACTCAGGTCTAAGTCTCATGGCCCTCTATCAGAATTTGGGAAGTTTGGAGAAACTTAATTTTTCGCCCAAAAAAAAACGTAAGGGGTACCACTGTCGTTTTTTTTTCGGGCCTAATTTTTGAGTTTCGATATCTCAGCTCTGGAAGGGGCTAGAGCCTCCATTTTTGCACTCAGGTCTAAGTCTCATGGCCCTCTATCAGAATTTGGGAAGTTTGGAGAAACTCAATTTTTCGCCCCAAAAAAAAAACGTAAGGGGTACCACTGTCGTTTTTTTTTTCGGGCCTAATTTTTGAGTTTCGATATCTCAGCTCTGGAAGGGGCTAGAGCCTCCATTTTTGCACTCAGGTCTAAGTCTCATGGCCCTCTATCAGAATTTGGGAAGTTTGGAGAAACTTAATTTTTCTCCCAAAAAAAAAAACGTAAGGGGTACCACTGTCGTTTTTTTTTCGGGCCTAATTTTTGAGTTTCGATATCTCAGCTCTGGAAGGGGCTAGAGCCTCCATTTTTGCACTCAGGTCTAAGTCTCATGGCCCTCTATCAGAATTTGGGAAGATTGGAGAAACTTAATTTTTCTCCCAAAAAAAAAAAACGTAAGGGGTACCACTGTCGTTTTTTTTTTTCGGGCCAAATTTTTGAGTTTCGATATCTCAGCTCTGGAAGGGGCTAGAGCCTCCATTTTTGCACTCAGGTCTAAGTCTCATGGCCTTCTATCAGAATTTGGGAAGATTGGAGAAACTTAATTTTTCTCCCAAAAAAAAAAACGTAAGGGGTACCACTGTCGTTTTTTTTTTCGGGCCTAATTTTTGAGTTTCGATATCTCAGCTCTGGAAGGGGCTAGAGCCTCCATTTTTGCACTCAGGTCTAAGTCTCATGGCCCTCTATCAGAATTTGGGAAGATTGGAGAAACTTAATTTTTCGCCCCAAAAAAAAAACGTAAGGGGTACCACTCGTTTTTTTTTTCGGGCCGAATTTTTGAGTTTCGATATCTCAGCTCTGGAAGGGGCTAGAGCCTCCATTTTTGCACTCAGGTCTAAGTCTCATGGCCCTCTATCAGAATTTGGGAAGTTTGGAGAAACTTAATTTTTCGCCCAAAAAAAAACGTAAGGGGTACCACTGTCGTTTTTTTTTCGGGCCTAATTTTTGAGTTTCGATATCTCAGCTCTGGAAGGGGCTAGAGCCTCCATTTTTGCACTCAGGTCTAAGTCTCATGGCCCTCTATCAGAATTTGGGAAGTTTGGAGAAACTCAATTTTTCGCCCCAAAAAAAAAACGTAAGGGGTACCACTGTCGTTTTTTTTTTCGGGCCTAATTTTTGAGTTTCGATATCTCAGCTCTGGAAGGGGCTAGAGCCTCCATTTTTGCACTCAGGTCTAAGTCTCATGGCCCTCTATCAGAATTTGGGAAGTTTGGAGAAACTTAATTTTTCTCCCAAAAAAAAAAACGTAAGGGGTACCACTGTCGTTTTTTTTTCGGGCCTAATTTTTGAGTTTCGATATCTCAGCTCTGGAAGGGGCTAGAGCCTCCATTTTTGCACTCAGGTCTAAGTCTCATGGCCCTCTATCAGAATTTGGGAAGATTGGAGAAACTTAATTTTTCTCCCAAAAAAAAAAAACGTAAGGGGTACCACTGTCGTTTTTTTTTTTCGGGCCAAATTTTTGAGTTTCGATATCTCAGCTCTGGAAGGGGCTAGAGCCTCCATTTTTGCACTCAGGTCTAAGTCTCATGGCCCTCTATCAGAATTTGGGAAGATTGGAGAAACTTAATTTTTCGCTGTCGTTTCACTGTCGTTTTTTTTCAGGCCTAATTTTTGAGTTTCGATATCTCAGCTCTGGAAGGGGCTAGAGCCTCCATTTTTGCACTCAGGTCTAAGTCTCATGGCCCTCTATCAGAATTTGGGAAGTTTGGAGAAACTTAATTTTTCGCCCAAAAAAAAACGTAAGGGGTACCACTGTCGTTTTTTTTTCGGGCCTAATTTTTGAGTTTCGATATCTCAGCTCTGGAAGGGGCTAGAGCCTCCATTTTTGCACTCAGGTCTAAGTCTCATGGCCCTCTATCAGAATTTGGGAAGTTTGGAGAAACTTAATTTTTCGCCCAAAAAAAAACGTAAGGGGTACCACTGTCGTTTTTTTTTCGGGCCTAATTTTTGAGTTTCGATATCTCAGCTCTGGAAGGGGCTAGAGCCTCCATTTTTGCACTCAGGTCTAAGTCTCATGGCCCTCTATCAGAATTTGGGAAGATTGGAGAAACTTAATTTTTCTCCCAAAAAAAAAAACGTAAGGGGTACCACTGTCGTTTTTTTTCGGGCCTAATTTTTGAGTTTCGATATCTCAGCTCTGGAAGGGGCTAGAGCCTCCATTTTTGCACTCAGGTCTAAGTCTCATGGCCCTCTGTCAGAATTTGGGAAGATTGGAGAAACTTAATTTTTCTCCCAAAAAAAAAAACGTAAGGGGTACCACTGTCGTTTTTTTTTTCGGGCCTAATTTTTGAGTTTCGATATCTCAGCTCTGGAAGGGGCTAGAGCCTCCATTTTTGCACTCAGGTCTAAGTCTCATGGCCCTCTATCAGAATTTGGGAAGATTGGAGAAACTTAATTTTTCTCCCAAAAAAAAAAACGTAAGGGGTACCACTGTCGTTTTTTTTTTCGGGCCTAATTTTTGAGTTTCGATATCTCAGCTCTGGAAGGGGCTAGAGCCTCCATTTTTGCACTCAGGTCTAAGTCTCATGGCCCTCTATCAGAATTTGGGAAGATTGGAGAAACTTAATTTTTCGCCGAAAAAAAAAAACGTAAGGGGTACCACTGTCGTTTTTTTTTTCGGGCCTAATTTTTGAGTTTCGATATCTCAGCTCTGGAAGGGGCTAGAGCCTCCATTTTTGCACTCAGGTCTAAGTCTCATGGCCCTCTATCAGAATTTGGGAAGTTTGGAGAAACTTAATTTTTCGCCCAAAAAAAAAAACGTAAGGGGTACCACTGTCGTTTTTTTTTTCGGGCCGAATTTTTGAGTTTCGATATCTCAGCTCTGGAAGGGGCTAGAGCCTCCATTTTTGCACTCAGGTCTAAGTCTCATGGCCCTCTATCAGAATTTGGGAAGATTGGAGAAACTTAATTTTTCGCCCAAAAAAAAAAAACGTAAGGGGTACCACTGTCGTTTTTTTTTTCGGGCCTAATTTTTGAGTTTCGATATCTCAGCTCTGGAAGGGGCTAGAGCCTCCATTTTTGCACTCAGGTCTAAGTCTCATGGCCCTCTATCAGAATTTGGGAAGTTTGGAGAAACTTAATTTTTCGCCCAAAAAAAAAAACGTAAGGGGTACCACTGTGGTTTTTTTTTCGGGCCTAATTTTTGAGTTTCGATATCTCAGCTCTGGAAGGGGCTAGAGCCTCCATTTTTGCACTCAGGTCTAAGTCCCATGGCCCTCTATCAGAATCCAGAGTTTTGTGAAGATTGGAGAAACTTATTTTTTCGCCCGAAAAAAAAAAACGTAAGGGGTACCACTGTCGTTTTTTTTTCGGGCCGAATTTTTGAGTTTCGATATCTCAGCTCTGGAAGGGGCTAGAGGCTCCATTTTTGCACTCAGGTCTAAGTCTCATGGCCCTCTTTCATAATTTGGGAAGATTGGAGAAACTTAATTTTTCGCCCAAAAAAAAAACGTAAGGGGTACCACTGTCGTTTTTTTTTTTCGGGCCTAATTTTTGAGTTTCGATATCTCAGCTCTGGAAGGGGCTAGAGCCTCCATTTTTGCACTCAGGTCTAAGTCTCATGGCCCTCTATCAGAATTTGGGAAGATTGGAGAAACTTAATTTTTCGCCCCAAAAAAAAAACGTAAGGGGTACCACTGTCGTTTTTTTTTCGGGCCTAATTTTTGAGTTTCGATATCTCAGCTCTGGAAGGGGCTAGAGCCTCCATTTTTGCACTCAGGTCTAAGTCTCATGGCCCTCTATCAGAATTTGGGAAGATTGGAGAAACTTAATTTTTCGCCCCAAAAAAAAAACGTAAGGGGTACCACTGTCGTTTTTTTTTCGGGCCGAATTTTTGAGTTTCGATATCTCAGCTCTGGAAGGGGCTAGAGCCTCCATTTTTGCACTCAGGTCTAAGTCTCATGGCCCTCTATCAGAATTTGGGAAGATTGGAGAAACTTAATTTTTCGCCGAAAAAAAAAACGTAAGGGGTACCACTGTCGTTTTTTTTTTCGGGCCTAATTTTTGAGTTTCGATATCTCAGCTCTGGAAGGGGCTAGAGCCTCCATTTTTGCACTCAGGTCTAAGTCTCATGGCCCTCTATCAGAATTTGGGAAGTTTGGAGAAACTTAATTTTTCGCCCAAAAAAAAAAACGTAAGGGGTACCACTGTCGTTTTTTTTTCGGGCCGAATTTTTGAGTTTCGATATCTCAGCTCTGGAAGGGGCTAGAGCCTCCATTTTTGCACTCAGGTCTAAGTCTCATGGCCCTCTATCAGAATTTGGGAAGATTGGAGAAACTTAATTTTTCGCCCAAAAAAAAAAAACGTAAGGGGTACCACTGTCGTTTTTTTTTTCGGGCCTAATTTTTGAGTTTCGATATCTCAGCTCTGGAAGGGGCTAGAGCCTCCATTTTTGCACTCAGGTCTAAGTCTCATGGCCCTCTATCAGAATTTGGGAAGTTTGGAGAAACTTAATTTTTCGCCCAAAAAAAAAAACGTAAGGGGTACCACTGTCGTTTTTTTTTCGGGCCTAATTTTTGAGTTTCGATATCTCAGCTCTGGAAGGGGCTAGAGCCTCCATTTTTGCACTCAGGTCTAAGTCTCATGGCCCTCTATCAGAATTTGGGAAGATTGGAGAAACTTAATTTTTCTCCCAAAAAAAAAAACGTAAGGGGTACCACTGTCGTTTTTTTTCGGGCCTAATTTTTGAGTTTCGATATCTCAGCTCTGGAAGGGGCTAGAGCCTCCATTTTTGCACTCAGGTCTAAGTCTCATGGCCCTCTATCAGAATTTGGGAAGATTGGAGAAACTTAATTTTTCGCCCAAAAAAAAAACGTAAGGGGTACCACTGTCGTTTTTTTTTTCGGGCCTAATTTTTGAGTTTCGATATCTCAGCTCACGAAGGGGCTAGAGCCTCCATTTTTGCACTCAGGTCTAAGTCTCATGGCCCTCTATCAGAATTTGGGAAGATTGGAGAAACTTAATTTTTCGCCCAAAAAAAAAAAACGTAAGAGGTACCACTGTCGTTTTTTTTTTCGGGCCTAATTTTTGAGTTGCGATATCTCAGCTCTGGAAGGGGCTAGAGCCTCCATTTTTGCACTCAGGTCTAAGTCTCATGGCCCTCTATCAGAATTTGGGAAGATTGGAGAAACTTAATTTTTCGCCCAAAAAAAAAAAACGTAAGGGGTACCACTGTCGTTTTTTTTTTCGGGCCTAATTTTTGAGTTTCGATATCTCAGCTCTGGAAGGGGCTAGAGCCTCCATTTTTGCACTCAGGTCTAAGTCTCATGGCCCTCTATCAGAATTTGGGAAGATTGGAGAAACTTAATTTTTCGCCCAAAAAAAAAAACGTAAGGGGTACCACTGTCGTTTTTTTTTCGGGCCTAATTTTTGAGTTTCGATATCTCAGCTCTGGAAGGGGCTAGAGCCTCCATTTTTGCACTCAGGTCTAAGTCTCATGGCCCTCTATCAGAATTTGGGAAGATTGGAGAAACTTAATTTTTCGCCCAAAAAAAAAACGTAAGGGGTACCACTGTCGTTTTTTTTTTCGGGCCTAATTTTTGAGTTTCGATATCTCAGCTCTGGAAGGGGCTAGAGCCTCCATTTTTGCACTCAGGTCTAAGTCTCATGGCCCTCTATCAGAATTTGGGAAGATTGGAGAAACTTAATTTTTCGCCCAAAAAAAAAACGTAAGGGGTACCACTGTCGTTTTTTTTTTCGGGCCTAATTTTTGAGTTTCGATATCTCAGCTCTGGAAGGGGCTAGAGCCTCCATTTTTGCACTCAGGTCTAAGTCTCATGGCCCTCTATCAGAATTTGGGAAGATTGGAGAAACTTAATTTTTCGCCGAAAAAAAAAAACGTAAGGGGTACCACTGTCGTTTTTTTTTCGGGCCTAATTTTTGAGTTTCGATATCTCAGCTCTGGAAGGGGCTAGAGCCTCCATTTTTGCACTCAGGTCTAAGTCTCATGGCCCTCTATCAGAATTTGGGAAGATTGGAGAAACTTAATTTTTCGCCGAAAAAAAAAACGTAAGGGGTACCACTGTCGTTTTTTTTTCGGGCCTAATTTTTGAGTTTCGATATCTCAGCTCTGGAAGGGGCTAGAGCCTCCATTTTTGCACTCAGGTCTAAGTCTCATGGCCCTCTATCAGAATTTGGGAAGTTTGGAGAAACTTAATTTTTCGCCCAAAAAAAAAAACGTAAGGGGTACCACTGTCGTTTTTTTTTTCGGGCCTAATTTTTGAGTTTCGATATCTCAGCTCACGAAGGGGCTAGAGCCTCCATTTTTGCACTCAGGTCTAAGTCTCATGGCCCTCTATCAGAATTTGGGAAGATTGGAGAAACTTAATTTTTCGCCCAAAAAAAAAACGTAAGGGGTACCACTGTCGTTTTTTTTTTCGGGCCTAATTTTTGAGTTTCGATATCTCAGCTCACGAAGGGGCTAGAGCCTCCATTTTTGCACTCAGGTCTAAGTCTCATGGCCCTCTATCAGAATTTGGGAAGATTGGAGAAACGTAATTTTTCGCCCAAAAAAAAAAAACGTAAGAGGTACCACTGTCGTTTTTTTTTTCGGGCCTAATTTTTGAGTTTCGATATCTCAGCTCTGGAAGGGGCTAGAGCCTCCATTTTTGCACTCAGGTCTAAGTCTCATGGCCCTCTATCAGAATTTGGGAAGATTGGAGAAACTTAATTTTTCGCCCAAAAAAAAAAACGTAAGGGGTACCACTGTCGTTTTTTTTTCGGGCCTAATTTTTGAGTTTCGATATCTCAGCTCTGGAAGGGGCTAGAGCCTCCATTTTTGCACTCAGGTCTAAGTCTCATGGCCCTCTATCAGAATTTGGGAAGTTTGGAGAAACTTAATTTTTCGCCCAAAAAAAAAAACGTAAGGGGTACCACTGTCGTTTTTTTTTCGGGCCTAATTTTTGAGTTTCGATATCTCAGCTCTGGAAGGGGCTAGAGCCTCCATTTTTGCACTCAGGTCTAAGTCTCATGGCCCTCTATCAGAATTTGGGAAGATTGGAGAAACTTAATTTTTCGCCCAAAAAAAAAAACGTAAGGGGTACCACTGTCGTTTTTTTTTTCGGGCCTAATTTTTGAGTTTCGATATCTCAGCTCACGAAGGGGCTAGAGCCTCCATTTTTGCACTCAGGTCTAAGTCTCATGGCCCTCTATCAGAATTTGGGAAGATTGGAGAAACTTAATTTTTCGCCCAAAAAAAAAACGTAAGGGGTACCACTGTCGTTTTTTTTTTCGGGCCTAATTTTTGAGTTTCGATATCTCAGCTCACGAAGGGGCTAGAGCCTCCATTTTTGCACTCAGGTCTAAGTCTCATGGCCCTCTATCAGAATTTGGGAAGATTGGAGAAACTTAATTTTTCGCCCAAAAAAAAAAAACGTAAGAGGTACCACTGTCGTTTTTTTTTTCGGGCCTAATTTTTGAGTTTCGATATCTCAGCTCTGGAAGGGGCTAGAGCCTCCATTTTTGCACTCAGGTCTAAGTCTCATGGCCCTCTATTAGAATTTGGGAAGATTGGAGAAACTTAATTTTTCGCCCAAAAAAAAAAACGTAAGGGGTACCACTGTCGTTTTTTTTTTCGGGCCTAATTTTTGAGTTTCGATATCTCAGCTCTGGAAGGGGCTAGAGCCTCCATTTTTGCACTCAGGTCTAAGTCTCATGGCCCTCTATCAGAATTTGGGAAGATTGGAGAAACTTAATTTTTCGCCCAAAAAAAAAAACGTAAGGGGTACCACTGTCGTTTTTTTTTCGGGCCTAATTTTTGAGTTTCGATATCTCAGCTCTGGAAGGGGCTAGAGCCTCCATTTTTGCACTCAGGTCTAAGTCTCATGGCCCTCTATCAGAATTTGGGAAGATTGGAGAAACTTAATTTTTCGCCCAAAAAAAAAACGTAAGGGGTACCACTGTCGTTTTTTTTTTCGGGCCTAATTTTTGAGTTTCGATATCTCAGCTCTGGAAGGGGCTAGAGCCTCCATTTTTGCACTCAGGTCTAAGTCTCATGGCCCTCTATCATAATTTGGGAAGATTGGAGAAACTTAATTTTTCGCCCAAAAAAAAAACGTAAGGGGTACCACTGTCGTTTTTTTTTTCGGGCCTAATTTTTGAGTTTCGATATCTCAGCTCTGGAAGGGGCTAGAGCCTCCATTTTTGCACTCAGGTCTAAGTCTCATGGCCCTCTATCAGAATTTGGGAAGTTTGGAGAAACTTAATTTTTCGCCCAAAAAAAAAAACGTAAGGGGTACCACTGTCGTTTTTTTTTCGGGCCTAATTTTTGAGTTTCGATATCTCAGCTCTGGAAGGGGCTAGAGCCTCCATTTTTGCACTCAGGTCTAAGTCTCATGGCCCTCTATCAGAATTTGGGAAGATTGGAGAAACTTAATTTTTCTCCCAAAAAAAAAAACGTAAGGGGTACCACTGTCGTTTTTTTTCGGGCCTAATTTTTGAGTTTCGATATCTCAGCTCTGGAAGGGGCTAGAGCCTCCATTTTTGCACTCAGGTCTAAGTCTCATGGCCCTCTATCAGAATTTGGGAAGATTGGAGAAACTTAATTTTTCGCCCAAAAAAAAAACGTAAGGGGTACCACTGTCGTTTTTTTTTTCGGGCCTAATTTTTGAGTTTCGATATCTCAGCTCACGAAGGGGCTAGAGCCTCCATTTTTGCACTCAGGTCTAAGTCTCATGGCCCTCTATCAGAATTTGGGAAGATTGGAGAAACTTAATTTTTCGCCCAAAAAAAAAAAACGTAAGAGGTACCACTGTCGTTTTTTTTTTCGGGCCTAATTTTTGAGTTTCGATATCTCAGCTCTGGAAGGGGCTAGAGCCTCCATTTTTGCACTCAGGTCTAAGTCTCATGGCCCTCTATCAGAATTTGGGAAGATTGGAGAAACTTAATTTTTCGCCCAAAAAAAAAAACGTAAGGGGTACCACTGTCGTTTTTTTTTTCGGGCCTAATTTTTGAGTTTCGATATCTCAGCTCTGGAAGGGGCTAGAGCCTCCATTTTTGCACTCAGGTCTAAGTCTCATGGCCCTCTATCAGAATTTGGGAAGATTGGAGAAACTTAATTTTTCGCCCAAAAAAAAAAACGTAAGGGGTACCACTGTCGTTTTTTTTTCGGGCCTAATTTTTGAGTTTCGATATCTCAGCTCTGGAAGGGGCTAGAGCCTCCATTTTTGCACTCAGGTCTAAGTCTCATGGCCCTCTATCAGAATTTGGGAAGATTGGAGAAACTTAATTTTTCGCCCAAAAAAAAAACGTAAGGGGTACCACTGTCGTTTTTTTTTTCGGGCCTAATTTTTGAGTTTCGATATCTCAGCTCTGGAAGGGGCTAGAGCCTCCATTTTTGCACTCAGGTCTAAGTCTCATGGCCCTCTATCAGAATTTGGGAAGATTGGAGAAACGTAATTTTTCGCCCAAAAAAAAAACGTAAGGGGTACCACTGTCGTTTTTTTTTTCGGGCCTAATTTTTGAGTTTCGATATCTCAGCTCTGGAAGGGGCTAGAGCCTCCATTTTTGCACTCAGGTCTAAGTCTCATGGCCCTCTATCAGAATTTGGGAAGATTGGAGAAACTTAATTTTTCGCCGAAAAAAAAAAACGTAAGGGGTACCACTGTCGTTTTTTTTTCGGGCCTAATTTTTGAGTTTCGATATCTCAGCTCTGGAAGGGGCTAGAGCCTCCATTTTTGCACTCAGGTCTAAGTCTCATGGCCCTCTATCAGAATTTGGGAAGATTGGAGAAACTTAATTTTTCGCCGAAAAAAAAAACGTAAGGGGTACCACTGTCGTTTTTTTTTCGGGCCTAATTTTTGAGTTTCGATATCTCAGCTCTGGAAGGGGCTAGAGCCTCCATTTTTGCACTCAGGTCTAAGTCTCATGGCCCTCTATCAGAATTTGGGAAGTTTGGAGAAACTTAATTTTTCGCCCAAAAAAAAAAACGTAAGGGGTACCACTGTCGTTTTTTTTTTCGGGCCTAATTTTTGAGTTTCGATATCTCAGCTCACGAAGGGGCTAGAGCCTCCATTTTTGCACTCAGGTCTAAGTCTCATGGCCCTCTATCAGAATTTGGGAAGATTGGAGAAACTTAATTTTTCGCCCAAAAAAAAAACGTAAGGGGTACCACTGTCGTTTTTTTTTTCGGGCCTAATTTTTGAGTTTCGATATCTCAGCTCACGAAGGGGCTAGAGCCTCCATTTTTGCACTCAGGTCTAAGTCTCATGGCCCTCTATCAGAATTTGGGAAGATTGGAGAAACGTAATTTTTCGCCCAAAAAAAAAAACGTAAGAGGTACCACTGTCGTTTTTTTTTTCGGGCCTAATTTTTGAGTTTCGATATCTCAGCTCTGGAAGGGGCTAGAGCCTCCATTTTTGCACTCAGGTCTAAGTCTCATGGCCCTCTATCAGAATTTGGGAAGATTGGAGAAACTTAATTTTTCGCCCAAAAAAAAAAACGTAAGGGGTACCACTGTCGTTTTTTTTTCGGGCCTAATTTTTGAGTTTCGATATCTCAGCTCTGGAAGGGGCTAGAGCCTCCATTTTTGCACTCAGGTCTAAGTCTCATGGCCCTCTATCAGAATTTGGGAAGTTTGGAGAAACTTAATTTTTCGCCCAAAAAAAAAAACGTAAGGGGTACCACTGTCGTTTTTTTTTCGGGCCTAATTTTTGAGTTTCGATATCTCAGCTCTGGAAGGGGCTAGAGCCTCCATTTTTGCACTCAGGTCTAAGTCTCATGGCCCTCTATCAGAATTTGGGAAGATTGGAGAAACTTAATTTTTCGCCCAAAAAAAAAAACGTAAGGGGTACCACTGTCGTTTTTTTTTTCGGGCCTAATTTTTGAGTTTCGATATCTCAGCTCACGAAGGGGCTAGAGCCTCCATTTTTGCACTCAGGTCTAAGTCTCATGGCCCTCTATCAGAATTTGGGAAGATTGGAGAAACTTAATTTTTCGCCCAAAAAAAAAACGTAAGGGGTACCACTGTCGTTTTTTTTTTCGGGCCTAATTTTTGAGTTTCGATATCTCAGCTCACGAAGGGGCTAGAGCCTCCATTTTTGCACTCAGGTCTAAGTCTCATGGCCCTCTATCAGAATTTGGGAAGATTGGAGAAACTTAATTTTTCGCCCAAAAAAAAAAAACGTAAGAGGTACCACTGTCGTTTTTTTTTTCGGGCCTAATTTTTGAGTTTCGATATCTCAGCTCTGGAAGGGGCTAGAGCCTCCATTTTTGCACTCAGGTCTAAGTCTCATGGCCCTCTATTAGAATTTGGGAAGATTGGAGAAACTTAATTTTTCGCCCAAAAAAAAAAACGTAAGGGGTACCACTGTCGTTTTTTTTTTCGGGCCTAATTTTTGAGTTTCGATATCTCAGCTCTGGAAGGGGCTAGAGCCTCCATTTTTGCACTCAGGTCTAAGTCTCATGGCCCTCTATCAGAATTTGGGAAGATTGGAGAAACTTAATTTTTCGCCCAAAAAAAAAAACGTAAGGGGTACCACTGTCGTTTTTTTTTCGGGCCTAATTTTTGAGTTTCGATATCTCAGCTCTGGAAGGGGCTAGAGCCTCCATTTTTGCACTCAGGTCTAAGTCTCATGGCCCTCTATCAGAATTTGGGAAGATTGGAGAAACTTAATTTTTCGCCCAAAAAAAAAACGTAAGGGGTACCACTGTCGTTTTTTTTTTCGGGCCTAATTTTTGAGTTTCGATATCTCAGCTCTGGAAGGGGCTAGAGCCTCCATTTTTGCACTCAGGTCTAAGTCTCATGGCCCTCTATCATAATTTGGGAAGATTGGAGAAACTTAATTTTTCGCCCAAAAAAAAAACGTAAGGGGTACCACTGTCGTTTTTTTTTTCGGGCCTAATTTTTGAGTTTCGATATCTCAGCTCTGGAAGGGGCTAGAGCCTCCATTTTTGCACTCAGGTCTAAGTCTCATGGCCCTCTATCAGAATTTGGGAAGATTGGAGAAACTTAATTTTTCGCCGAAAAAAAAAAACGTAAGGGGTACCACTGTCGTTTTTTTTTCGGGCCTAATTTTTGAGTTTCGATATCTCAGCTCTGGAAGGGGCTAGAGCCTCCATTTTTGCACTCAGGTCTAAGTCTCATGGCCCTCTATCAGAATTTGGGAAGATTGGAGAAACTTAATTTTTCGCCGAAAAAAAAAACGTAAGGGGTACCACTGTCGTTTTTTTTTCGGGCCTAATTTTTGAGTTTCGATATCTCAGCTCTGGAAGGGGCTAGAGCCTCCATTTTTGCACTCAGGTCTAAGTCTCATGGCCCTCTATCAGAATTTGGGAAGTTTGGAGAAACTTAATTTTTCGCCCAAAAAAAAAAACGTAAGGGGTACCACTGTCGTTTTTTTTTCGGGCCTAATTTTTGAGTTTCGATATCTCAGCTCTGGAAGGGGCTAGAGCCTCCATTTTTGCACTCAGGTCTAAGTCTCATGGCCCTCTATCAGAATTTGGGAAGATTGGAGAAACTTAATTTTTCGCCCAAAAAAAAAAAACGTAAGGGGTACCACTGTCGTTTTTTTTTTCGGGCCTAATTTTTGAGTTTCGATATCTCAGCTCACGAAGGGGCTAGAGCCTCCATTTTTGCACTCAGGTCTAAGTCTCATGGCCCTCTATCAGAATTTGGGAAGATTGGAGAAACTTAATTTTTCGCCCAAAAAAAAAACGTAAGGGGTACCACTGTCGTTTTTTTTTTCGGGCCTAATTTTTGAGTTTCGATATCTCAGCTCACGAAGGGGCTAGAGCCTCCATTTTTGCACTCAGGTCTAAGTCTCATGGCCCTCTATCAGAATTTGGGAAGATTGGAGAAACGTAATTTTTCGCCCAAAAAAAAAAAACGTAAGAGGTACCACTGTCGTTTTTTTTTTCGGGCCTAATTTTTTAGTTTCGATATCTCAGCTCTGGAAGGGGCTAGAGCCTCCATTTTTGCACTCAGGTCTAAGTCTCATGGCCCTCTATCAGAATTTGGGAAGATTGGAGAAACTTAATTTTTCGCCCAAAAAAAAAAACGTAAGGGGTACCACTGTCGTTTTTTTTTCGGGCCTAATTTTTGAATTTCGATATCTCAGCTCTGGAAGGGGCTAGAGCCTCCATTTTTGCACTCAGGTCTAAGTCTCATGGCCCTCTATCAGAATTTGGGAAGATTGGAGAAACTTAATTTTTCGCCCAAAAAAAAAAAACGTAAGGGGTACCACTGTCGTTTTTTTTTTCGGGCCTAATTTTTGAGTTTCGATATCTCAGCTCTGGAAGGGGCTAGAGCCTCCATTTTTGCACTCAGGTCTAAGTCTCATGGCCCTCTATCAGAATTTGGGAAGATTGGAGAAACTTAATTTTTCTCCCAAAAAAAAAAACGTAAGGGGTACCACTGTCGTTTTTTTTCGGGCCTAATTTTTCAGTTTCGATATCTCAGCTCTGGAAGGGGCTAGAGCCTCCATTTTTGCACTCAGGTCTAAGTCTCATGGCCCTCTATCAGAATTTGGGAAGATTGGAGAAACTTAATTTTTCTCCCAAAAAAAAAAACGTAAGGGGTACCACTGTCGTTTTTTTTTTCGGGCCTAATTTTTGAGTTTCGATATCTCAGCTCTGGAAGGGGCTAGAGCCTCCATTTTTGCACTCAGGTCTAAGTCTCATGGCCCTCTATCAGAATTTGGGAAGATTGGAGAAACTTAATTTTTCGCCCAAAAAAAAAACGTAAGGGGTACCACTGTCGTTTTTTTTTCGGGCCTTATTTTTGAGTTTCGATATCTCAGCTCTGGAAGGGGCTAGAGCCTCCATTTTTGCACTCAGGTCTAAGTCTCATGGCCCTCTATCAGAATTTGGGAAGATTGGAGAAACTTAATTTTTCGCCCAAAAAAAAAACGTAAGGGGTACCACTGTCGTTTTTTTTTCGGGCCTTATTTTTGAGTTTCGATATCTCAGCTCTGGAAGGGGCTAGAGCCTCCATTTTTGCACTCAGGTCTAAGTCTCATGGCCCTCTATCAGAATTTGGGAAGATTGGAGAAACTTAATTTTTCGCCCAAAAAAAAAACGTAAGGGGTACCACTGTCGTTTTTTTTTCGGGCCTTATTTTTGAGTTTCGATATCTCAGCTCTGGAAGGGGCTAGAGGCTCCATTTTTGCACTCAGGTCTAAGTCTCATGGCCCTCTATCATAATTTGGGAAGATTGGAGAAACTTAATTTTTCGCCCAAAAAAAAACGTAAGGGGTACCACTGTCGTTTTTTTTTTCGGGCCTAATTTTTGAGTTTCGATATCTCAGCTCTGTAAGGGGCTAGAGCCTCCATTTTTGCACTCAGGTCTAAGTCTCATGGCCCTCTATCAGAATTTGGGAAGATTGGAGAAACTTAATTTTTCGCCGAAAAAAAAAAACGTAAGGGGTACCACTGTCGTTTTTTTTTCGGGCCTAATTTTTGAGTTTCGATATCTCAGCTCTGGAAGGGGCTAGAGCCTCCATTTTTGCACTCAGGTCTAAGTCTCATGGCCCTCTATCAGAATTTGGGAAGATTGGAGAAACTTAATTTTTCGCCGAAAAAAAAAACGTAAGGGGTACCACTGTGGTTTTTTTTTCGGGCCTAATTTTTGAGTTTCGATATCTCAGCTCTGGAAGGGGCTAGAGCCTCCATTTTTGCACTCAGGTCTAAGTCTCATGGCCCTCTATCAGAATTTGGGAAGATTGGAGAAACTTAATTTTTTGCCCAAAAAAAAAAAACGTAAGGGGTACCACTGTCGTTTTTTTTTCGGGCCTAATTTTTGAGTTTCGATATCTCAGCTCTGGAAGGGGCTAGAGCCTCCATTTTTGCACTCAGGTCTAAGTCTCATGGCCCTCTATCAGAATTTGGGAAGATTGGAGAAACTTAATTTTTCGCCGAAAAAAAAACGTAAGGGGTACCACTGTCGTTTTTTTTTTCGGGCCTAATTTTTGAGTTTCGATATCTCAGCTCTGGAAGGGGCTAGAGCCTCCATTTTTGCACTCAGGTCTAAGTCTCATGGCCCTCTATCAGAATTTGGGAAGATTGGAGAAACTTAATTTTTCGCCGAAAAAAAAAACGTAAGGGGTACCACTGTCGTTTTTTTTTCGGGCCTAATTTTTGAGTTTCGATATCTCAGCTCTGGAAGGGGCTAGAGCCTCCATTTTTGCACTCAGGTCTAAGTCTCATGGCCCTCTATCAGAATTTGGGAAGATTGGAGAAACTTAATTTTTCGCCGAAAAAAAAAACGTAAGGGGTACCACTGTGGTTTTTTTTTCGGGCCTAATTTTTGAGTTTCGATATCTCAGCTCTGGAAGGGGCTAGAGCCTCCATTTTTGCACTCAGGTCTAAGTCTCATGGCCCTCTATCAGAATTTGGGAAGATTGGAGAAACTTAATTTTTCGCCCAAAAAAAAAAAACGTAAGGGGTACCACTGTCGTTTTTTTTTCGGGCCTAATTTTTGAGTTTCGATATCTCAGCTCTGGAAGGGGCTAGAGCCTCCATTTTTGCACTCAGGTCTAAGTCTCATGGCCCTCTATCAGAATTTGGGAAGATTGGAGAAACTTAATTTTTCTCCCAAAAAAAAAAACGTAAGGGGTACCACTGTCGTTTTTTTTCGGGCCTAATTTTTGAGTTTCGATATCTCAGCTCTGGAAGGGGCTAGAGCCTCCATTTTTGCACTCAGGTCTAAGTCTCATGGCCCTCTATCAGAATTTGGGAAGATTGGAGAAACTTAATTTTTCGCCGAAAAAAAAAACGTAAGGGGTACCACTGTCGTTTTTTTTTCGGGCCTAATTTTTGAGTTTCGATATCTCAGCTCTGGAAGGGGCTAGAGCCTCCATTTTTGCACTCAGGTCTAAGTCTCATGGCCCTCTATCAGAATTTGGGAAGATTGGAGAAACTTAATTTTTCGCCGAAAAAAAAAACGTAAGGGGTACCACTGTGGTTTTTTTTTCGGGCCTAATTTTTGAGTTTCGATATCTCAGCTCTGGAAGGGGCTAGAGCCTCCATTTTTGCACTCAGGTCTAAGTCTCATGGCCCTCTATCAGAATTTGGGAAGATTGGAGAAACTTAATTTTTCGCCCAAAAAAAAAAAACGTAAGGGGTACCACTGTCGTTTTTTTTTCGGGCCTAATTTTTGAGTTTCGATATCTCAGCTCTGGAAGGGGCTAGAGCCTCCATTTTTGCACTCAGGTCTAAGTCTCATGGCCCTCTATCAGAATTTGGGAAGATTGGAGAAACTTAATTTTTCTCCCAAAAAAAAAAACGTAAGGGGTACCACTGTCGTTTTTTTTCGGGCCTAATTTTTGAGTTTCGATATCTCAGCTCTGGAAGGGGCTAGAGCCTCCATTTTTGCACTCAGGTCTAAGTCTCATGGCCCTCTGTCAGAATTTGGGAAGATTGGAGAAACTTAATTTTTCTCCCAAAAAAAAAAACGTAAGGGGTACCACTGTCGTTTTTTTTTTCGGGCCTAATTTTTGAGTTTCGATATCTCAGCTCTGGAAGGGGCTAGAGCCTCCATTTTTGCACTCAGGTCTAAGTCTCATGGCCCTCTATCAGAATTTGGGAAGATTGGAGAAACTTAATTTTTCGCCCAAAAAAAAAAACGTAAGGGGTACCACTGTCGTTTTTTTTTCGGGCCTAATTTTTGAGTTTCGATATCTCAGCTCTGGAAGGGGCTAGAGCCTCCATTTTTGCACTCAGGTCTAAGTCTCATGGCCCTCTATCAGAATTTGGGAAGATTGGAGAAACTTAATTTTTCGCCCAAAAAAAAAAACGTAAGGGGTACCACTGTCGTTTTTTTTTCGGGCCTAATTTTTGAGTTTCGATATCTCAGCTCTGGAAGGGGCTAGAGCCTCCATTTTTGCACTCAGGTCTAAGTCTCATGGCCCTCTATCAGAATTTGGGAAGATTGGAGAAACTTAATTTTTCGCCCAAAAAAAAAAAACGTAAGGGGTACCACTGTCGTTTTTTTTTTTCGGGCCTAATTTTTGAGTTTCGATATCTCAGCTCTGGAAGGGGCTAGAGCCTCCATTTTTGCACTCAGGTCTAAGTCTCATGGCCCTCTATCAGAATTTGGGAAGATTGGAGAAACTTAATTTTTCGCCCAAAAAAAAAACGTAAGGGGTACCACTGTCGTTTTTTTTTCGGGCCTAATTTTTGAGTTTCGATATCTCAGCTCTGGAAGGGGCTAGAGCCTCCATTTTTGCACTCAGGTCTAAGTCTCATGGCCCTCTATCAGAATTTGGGAAGATTGGAGAAACTTAATTTTTCTCCCAAAAAAAAAACCGTAAGGGGTACCACTGTCGTTTTTTTTTTCGGGCCTAATTTTTGAGTTTCGATATCTCAGCTCTGGAAGGGGCTAGAGCCTCCATTTTTGCACTCAGGTCTAAGTCTCATGGCCCTCTATCAGAATTTGGGAAGATTGGAGAAACTTAATTTTTCGCCCAAAAAAAAAAAACGTAAGGGGTACCACTGTCGTTTTTTTTTTCGGGCCTAATTTTTGAGTTTCGATATCTCAGCTCTGGAAGGGGCTAGAGCCTCCATTTTTGCACTCAGGTCTAAGTCTCATGGCCCTCTATCAGAATTTGGGAAGATTGGAGAAACTTAATTTTTCGCCCAAAAAAAAAACGTAAGGGGTACCACTGTCGTTTTTTTTTTTCGGGCCTAATTTTTGAGTTTCGATATCTCAGCTCTGGAAGGGGCTAGAGCCTCCATTTTTGCACTCAGGTCTAAGTCTCATGGCCCTCTATCAGAATTTGGGAAGATTGGAGAAACTTAATTTTTCGCCCAAAAAAAAAACGTAAGGGGTACCACTGTCGTTTTTTTTTCGGGCCTAATTTTTGAGTTTCGATATCTCAGCTCTGGAAGGGGCTAGAGCCTCCATTTTTGCACTCAGGTCTAAGTCCCATGGCCCTCTATCAGAATCCAGAGTTTTGTGAAGATTGGAGAAACTTATTTTTTCGCCCGAAAAAAAAAAACGTAAGGGGTACCACTGTCGTTTTTTTTTCGGGCCTAATTTTTGAGTTTCGATATCTCAGCTCTGGAAGGGGCTAGAGGCTCCATTTTTGCACTCAGGTCTAAGTCTCATGGCCCTCTATCATAATTTGGGAAGATTGGAGAAACTTAATTTTTCGCCCAAAAAAAAAACGTAAGGGGTACCACTGTCGTTTTTTTTTTTCGGGCCTAATTTTTGAGTTTCGATATCTCAGCTCTGGAAGGGGCTAGAGCCTCCATTTTTGCACTCAGGTCTAAGTCTCATGGCCCTCTATCAGAATTTGGGAAGATTGGAGAAACTTAATTTTTCGCCCCAAAAAAAAAACGTAAGGGGTACCACTGTCGTTTTTTTTTCGGGCCTAATTTTTGAGTTTCGATATCTCAGCTCTGGAAGGGGCTAGAGCCTCCATTTTTGCACTCAGGTCTAAGTCTCATGGCCCTCTATCAGAATTTGGGAAGATTGGAGAAACTTAATTTTTCGCCCCAAAAAAAAAACGTAAGGGGTACCACTGTCGTTTTTTTTTCGGGCCGAATTTTTGAGTTTCGATATCTCAGCTCTGGAAGGGGCTAGAGCCTCCATTTTTGCACTCAGGTCTAAGTCTCATGGCCCTCTATCAGAATTTGGGAAGTTTGGAGAAACTTAATTTTTCGCCCAAAAAAAAAAACGTAAGGGGTACCACTGTCGTTTTTTTTTCGGGCCGAATTTTTGAGTTTCGATATCTCAGCTCTGGAAGGGGCTAGAGCCTCCATTTTTGCACTCAGGTCTAAGTCTCATGGCCCTCTATCAGAATTTGGGAAGATTGGAGAAACTTAATTTTTCGCCGAAAAAAAAAAACGTAAGGGGTACCACTGTCGTTTTTTTTTTCGGGCCTAATTTTTGAGTTTCGATATCTCAGCTCTGGAAGGGGCTAGAGCCTCCATTTTTGCACTCAGGTCTAAGTCTCATGGCCCTCTATCAGAATTTGGGAAGATTGGAGAAACTTAATTTTTCGCCGAAAAAAAAAACGTAAGGGGTACCACTGTCGTTTTTTTTTCGGGCCGAATTTTTGAGTTTCGATATCTCAGCTCTGGAAGGGGCTAGAGCCTCCATTTTTGCACTCAGGTCTAAGTCTCATGGCCCTCTATCAGAATTTGGGAAGTTTGGAGAAACTTAATTTTTCGCCCAAAAAAAAAAACGTAAGGGGTACCACTGTCGTTTTTTTTTCGGGCCTAATTTTTGAGTTTCGATATCTCAGCTCTGGAAGGGGCTAGAGCCTCCATTTTTGCACTCAGGTCTAAGTCTCATGGCCCTCTATCAGAATTTGGGAAGATTGGAGAAACTTAATTTTTCGCCCAAAAAAAAAAACGTAAGGGGTACCACTGTGGTTTTTTTTTCGGGCCTAATTTTTGAGTTTCGATATCTCAGCTCTGGAAGGGGCTAGAGCCTCCATTTTTGCACTCAGGTCTAAGTCCCATGGCCCTCTATCAGAATCCAGAGTTTTGTGAAGATTGGAGAAACTTATTTTTTCGCCCGAAAAAAAAAAACGTAAGGGGTACCACTGTCGTTTTTTTTTCGGGCCGAATTTTTGAGTTTCGATATCTCAGCTCTGGAAGGGGCTAGAGGCTCCATTTTTGCACTCAGGTCTAAGTCTCATGGCCCTCTTTCATAATTTGGGAAGATTGGAGAAACTTAATTTTTCGCCCAAAAAAAAAACGTAAGGGGTACCACTGTCGTTTTTTTTTTTCCGCCTAATTTTTGAGTTTCGATATCTCAGCTCTGGAAGGGGCTAGAGCCTCCATTTTTGCACTCAGGTCTAAGTCTCATGGCCCTCTATCAGAATTTGGGAAGATTGGAGAAACTTAATTTTTCGCCCCAAAAAAAAAACGTAAGGGGTACCACTGTCGTTTTTTTTTCGGGCCTAATTTTTGAGTTTCGATATCTCAGCTCTGGAAGGGGCTAGAGCCTCCATTTTTGCACTCAGGTCTAAGTCTCATGGCCCTCTATCAGAATTTGGGAAGATTGGAGAAACTTAATTTTTCGCCCCAAAAAAAAAACGTAAGGGGTACCACTGTCGTTTTTTTTTCGGGCCGAATTTTTGAGTTTCGATATCTCAGCTCACGAAGGGGCTAGAGCCTCCATTTTTGCACTCAGGTCTAAGTCTCATGGCCCTCTATCAGAATTTGGGAAGATTGGAGAAACTTAATTTTTCGCCGAAAAAAAAAACGTAAGGGGTACCACTGTCGTTTTTTTTTTCGGGCCTAATTTTTGAGTTTCGATATCTCAGCTCTGGAAGGGGCTAGAGCCTCCATTTTTGCACTCAGGTCTAAGTCTCATGGCCCTCTATCAGAATTTGGGAAGTTTGGAGAAACTTAATTTTTCGCCCAAAAAAAAAAACGTAAGGGGTACCACTGTCGTTTTTTTTTCGGGCCGAATTTTTGAGTTTCGATATCTCAGCTCTGGAAGGGGCTAGAGCCTCCATTTTTGCACTCAGGTCTAAGTCTCATGGCCCTCTATCAGAATTTGGGAAGATTGGAGAAACTTAATTTTTCGCCCAAAAAAAAAAAACGTAAGGGGTACCACTGTCGTTTTTTTTTCGGGCCTAATTTTTGAGTTTCGATATCTCAGCTCTGGAAGGGGCTAGAGCCTCCATTTTTGCACTCAGGTCTAAGTCTCATGGCCCTCTATCAGAATTTGGGAAGTTTGGAGAAACTTAATTTTTCGCCCAAAAAAAAAAACGTAAGGGGTACCACTGTGGTTTTTTTTTCGGGCCTAATTTTTGAGTTTCGATATCTCAGCTCTGGAAGGGGCTAGAGCCTCCATTTTTGCACTCAGGTCTAAGTCTCATGGCCCTCTATCAGAATTTGGGAAGTTTGGAGAAACTTAATTTTTCGCCCAAAAAAAAAAACGTAAGGGGTACCACTGTCGTTTTTTTTTCGGGCCTAATTTTTGAGTTTCGATATCTCAGCTCTGGAAGGGGCTAGAGCCTCCATTTTTGCACTCAGGTCTAAGTCTCATGGCCCTCTATCAGAATTTGGGAAGATTGGAGAAACTTAATTTTTCGCCCAAAAAAAACAAAACGTAAGGGGTACCACTGTCGTTTTTTTTTCGGGCCTAATTTTTGAGTTTCGATATCTCAGCTCTGGAAGGGGCTAGAGCCTCCATTTTTGCACTCAGGTCTAAGTCTCATGGCCCTCTATCAGAATTTGGGAAGATTGGAGAAACTTAATTTTTCTCCCAAAAAAAAAAACGTAAGGGGTACCACTGTCGTTTTTTTTCGGGCCTAATTTTTGAGTTTCGATATCTCAGCTCTGGAAGGGGCTAGAGCCTCCATTTTTGCACTCAGGTCTAAGTCTCATGGCCCTCTATCAGAATTTGGGAAGATTGGAGAAACTTAATTTTTCGCCCAAAAAAAAAAACGTAAGGGGTACCACTGTCGTTTTTTTTTTCGGGCCTAATTTTTGAGTTTCGATATCTCAGCTCTGGAAGGGGCTAGAGCCTCCATTTTTGCACTCAGGTCTAAGTCTCATGGCCCTCTATCAGAATTTGGGAAGATTGGAGAAACTTAATTTTTCGCCCAAAAAAAAAAACGTAAGGGGTACCACTGTCGTTTTTTTTTCGGGCCTAATTTTTGAGTTTCGATATCTCAGCTCTGGAAGGGGCTAGAGCCTCCATTTTTGCACTCAGGTCTAAGTCTCATGGCCCTCTATCAGAATTTGGGAAGATTGGAGAAACTTAATTTTTCGCCCAAAAAAAAAAAAACGTAAGGGGTACCACTGTCGGTATTTTTCGGGCCTAATTTTTGAATTTCGATATCTCAGCTCTGGAAGGGGCTAGAGCCTCCATTTTTGCACTCAGGTCTAAGTCTCATGGCCCTCTATCAGAATTTGGGAAGATTGGAGAAACTTAATTTTTCGCCCAAAAAAAAAACGTAAGGGGTACCACTGTCGTTTTTTTTTCGGGCCTAATTTTTGAGTTTCGATATCTCAGCTCTGGAAGGGGCTAGAGCCTCCATTTTTGCACTCAGGTCTAAGTCTCATGGCCCTCTATCAGAATTTGGGAAGTTTGGAGAAACTTAATTTTTCGCCCAAAACAAAAAAACGTAAGGGGTACCACTGTCGTTTTTTTTTCGGGCCTAATTTTTGAGTTTCGATATCTCAGCTCTGGAAGGGGCTAGAGCCTCAATTTTTGCACTCAGGTCTAAGTCTCATGGCCCTCTATCAGAATTTGGGAAGATTGAAGAAACTTAATTTTTCGTCCAAAAAAAAAAAACCCTAAGGGGTACCACTGTCGTTTTTTTTTTTCGGGCCTAATTTTTGAGTTTCGATATCTCAGCTAGAGCCTCCATTTTTGCACTCAGGTCTAAGTCTCATGGCCCCGTAAGGTACCCCTTACGTGCAAAAATGGAAAAATGGAGGCTCTAGCCCCTTCCAGAGCTGAGATATGGAAACTCAAAAATTCGGCCCGAAAAAAAAAAACGACAGTGGTACCCCTTACGTTTTTTTTTTTTGGGCGAAAAAATAAGTTTCTCCAATCTTCCCAAAACTCTGGATTCTGATAGAGGGCCATGAGACTTAGACCTGAGTGCAAAAATGGAGGCTCTAGACCCTTCCAGAGCTGAGATATCGAAACTCAAAAATTCGGCCCGAAAAAAAAAACGACAGTGGTACCCCTTACGTTTTTTTTTTTTTTTTTGGGCGAAAAAATAAGTTTCTCCAATCTTCCCAAAACTCTGGATTCTGATAGAGGGCCATGAGACTTAGACCTGAGTGCAAAAATGGAGGCTCTAGACCCTTCCAGAGCTGAGATATAGAAACTCAAAAATTCGGCCCGAAAAAAAAACGACAGTGGTACCCCTTACGTTTTTTTTTTCGGGCGAAAAAATAAGTTTCTCCAATCTTCCCAAATCTCTGGATTCTGATAGAGGACCATGAGACTTAGACCTGAGTGCAAAAATGGAGGCTCTAGCCCCTTCCAGAGCTGAGATATGGAAACTCAAAAATTCGGCCCGAAAAAAAAAAACGACAGTGGTACCCCTTACGTTTTTTTTTTTTTGGGCGAAAAAATAAGTTTCTCCAATCTTCCCAAAACTCTGGATTCTGATAGAGGGCCATGAGACTTAGACCTGAGTGCAAAAATGGAGGCTCTAGACCCTTCCAGAGCTGAGATATCGAAACTCAAAAATTCGGCCCGAAAAAAAAAACGACAGTGGTACCCCTTACGTTTTTTTTGGGGGGGGGCGAAAAAATAAGTTTCTCCAATCTTCCCAAAACTCTGGATTCTGATAGAGGGCCATGAGACTTAGACCTGAGTGCAAAAATGGAGGCTCTAGACCATTCCAGAGCTGAGATATGGAAACTCAAAAATTCGGCCCGAAAAAAAAAAGACAGTGGTACCCCTTACTTTTTTTTGTTTTTTTTTTGGGCGAAAAAATAAGTTTCTCCAATCTTCCCAAAACTCTGGATTCTGATAGAGGGCCATGAGACTTAGACCTGAGTGCAAAAATGGAGGCTCTAGACCCTTCCAGAGCTGAGATATCGAAACTCAAAAATTCGGCCCGAAAAAAAAAACGACAGTGGTACCCCTTACGTTTTTTTTTTCGGGCGAAAAAATAAGTTTCTCCAATCTTCCCAAAACTCTGGATTCTGATAGAGGGCCGTGAGACTTAGACCTGAGTGCAAAAATGGAGGCTCTAGCCCCTTCCAGAGCTGAGATATGGAAACTCAAAAATTCGGCCCGAAAAAAAAAACGACAGTGGTACCCCTTACGTTTTTTTTTTTTTTTGGGCGAAAAAATAAGTTTCTCCAATCTTCCCAAAACTCTGGATTCTGATAGAGGGCCATGAGACTTAGACCTGAGTGCAAAAATGGAGGCTCTAGACCCTTCCAGAGCTGAGATATCGAAACTCAAAAATTCGGCCCGAAAAAAAAAACGACAGTGGTACCCCTTACGTTTTTTTTTTCGGGCGAAAAAATAAGTTTCTCCAATCTTCCCAAAACTCTGGATTCTGATAGAGGGCCGTGAGACTTAGACCTGAGTGCAAAAATGGAGGCTCTAGCCCCTTCCAGAGCTGAGATATGGAAACTCAAAAATTCGGCCCGAAAAAAAAAAACGACAGTGGTACCCCTTACGTTTTTTTTTTTTTTGGGCGAAAAAATAAGTTTCTCCAATCTTCCCAAAACTCTGGATTCTGATAGAGGGCCATGAGACTTAGACCTGAGTGCAAAAATGGAGGCTCTAGACCCTTCCAGAGCTGAGATATCGAAACTCAAAAATTCGGCCCGAAAAAAAAACGACAGTGGTACCCCTTACGTTTTTTTTTTTTGGGCGAAAAAATAAGTTTCTCCAATCTTCCCAAAACTCTGGATTCTGATAGAGGGCCATGAGACTTAGACCTGAGTGCAAAAATGGAGGCTCTAGACCCTTCCAGAGCTGAGATATCGAAACTCAAAAATTCGGCCCGAAAAAAAAACGACAGTGGTACCCCTTACGTTTTTTTTTTTGGGCGAAAAAATAAGTTTCTCCAATCTTCCCAAAACTCTGGATTCTGATAGAGGGCCATGAGACTTAGACCTGAGTGCAAAAATGGAGGCTCTAGCCCCTTCCAGAGCTGAGATATGGAAACTCAAAAATTCGGCCTGAAAAAAAAACGACAGTGGTACCCCTTACGTTTTTTTTTTCGGGCGAAAAATTAAGTTTCTCCAATCTTCCCAAAACTCTGGATTCTGATAGAGGGCCATGAGACTTAGACCTGAGTGCAAAAATGGAGGCTCTAGCCCCTTCCAGAGCTGAGATATCGAAACTCAAAAATTCGACCCGAAAAAATTAAGTTTCTCCAATCTTCTCAAAACTCTGGATTCTGATAGAGGGCCATGAGACTTAGACCTGTGTGCAAAAATAGAGGCTCTAGACCCTTCCAGAGCTGAGATATCGAAACTCAAAAATTCGGCCCGAAAAAAAAAAACGACAGTGGTACCCCTTACGTTTTTTTTTTTTTGGGCGAAAAAATAAGTTTCTCCAATCTTCCCAAAACTCTGGATTCTGATAGAGGGCCATGAGACTTAGACCTGAGTGCAAAAATGGAGGCTCTAGCCCCTTCCAGAGCTGAGATATGGAAACTCAAAAATTTGGCCGAAAAAAAAAAACGACAGTGGTACCCCTTACGTTTTGTTTTTTTTTTTTGGGCGAAAAAATAAGTTTCTCCAATCTTCCCAAAACTCTGGATTCTGATAGAGGGCCATGAGACTTAGACCTGAGTGCAAAAATGGAGGCTCTAGACCCTTCCAGAGCTGAGATATCGAAACTCAAAAATTCGGCCCGAAAAAAAAAACGACAGTGGTACCCCTTACGTTTTTTTTTTTTGGGCGAAAAAATAAGTTTCTCCAATCTTCCCAAAACTCTGGATTCTGATAGAGGGCCATGAGACTTAGACCTGAGTGCAAAAATGGAGGCTCTAGACCCTTCCAGAGCTGAGATATCGAAACTCAAAAATTCGACCCGAAAAAATTAAGTTTCTCCAATCTTCTCAAAACTCTGGATTCTGATAGAGGGCCATGAGACTTAGACCTGTGTGCAAAAATAGAGGCTCTAGACCCTTCCAGAGCTGAGATATCGAAACTCAAAAATTCGGCCCGAAAAAAAAAACGACAGTGGTACCCCTTACGTTTTTTTTTTTTTGGGCGAAAAAATAAGTTTCTCCAATCTTCCCAAAACTCTGGATTCTGATAGAGGGCCATGAGACTTAGACCTGAGTGCAAAAATGGAGGCTCTAGCCCCTTCCAGAGCTGAGATATGGAAACTCAAAAATTTGGCCGAAAAAAAAAAAACGACAGTGGTACCCCTTACGTTTTTTTTTTTTTTTGGGCGAAAAAATAAGTTTCTCCAATCTTCCCAAAACTCTGGATTCTGATAGAGGGCCATGGGACTTAGACCTGAGTGCAAAAATGGAGGCTCTAGACCCTTCCAGAGCTGAGATATCGAAACTCAAAAATTCGGCCCGAAAAAAAAAAACGACAGTGGTACCCCTTACGTTTTTTTTTTTTTTGGGCGAAAAAATACGTTTCTCCAATCTTCCCAAAACTCTGGATTCTGATAGAGGGCCATGAGACTTAGACCTGAGTGCAAAAATGGAGGCTCTAGACCCTTCCAGAGCTGAGATATCGAAACTCAAAAATTCGGCCCGAAAAAAAAACGACAGTGGTACCCCTTACGTTTTTTTTTTTTGGGCGAAAAAATAAGTTTCTCCAATCTTCCCAAAACTCTGGATTCTGATAGAGGGCCATGAGACTTAGACCTGAGTGCAAAAATGGAGGCTCTAGACCCTTCCAGAGCTGAGATATCGAAACTCAAAAATTCGGCCCGAAAAAAAAACGACAGTGGTACCCCTTACGTTTTTTTTTTTGGGCGAAAAAATAAGTTTCTCCAATCTTCCCAAAACTCTGGATTCTGATAGAGGGCCATGAGACTTAGACCTGAGTGCAAAAATGGAGGCTCTAGCCCCTTCCAGAGCTGAGATATGGAAACTCAAAAATTCGGCCTGAAAAAAAAACGACAGTGGTACCCCTTACGTTTTTTTTTTCGGGCGAAAAATTAAGTTTCTCCAATCTTCCCAAAACTCTGGATTCTGATAGAGGGCCATGAGACTTAGACCTGAGTGCAAAAATGGAGGCTCTAGCCCCTTCCAGAGCTGAGATATCGAAACTCAAAAATTCGACCCGAAAAAATTAAGTTTCTCCAATCTTCTCAAAACTCTGGATTCTGATAGAGGGCCATGAGACTTAGACCTGTGTGCAAAAATAGAGGCTCTAGACCCTTCCAGAGCTGAGATATCGAAACTCAAAAATTCGGCCCGAAAAAAAAAAACGACAGTGGTACCCCTTACGTTTTTTTTTTTTTTGGGCGAAAAAATAAGTTTCTCCAATCTTCCCAAAACTCTGGATTCTGATAGAGGGCCATGAGACTTAGACCTGAGTGCAAAAATGGAGGCTCTAGCCCCTTCCAGAGCTGAGATATGGAAACTCAAAAATTTGGCCGAAAAAAAAAAACGACAGTGGTACCCCTTACGTTTTGTTTTTGTTTTTTGGGCGAAAAAATAAGTTTCTCCAATCTTCCCAAAACTCTGGATTCTGATAGAGGGCCATGAGACTTAGACCTGAGTGCAAAAATGGAGGCTCTAGACCCTTCCAGAGCTGAGATATCGAAACTCAAAAATTCGGCCCGAAAAAAAAAACGACAGTGGTACCCCTTACGTTTTTTTTTTTTGGGCGAAAAAATAAGTTTCTCCAATCTTCCCAAAACTCTGGATTCTGATAGAGGGCCATGAGACTTAGACCTGAGTGCAAAAATGGAGGCTCTAGACCCTTCCAGAGCTGAGATATCGAAACTCAAAAATTCGACCCGAAAAAATTAAGTTTCTCCAATCTTCTCAAAACTCTGGATTCTGATAGAGGGCCATGAGACTTAGACCTGTGTGCAAAAATAGAGGCTCTAGACCCTTCCAGAGCTGAGATATCGAAACTCAAAAATTCGGCCCGAAAAAAAAAACGACAGTGGTACCCCTTACGTTTTTTTTTTTTGGGCGAAAAAATAAGTTTCTCCAATCTTCCCAAAACTCTGGATTCTGATAGAGGGCCATGAGACTTAGACCTGAGTGCAAAAATGGAGGCTCTAGCCCCTTCCAGAGCTGAGATATGGAAACTCAAAAATTTGGCCGAAAAAAAAAAAACGACAGTGGTACCCCTTACGTTTTTTTTTTTTTTTGGGCGAAAAAATAAGTTTCTCCAATCTTCCCAAAACTCTGGATTCTGATAGAGGGCCATGGGACTTAGACCTGAGTGCAAAAATGGAGGCTCTAGACCCTTCCAGAGCTGAGATATCGAAACTCAAAAATTCGGCCCGAAAAAAAAAAACGACAGTGGTACCCCTTACGTTTTTTTTTTTTTTGGGCGAAAAAATACGTTTCTCCAATCTTCCCAAAACTCTGGATTCTGATAGAGGGCCATGAGACTTAGACCTGAGTGCAAAAATGGAGGCTCTAGACCCTTCCAGAGCTGAGATATCGAAACTCAAAAATTCGGCCCGAAAAAAAAAACGACAGTGGTACCCCTTATGTTTTTTTTTTTGGGCGAAAAAATAAGTTTCTCCAATCTTCCCAAAACTCTGGATTCTGATAGAGGGCCATGAGACTTAGACCTGAGTGCAAAAATGGAGGCTCTAGACCCTTCCAGAGCTGAGATATAGAAACTCAAAAATTCGGCCCGAAAAAAAAAACGACAGTGGTACCCCTTACGTTTTTTTTTTTTGGGCGAAAAAATAAGTTTCTCCAATCTTCCCAAAACTCTGGATTCTGATAGAGGGCCATGAGACTTAGACCTGAGTGCAAAAATGGAGGCTCTAGACCATTCCAGAGCTGAGATATGGAAACTCAAAAATTCGGCCCGAAAAAAAAAAACGACAGTGGTACCCCTCACGTTTTTGTTTTTTTTTTTGGGCGAAAAAATAAGTTTCTCCAATCTTCCCAAAAACTCTGGATTCTGATAGAGGGCCATGAGACTTAGACCTGAGTGCAAAAATGGAGGCTCTAGACCCTTCCAGAGCTGAGATATCGAAACTCAAAAATTCGGCCCGAAAAAAAAACGACAGTGGTACCCCTTACGTTTTTTTTTTTTCGGCCGAAAAATTAAGTTTCTCCAATCTTCCCAAAACTCTGGATTCTGATAGAGGGCCATGAGACTTAGACCTGAGTGCAAAAATGGAGGCTCTAGACCCTTCCAGAGCTGAGATATGGAAACTCAAAAATTCGGCCCGAAAAAAAAACGACAGTGGTACCCCTTACGTTTTTTTTTTTTGGGCGAAAAAATAAGTTTCTCCAATCTTCCCAAAACTCTGGATTCTGATAGAGGGCCATGAGACTAAGACCTGAGTGCAAAAATGGAGGCTCTAGCCCCTTCCAGAGCTGAGATATGGAAACTCAAAAATTCGGCCTGAAAAAAAAAAAACGACAGTGGTACCCCTTACGTTTTTTTTTTCGGGCGAAAAATTAAGTTTCTCCAATCTTCCCAAAACTCTGGATTCTGATAGAGGGCCATGAGACTTAGACCTGAGTGCAAAAATGGAGGCTCTAGCCCCTTCCAGAGCTGAGATATGGAAACTCAAAAATTCGGCCCGAAAAAAAAAACGACAGTGGTACCCCTTACGTTTTTTTTTTTTTGGGCGAAAAAATAAGTTTCTCCAATCTTCCCAAAACTCTGGATTCTGATAGAGGGCCATGAGACTTAGACCTGAGTGCAAAAATGGAGGCTCTAGACCATTCCAGAGCTGAGATATGGAAACTCAAAAATTCGGCCCGAAAAAAAAAAACGACAGTGGTACCCCTCACGTTTTTTTTTTTTTTTTGGGCGAAAAAATAAGTTTCTCCAATCTTCCCAAAAACTCTGGATTCTGATAGAGGGCCATGAGACTTAGACCTGAGTGCAAAAATGGAGGCTCTAGACCCTTCCAGAGCTGAGATAACGAAACTCAAAAATTCGGCCCGAAAAAAAAACGACAGTGGTACCCCTTACGTTTTTTTTTTTTCGGCCGAAAAATTAAGTTTCTCCAATCTTCCCAAAACTCTGGATTCTGATAGAGGGCCATGAGACTTAGACCTGAGTGCAAAAATGGAGGCTCTAGACCCTTCCAGAGCTGAGATATGGAAACTCAAAAATTCGGCCCGAAAAAAAAACGACAGTGGTACCCCTTACGTTTTTTTTTTTTTGGGCGAAAAAATAAGTTTCTCCAATCTTCCCAAAACTCTGGATTCTGATAGAGGGCCATGAGACTTAGACCTGAGTGCAAAAATGGAGGCTCTAGCCCCTTCCAGAGCTGAGATATGGAAACTCAAAAATTCGGCCTGAAAAAAAAAAACGACAGTGGTACCCCTTACGTTTTTTTTTTTTTGGGCGAAAAAATAAGTTTCTCCAATCTTCCCAAAACTCTGGATTCTGATAGAGGGCCATGAGACTTAGACCTGAGTGCAAAAATGGAGGCTCTAGCCCCTTCCAGAGCTGAGATATGGAAACTCAAAAATTTGGCCGAAAAAAAAAAACGACAGTGGTACCCCTTACGTTTTGTTTTTGTTTTTTGGGCGAAAAAATAAGTTTCTCCAATCTTCCCAAAACTCTGGATTCTGATAGAGGGCCATGAGACTTAGACCTGAGTGCAAAAATGGAGGCTCTAGACCCTTCCAGAGCTGAGATATCGAAACTCAAAAATTCGGCCCGAAAAAAAAAACGACAGTGGTACCCCTTACGTTTTTTTTTTTTGGGCGAAAAAATAAGTTTCTCCAATCTTCCCAAAACTCTGGATTCTGATAGAGGGCCATGAGACTTAGACCTGAGTGCAAAAATGGAGGCTCTAGACCCTTCCAGAGCTGAGATATCGAAACTCAAAAATTCGACCCGAAAAAATTAAGTTTCTCCAATCTTCTCAAAACTCTGGATTCTGATAGAGGGCCATGAGACTTAGACCTGTGTGCAAAAATAGAGGCTCTAGACCCTTCCAGAGCTGAGATATCGAAACTCAAAAATTCGGCCCGAAAAAAAAAACGACAGTGGTACCCCTTACGTTTTTTTTTTTTTGGGCGAAAAAATAAGTTTCTCCAATCTTCCCAAAACTCTGGATTCTGATAGAGGGCCATGAGACTTAGACCTGAGTGCAAAAATGGAGGCTCTAGCCCCTTCCAGAGCTGAGATATGGAAACTCAAAAATTTGGCCGAAAAAAAAAAAACGACAGTGGTACCCCTTACGTTTTTTTTTTTTTTTGGGCGAAAAAATAAGTTTCTCCAATCTTCCCAAAACTCTGGATTCTGATAGAGGGCCATGGGACTTAGACCTGAGTGCAAAAATGGAGGCTCTAGACCCTTCCAGAGCTGAGATATCGAAACTCAAAAATTCGGCCCGAAAAAAAAAAACGACAGTGGTACCCCTTACGTTTTTTTTTTTTTTGGGCGAAAAAATACGTTTCTCCAATCTTCCCAAAACTCTGGATTCTGATAGAGGGCCATGAGACTTAGACCTGAGTGCAAAAATGGAGGCTCTAGACCCTTCCAGAGCTGAGATATCGAAACTCAAAAATTCGGCCCGAAAAAAAAAACGACAGTGGTACCCCTTATGTTTTTTTTTTTGGGCGAAAAAATAAGTTTCTCCAATCTTCCCAAAACTCTGGATTCTGATAGAGGGCCATGAGACTTAGACCTGAGTGCAAAAATGGAGGCTCTAGACCCTTCCAGAGCTGAGATATAGAAACTCAAAAATTCGGCCCGAAAAAAAAAACGACAGTGGTACCCCTTACGTTTTTTTTTTTTGGGCGAAAAAATAAGTTTCTCCAATCTTCCCAAAACTCTGGATTCTGATAGAGGGCCATGAGACTTAGACCTGAGTGCAAAAATGGAGGCTCTAGACCATTCCAGAGCTGAGATATGGAAACTCAAAAATTCGGCCCGAAAAAAAAAAACGACAGTGGTACCCCTTACGTTTTTTTTTTTTTGGGCGAAAAAATAAGTTTCTCCAATCTTCCCAAAACTCTGGATTCTGATAGAGGGCCATGAGACTTAGACCTGAGTGCAAAAATGGAGGCTCTAGACCATTCCAGAGCTGAGATATGGAAACTCAAAAATTCGGCCCGAAAAAAAAAAACGACAGTGGTACCCCTCACGTTTTTTTTTTTTTTTTGGGCGAAAAAATAAGTTTCTCCAATCTTCCCAAAAACTCTGGATTCTGATAGAGGGCCATGAGACTTAGACCTGAGTGCAAAAATGGAGGCTCTAGACCCTTCCAGAGCTGAGATATCGAAACTCAAAAATTCGGCCCGAAAAAAAAACGACAGTGGTACCCCTTACGTTTTTTTTTTTTCGGGCGAAAAATTAAGTTTCTCCAATCTTCCCAAAACTCTGGATTCTGATAGAGGGCCATGAGACTTAGACCTGAGTGCAAAAATGGAGGCTCTAGACCCTTCCAGAGCTGAGATATGGAAACTCAAAAATTCGGCCCGAAAAAAAAACGACAGTGGTACCCCTTACGTTTTTTTTTTTTGGGCGAAAAAATAAGTTTCTCCAATCTTCCCAAAACTCTGGATTCTGATAGAGGGCCATGAGACTTAGACCTGAGTGCAAAAATGGAGGCTCTAGCCCCTTCCAGAGCTGAGATATGGAAACTCAAAAATTCGGCCTGAAAAAAAAAAAACGACAGTGGTACCCCTTACGTTTTTTTTTTCGGGCGAAAAATTAAGTTTCTCCAATCTTCCCAAAACTCTGGATTCTGATAGAGGGCCATGAGACTTAGACCTGAGTGCAAAAATGGAGGCTCTAGCCCCTTCCAGAGCTGAGATATCGAAACTCAAAAATTCGACCCGAAAAAATTAAGTTTCTCCAATCTTCTCAAAACTCTGGATTCTGATAGAGGGCCATGAGACTTAGACCTGAGTGCAAAAATGGAGGCTCTAGACCCTTCCAGAGCTGAGATATCGAAACTCAAAAATTCGGCCCGAAAAAAAAAACGACAGTGGTACCCCTTATGTTTTTTTTTTTGGGCGAAAAAATAAGTTTCTCCAATCTTCCCAAAACTCTGGATTCTGATAGAGGGCCATGAGACTTAGACCTGAGTGCAAAAATGGAGGCTCTAGACCCTTCCAGAGCTGAGATATAGAAACTCAAAAATTCGGCCCGAAAAAAAAAACGACAGTGGTACCCCTTACGTTTTTTTTTTTTTGGGCGAAAAAATAAGTTTCTCCAATCTTCCCAAAACTCTGGATTCTGATAGAGGGCCATGAGACTTAGACCTGAGTGCAAAAATGGAGGCTCTAGACCATTCCAGAGCTGAGATATGGAAACTCAAAAATTCGGCCCGAAAAAAAAAAACGACAGTGGTACCCCTTACGTTTTTTTTTTTTTGGGCGAAAAAATAAGTTTCTCCAATCTTCCCAAAACTCTGGATTCTGATAGAGGGCCATGAGACTTAGACCTGAGTGCAAAAATGGAGGCTCTAGACCATTCCAGAGCTGAGATATGGAAACTCAAAAATTCGGCCCGAAAAAAAAAAACGACAGTGGTACCCCTCACGTTTTTTTTTTTTTTTTTGGGCGAAAAAATAAGTTTCTCCAATCTTCCCAAAAACTCTGGATTCTGATAGAGGGCCATGAGACTTAGACCTGAGTGCAAAAATGGAGGCTCTAGACCCTTCCAGAGCTGAGATATCGAAACTCAAAAATTCGGCCCGAAAAAAAAACGACAGTGGTACCCCTTACGTTTTTTTTTTTTCGGGCGAAAAATTAAGTTTCTCCAATCTTCCCAAAACTCTGGATTCTGATAGAGGGCCATGAGACTTAGACCTGAGTGCAAAAATGGAGGCTCTAGACCCTTCCAGAGCTGAGATATGGAAACTCAAAAATTCGGCCCGAAAAAAAAACGACAGTGGTACCCCTTACGTTTTTTTTTTTTGGGCGAAAAAATAAGTTTCTCCAATCTTCCCAAAACTCTGGATTCTGATAGAGGGCCATGAGACTTAGACCTGAGTGCAAAAATGGAGGCTCTAGCCCCTTCCAGAGCTGAGATATGGAAACTCAAAAATTCGGCCTGAAAAAAAAAAAACGACAGTGGTACCCCTTACGTTTTTTTTTTCGGGCGAAAAATTAAGTTTCTCCAATCTTCCCAAAACTCTGGATTCTGATAGAGGGCCATGAGACTTAGACCTGAGTGCAAAAATGGAGGCTCTAGCCCCTTCCAGAGCTGAGATATCGAAACTCAAAAATTCGACCCGAAAAAATTAAGTTTCTCCAATCTTCTCAAAACTCTGGATTCTGATAGAGGGCCATGAGACTTAGACCTGTGTGCAAAAATAGAGGCTCTAGACCCTTCCAGAGCTGAGATATTGAGATATTTATAATGGCATAAATGCTACGTGGTATCTCAATATCTCAGCTCTGGAAGGGTCTAGAGCCTCCATTTTTGCACTCAAGTCTACGTCCCATGGTCCTCTATCAGAATCCAGAGTTTCAAGAAGATCAGAGAAACTCAAAATTTCGACCCAATAAAAAAACGACAGTGTTACCCCTGTCGTTTTTTTTTTTGTGCAAAAAAATAAGTTTCTCCAATCTTCTTGAAACTCTGGATTCTGATAGAGGGCCATGGGACTTAGACCTGAGTGCAAAAATGGAGGCTCTATGGCAACCAAACGTCACTGGTGAGACAAATGTGCTACGGACAGACGGTCAGATTACGTTTTGGCAGGGGAAAAACTGATCAGAAAATGTAATGAAAATGTAACAGAAGTTGTAGAAATGTAGTGAAGTAGAAAGTATAATAATTGCTGCAAAATGTAACGAAGTAAAAGTAAAAAGTATGCGCTATTTATTCTACTTAAGTAAAGTAAAGATACGTGAAAAATGTACTTAAGTAAAGTAACAAAGTATTTGTACTTCATTACATTCCACCACTGCACAGGAGTAGAAGTTAAAAACCACAATCTCACAAACTCTGTGCAACCCAACCATACGCGCCAACCCGTTTGACTAAGGCTGTCGAGCCCCACTGTCGCGGTAATGCGTTTCATTGGCAATGGTTCCGTATGGCATACCACCTACCACAAAAAAACAGTATCTGCCCAACCACCCATCATTCACACAGGAAAGTAATGACTGTAAATACTATGCAACCTATACAAGTAACCTACAGACTCTTCAAGTTTTATAGTATTAAATTTATTCCTCTGTTGAATCAGATTGAATGCAAGGTAAGCAGTATGTGAATGCTTGGCTAAAGAGATGCGTCTTTAGTCTAGTTTTAAACTGTGACAGCGAGTCAGAGCTTCGAACGATATCGGGAAGGCTATTCCAGAGTTTGAGCGTAAAGAATTTAAGTTTGAGCCTAACTTTTATTTCTGGAATATTTACATTAATAAATGCTAATTACAAGTAATTCACCTTTGGCTAAGCCACGCCCTAGAATGTAGATTGACCAATCACAGCGCAGCAAAGAACGAGCTCCCACAGAGGTCGGACACTTTTTCACAGCGCTCCATTGACTTTCAACACAGGCGTCTCATATTTACGGAAACCTGGGGGCGCCAGGTCCCCGAATCTGACGTTTACTTCAGAAAAACCATATGAGCATAAACAGTATTAGTTAAGAGATTTGTTTTCCTTGAGAAAATTTGCCATGTATTGTACCTGATAAGAGATAAATAAGATTTGAAAAGCAATCATTGTATAGACGCTTTCAGCAGTGACAAGAAACGGTACTGCGCATGTACATTAATCTGGCCCAAACTTAACTTCCGGCAGACTTGCGAAGACAATCCATAACAAGTAAATAACCTTAGCTGGTATTTCTTGCCAGTCAAAGAAAATAAATGTTACCTGGCCAAACTGAAATGTGACACAACCAGACCCGTTGAACAAAAATTGGAGACAAGATGTTTTTCTACCGACGTGTCTGATTTGCCGCAGTGTTAAAAAAAACTGTGGCGAGCGCGACGGCGGGGTTTGAAAAGGTTAACATAGCTCTCCTTATTAGCTAGGCTTCTTACCATGCTTGCTAACCTTTTTTTAAGGTGGGTCTCCACATTGACAGCATGTTGGATGGATCTGTGCAGTGCTGTTTATGATACTAACCATTCAATACACAGACTGGTCCGCTGTCAATGTGTTTGCGAGCGAGAGACAGAGAGAGAGCGTGCGAATATGCGCTGCACGCAACTCTGCAGTCAATTACAACTTTTCCCATCTTAAATTGTTAAAAACACGGTAATCGATATGTGGCGGTCAGCGCTGATAATGTGGTGGGCTGCCACTAATAAATGTATGGGAAACACTGTACCGGTTATCACTCAGATAATCATAGCTAGGCTATTTTAATACCACCGTCTCCCTCATAGGAAACCTTGACATTTTTATTTTTAAAAATTGCATTTGCTCCCTAGGTCAGGTTGCACCCCACAGCTCATCACCTTAACTTTCACTGCATTTGTTGTCAATGCCATATTATCCAGTAAACACTAATAAACGAAAAGAACGGAAGTTAACTTTGGGCCATCTCATCACCATGGCAACGCGTCTGATGAAAGCGTCTATAAGGCGGAATTGTATGAATTGAAAAAAGAAATAGCACGAAAGATTTTTCTGCAAACTTTTATTCAATGTTCTGTACATGCATTACGTAAAGCAATGGGAAACAGATATCTTTCAATCCCATATTAAAAAAAGCAAACAAAAGATAGTCCCTTAAATCACTTTGCACAATACATGTCATTAGCACTGTAAATTAGCTCAATATAGATAAGAAGCCCAAAATGGTGAGCAAACAATAACAGTTTATAAATGTCACATCATAGCCTTTATGGGTTACGAGAGGCCGCACGAGCGCGCTTAACGTCTCCAAATGGGTCTTATTAATTGCAGCAGCCTAGGCTACGAGTCACGCTAACCGTACATGTTGAAAAGCTACAGCTATTGATACCACGAGTTTAAACCACATGTAAACAGTTGAACAGCGTGTAAAATGATCAGACAATAATGGATAATATTCAGTATAAAGTACCGCCAACTGCCAGGCAGGATCGGTAACCTAGTTTAAAACGAGGCCACAAGGTGAGATGTGGGCTACTGTCTTAACAGGCACTTTTGGGGCAAATTTGACAAAGGTAATTAGAAAAGAAAAGGAATTTGGTGCCACACCACGTACATTCAGACGCATTTCCTCTTTTTGCCGTCTCACATGAACCTTAAAAGGACAGTCAGAGTAGCCTATGTACACGCACATTTACATTAAATAGGGGGCAAGTTCTTCCGGCAGAAGAGGGAGGTCTCGAGTAACACGGCGTCGGTGGCGCGGTTCCACATCCGGAGGTCCAGGTTGTCAAAGCCTCCCTGTGTGCGCATTGTCTTCTGGAGAGCAGATAAGACGGACAGACACGTAAGACCAGAGCAGAACACATAAAGGACAGAGGCGGTGGCGGTGGGGTTTGTCAACCAATCCGAATGGAGACGCAGACTCCATTCGCAGCCGTCCTCGGGTCGCCGGGTTCTACCTGGTGAGTTGGCCGACCACTTTGAGCAAGGTCTTATTTTCCTGTTTGAGCTGCTCGTTCTCGTCTTCGATATCATCCAGATCCTGAAAAAGTTCGAAATGTAGAGTGCGGGTTACTTGACTTGATTTTCCATGACAAAAAAAAAAAATTGTGATAGGGTGTCACAAACTATATGGTATTTGTAGTCTAAGAATGTGTAAAACAGAAATATGTGATCCAATAGTGAAAGGTGAAGCCTTTACAATAGTCTGATGATGGTTAGTTATACGTTTATATTTTGGTTGATTTAATGACAAAACAGATTGGAATCTTGTAAATCCTCAAAAGTAAACATTGTAATGGCAACCTTATGTAATTGATCTTTGGTTTATCGATGGAATAATGAAGAACATTTGAAATGATTAATGCTTAGAATGCCTTATGCCTTAATTTTCATTTTTGGGTGAACTAACCCTTTAATGGGACACTCTGTGTGCCAAATCTTCAGCATCAAACCAACCTCTGAAGGCACAAGGACAGCCAACACAGCCTTGACTGAGTGCTGGCCTTCAGAACCTTGTTTCATCAACATGTCTATTACCACTGTACTATTAAAAAATGTATTCACATGTTTCATTTACATTTCCAAAATAAATGAGGAGACCAGGAAAGCTCCAGGAAGAGAAAGCGCCACAGGCCATGCCTTTCCTGTTCTCTTGTCTCACCGGGTGAAAACTCCTGCTGAATAAGTTTCAACACCTGCTTTTTTAATTACTGAGACCGTTTGTCTTGGTGTTCTAAGGTCTCGTACATTGACATTAGCTTTATTTCAGTGTCTCCACCTCTATGTAAGCCTCCCCATTGAAATATATAGAAAAACACTATGTACACTGCTTTAGTAACACTTGACAAGGATTGCAGCTACCAACAGCTCCTCTTTCTCAATAAAGAATCTTGCTGAAGAGACAACCAAGTGTCCTGGTCTTTGCTTCCAAGTTTCTACACTTTACAAGACAAACCTTTCAGAACCAGTTTGACAACTGCACTGTTTGGACCTTTATTACCTGCCAATAAATAGTCAAACACTATGCTACTTCTACTAGACATGCCATATTTGACAACATTCATTTCACATTTCTACACATTGAAGAATTGCATTCCCACTGGGTTCAACGCAGGCGAGAGCAGGTGTGGGAATGGTGATACTGATGTGTGTGTACGTGGGAATTGCACAAAATTGCCTAGGCCACATGCGCGTGTTACGAGGCCACCGTCCGCTTCTCACCCTGTTTAGCAAGTCGATCTCCTCCCTCAGCTTAATGATCAGCTCCTCCTTGTCTTGATAGGCTTTCAGCAGGCGACCGTTCTCTTGTCTCTCCAAGGACAGATCCTGTGAACACACAATTCTGTCAGATCCAAAGCCTTGACTGCATTGGAAGTTCAGGGCAGTCACCATGCTGTCTTGTCTTGAGATATTGTGGAGACAATATCTCAACACACCATGGTGACTGCCCTGAACTTCTTTGGACAGTTTTTTTTTTTTTTTTTTTTTTTACTTTAAATAAAGGTGTCTTGCTTCAAAGAAAACTTCTCATTTTCTTTAACATCATCCCAAATTTTCTCATTTAATCTGACTTATAATTAAGACACTAGTTTCTGAATACTTGATATGTAAATATGGGCGATTGTCATTGTCGTGCTTATCTTCAAATCATTTCCTATAAATGGACAACATTTGCATTTCTAGTTCTTTTCCTAAAATGTATTTTACTTTACAATAAGGTTTACAATTGTCATTTCCTCAAGTACAAGTACAAAATGTAGTACAACAATACATGTATTAACTAACACGAACTAACCACGAGCGACACATTTGTTACCGTATTTCTTAATCTTTGTTAACGTTAGCTGCTAATAAAAATCACAGCTGTTCATGTTAGTTCACAGTGTGTTTACTAATGTTCACAAATACAACTTGCGATTTGAATAATTGGGTAACAGTTTTGCTTATTAAAATAATTTGCCATTACACGTGTAGAATTGTCATCGTTTTCTTACGCTGAAGCTTTTATTCGAGATGACAGCGAATGATCAAAACAATAACAAAAGCAGCATTTTCTACGTGCTTTCTTCCGTATGAACCTTTTCTTTTCGGTCTCTGAAATGCCTGCGCTAAACGGAGTCTAGTTCAAAAGAATTCAAGTAAAATAAAACAAACACACACGATCTGAAACTTCAGAATCAAAATCAATGCAATGCATATCCCTTTTAAAATCTAGCATTGGTTGCGTGAAAAAGCCAATTAAGTTGAAGGTCATTACACAGCTGTCATGCTGAGAGATATACGTGAAACCACTGTGCTGCTAAAAAAAAAAAACATACCTCACTGACGGATTGACCACATGCTGAAATGAAAATTTACTATCAGTATGTCACCATGTGCTCGCGTGGGTTCCAGGTTTAAAAGTATCCTGACATTTGAGTGAGCTGCACAGAGTTCGATCACGTGGCATTTCATAAAATCGGAGCCGACAGATCTTCCTGCATCGTGAGAACTTACGCACCAGTGATTTAGGATCGACCCAAAGATGGCACAAACACGTCATAAACCCACTGAAATGTTGACATTTTTTCCCTCAGATAAAGAAAGCCAATGTAGATTGAGTAGCTACATGTGTAGTTGGAGGCAAACATTTTGCTTCAAGGATACAAAGGAAGTCTTTGAGAACAAGACTGTGAAAACCTCTAGGTGAGACATGCCGTTCCATCTTAATGGTGGACGTACACAAACGTACCCTCTCTAGCTCCTCTATCCTTCTCTCCAGGGCTGTGGGTGTGACGCTGCTGCCTTCCCGTCCGTGTCGATGGCGATGTCTGTCTTCGTCACTGGACACACAAAAACACAATTTTCAATGCAAAACCATCACTAATGCAAATGGTACTTGTTTTAGCTCCAACATCTAAATCAATACATCTTTTGAACGTGCCAAGTACAGTGCTTATTGACACTGAAATAGCATTTTGGACCATTGTGCCCGATCCGTGACTCAATGGAACCGTGCGCCTCTAATGGAGGTACTTCTTAAAAGCTCAAATAAAAAAATAAAAACAGGTGCGCACCTTTTTATTCAACTGTCTGGTTACAAAAGATGCCTTGCTAAAACATCTTTTCACACATTATTTCTCCTTTTAAATGAGACTTGGCTTGGAAAGTGCATCATTTATTTCATAGGAGCGGAAATAAGAAAACTGAAGCACTAAATTATCAGAGTATGAAAGGCCTTTTTATGGCACAGTAGAGCAATGAGCTTTCATTAGTGAGTACAACGGACCTGCTTCAAACAGGACTGAGCATATAGGGGCTAGGCTCTGCAGCTAGTCAAGAAAAACGAGAAACACATTAAAAAAAAAGTTTCTTTTGGAACTTATTCATGTGGAACTTATTCATTCATGTGGACCTTATTTTAACCAGGTTCATTTCAATAATTGCATATGGAATTGGAACACTTGGAGACAATTCCTTTGTAATACTCAAATTATTGGGCCATCTTTTAGTTTCAGAGTGTTCCGAATGAGGGCTATATGTCCATTCCACAGAAGCGGAAGGAAAAGACACTGGCAGGTTTAAGAAACTCTGTTGTATCTTTAGCTGGATTCTTTATTGAGACAGTGCTGCATTGTGGTTTATAGGCATTTTAAGAGGCAGTGGTCAAAAATGGAGCTTGGTGACCACCTTCATTAAGTATCCAGGTTTAGGAACCCCAGACTCTAGAGTGTCACCGGTCCTAATCCAATGACCAGAACTATTCAAAGAATGGGACAGGGGCTGCCTCCAAGAGCCAATAAAGACAAATGGTGAGAGGCCTTATTTTACTTACAATATAGTGAACCGGAACTGGCAAAAAAATCTTATATAATCTTAACCTTAAATGATACAAATGTACTTCACCCTAGTTTTCATGTGTTATGGCAGGACATAGTATCAGTAGATCTTATCCCAAACCCCAAATTAAAATTACAAATTGCACTTTTTACAATTCTCAATGATTTCGTGCAGCTTTGCAGATTACTATATGGATTACTAAATTGTGATATTTATCAATTATTGTGGAAAAAAATACATAGTCCATAAATGGTTTCTCTAGTCCTTGAAATTACATGTGGAATAAAATAGTCAAGAGAAGCACGTTATGTCTAATTAGCGCTTTGACTGTGTTTAATGTGTCCGTCCAACATCGTTTGGAAAGACAAAGCAGGAGCTAGATGATTTGAAGCAAGCGTTCAGATCTGCGGCCAATCCCGAGTTAATAAAGGACAGAGCCCTGCTCAAGAGAACCTGTCATTTTACATTTCAAACACTTACATTTCACAGCTACAAGAAAACAGAATTCAAAATGTCTTCCAAATTGCTGTGAAATCGGCTGTGAAAGTGACAAACGCAACACTGGCCTGACAGAAATATCCTGCTCTGATTGGAACTAGCTTTAATCGCCTCACCTCCGTCTTCTAAAGCCTCGCTTCAACCTCAAACTCGCAGACCGGCTGAAGGGGGCTCTGGCCCCTGTAACATTAACATTCACCAAGGTCTGATTGGGCCATCGTCATTCAGGCACTGAAAGACCGTTTGCCGCCTCAAATATTCGCCATAGTAATTTTCTTTTGACGGACGGCAGTTCTAATCCTCCTGTTAATGAGGAGGTACGGTCAAGTGCTTCATACTGTATAATGAGGACATTCGGGTCAAACGTACAGAATGAAGCCGGTGCTTATGAACCAAAACTATTTAGTTAATACAAGCATCGTCAGTATTAATATTATTATTATTATTGCTCATCTTAGGGTTACAGATTTGAACAAACCCTAAGAGTAATTCCTCCAGCAATTGTTGTGTGTATTTTGCATTACTTTTAAGTGATCAAACTGCTTACAAATGATAATAATGGATCGAATATCATGTTTTCAGGTAGACTCTTTTCATTTCATTTCATCTTCACGACAAAGAAAAAGATTTCTTCTTCATGGACCTTACAACCACTTAGAACACCCCAGTCACCACAAAGTAATGTCCTGGCCATATAGCATAGTGGCGACAACTTATTTTCTTCTAAACATGTAAAAATGTTCTTTCAAAACTGATATTGGCAGTGACATCTTACAAAGATGACAAATTCATGATAACAGCTGTTATTTAACACTGAAGACAACGACAAAAAAATACAACAACAATAATAATAATAAAGGAAATCCTAAACAAAAAGGTCCAGTAATGTGTCCAGATAAGGTGTGTGATGTACTTTGCCGTGCCTCTACCAGTGTAGTGTAGTCTGAATCTGATAGACTCGGAGAAGAGAGCAGATGTCCAATCTGAATGTTCATGTCCTGGGAATGTAACAGCCACTCTGTTGCATTAGTCCCCCGTGGAGAGGAAACGGGAGGAGGCAGAGGTAATGATCTGCTCCTGGAAAACCAGCAGGGGTAGGGGTGTGTGTGTGTGTGTGTGTGTGTGTGTGTGTGCGTATGAATGAGAGAGAGGGCGGGTGGTACAGAAGTTGGCCGTAGTAGCTTAGTTTTAATTAAAGCTGCAGTACGGCATTTTTCCTATTTGTCGCCATCTCTGTTCAAAATCTGCAATTGCAGTCATTCACGTCACGTGAGCTGTACTTCAACACCCTCGACACTGCACAGCGCGGACGAAAATAATGTTTGAGGAAACTGTGAGGCAGTTACGGCGCCAGTGTCGATACTGGCATTCAGAGTCACAGGTTATTCTTTTTGGAAGTATGACCAACATAAGAATTTTCACCTAAAAATGTCTTCTGAACTAGTAAGAAACATCCACCTTTGTTATGGTTCTTCTGACAATGCAGTAAATCGCTCTGATTAAATCTAACAATCACTTATAGAGCTGGTAAGTCCCGCCCCTTCCGCTAACCCCGCTGGACCTCTAGGTTGAAAAATCGTCAATGAAACTGAATAAGAGAAAATACATTTTTTCTAATCCCGTTTTAATTTTGCAATGAATGTGAACATATGTTGTCTGTGAATTTTTAAAATACTTTTTCGTGTAAAGAATGCTACAATTTACAATTTCAACAATTTAGCGGGTACAATTTTCATACGGTTAGACTTTGTTTGTGTTGTTTGAATGTCAAATTTAGGTACAAAACACACAGGCATCTCGATCTAATTCCTTAGATTATTGATAATGTGTTATGTGGTGACGTCACATATGCAACGTGTAGTCTTTCTCGTTATGTCTATTCCACAACTGCTAGCCAAACAATCATACTATATACTGTCAAATTCGAGTCGTTACATGATAAATTATACTAAACCATATGTTCACATTCATGGCACAATTCAAACGGGATCAGAAAAAAAATATTTTCTCTCATTCACTTGTATTGATGCTTTTTTCAACATAGAGGTCCACTTGGACTTTTACTGATGGGTGGGAATTACCGGCTCTAAGTTATCATATCACGAAAAACCGTGCAAATTATGAATTACTTTGTTCTCAAGTTGTTAATGTTAACGACATCAGCATTGCGTGTCTGCATGTAATGTCCTTCTGATATGTATCCTTGTTTTCGCATGGGTTCAGTTGCAGTATCTTTATTTCTGTAGCCAGTCTGAAGTCCGAACAAAGTCTTTTGCATTTTACAGCAGGTGAATCTGTTGTCACTAGTGATCATCGTTTAAACTTTTCTGGATCTTCCATCGAATTGATAAGTTTAATTATATCAAGTACAGTGAGAAAAGGCTATAAATCTCCAACTCCAGCATCCTCACACGCGATAAACTGTAGCCTACTAGCCGAGACTCATTCTTTATGTGTACAGATGTGACGTAATGACTCAAAGACATGCTCCAATCTCCCGCGGAAATACACCAGTACCACTGGAATTAAAAACATTATTACATGCTAATCACTTTGAATCGAGCTAGGAGAGAGTTTTGAACACTGGCTGGTTATGTCTTTTCTCAAATATGTATTTTGGGTCATTTTTAACCCCCAAAAAAGCCACGGACTGCAGCTTTAATTCTGAAAACATTTCTACAGAACTATGTCCATTCCTCAAGGATAAACTTTTGGTTAGTACTGAACTAACCACAGTAAGACGTATTTGCCTCGTCTCTGAAACATTCAATATGGCAGTGGGACTGTAATTTAATGTGATGGTTAGCCTACTCCTCTTATTCTGATTCACTGTAAGTGTGTATGTAGCGGTCTCAGCTGCTTGTTCTGCCGCCCACCTGTCGTGCCGGCTGCGGAAGAGCCCTGGGTGTTCGAGTGCGAGTGTCGGGGCAGAAAGATGGGCAAATAATCAAACGGCCAGACTGGGCCTCGGATGGCCTTTTGTCTGCATCACCCTGGAACCAGTGTGCAAAATGTATGAGTCCAAGCCATTGTAAACTGGGAGGTCTGATACATTTAGTGAATCAGTTAGCTCATTTAAATGAACTAGCTCAACTAATTGGATGGCTTTTTCACTCAATAGTCTCCAGAAGTCAACATTTAAACAAGATTTGAACATATTTTCTGTGAAGGTTGCTGAGGTGTTCCGACCGGTCATTAGATGGTCACAATAATGGCCGAACGCGGGGAACCCACCATGAACTGGTCGGCGACCTGGAGAGCGGGCGGGGAAAGACGCAATTCCTTTTTATTTAAAGGGCCGCTTTGAAACGACTTGCTCACAAAAGCACATCAGCATATGGGTTTAACCCAACTGTTTAACTCTGGGGGAGTGGTAAAATTAGCCTATTTCCCAAAAAAAGTGGGAGTATCCCTTTAACCTCGATTGCTGTAAACTGTATCAAAAGTTGAATGTGACATTTGGAAAGGTTTAAGAAAAATAGCCATTGTTGGGGGCCAAGTGTTTACGTGAGAGGTGGCACAATGGATATTTCTTTGTCAGATTTGATCAGTGTTTGGTTAGGGTTGAATCATAGGGAAAAACTTAGGGTCTACAGTTTTAACTTTCTGGAACCTGCTTGTATCATTCAAGTGGAAACAAATTCAGTCCTGACGTTGCTGCCGACAGAGAGAATAAAAGCTCCTGGCTGTCTCACAATGGCTCTGAAAATGAGTCCAGTTAAGCCATCCTGTCACAGGCTTTAAACCCCCTTCTTCTGACAAGACACATTTTTCTCACCAGTTTCACTAAAGGCAAATTTTTGAGCCAGGATAATTTTTGTACATCTGACAGAAGCCACCAGATGAGCACATGGTACAGAGCTGCGGTCAACGGCTAAAACTGTTTAATCCCGTTCGATCCACCAGAAACAACGTATTTCACCCGCAGACAGATATTGAATGCAGTCAGTCTCACCTCTTATGACTTCTGGATCTCGGAGTGTCCTGAAAAAAAAAAAAAAACAGGCAAAAAAATGAGAAAAAGAGACAGATAGACCTTAATACAGATACATACATGCATGCTCACACATAAAAGCCTACAAATAGCTTCTTTTGGCCTTTGAACAATATGACACTATTCATACGCCCCTTTCTGAGGTACAAAAGCTAAACCAGACTAAATTAATTAAATTAATAATAATTATTAAAAAACAATAAATCCAGGTACCAACTCACTCAGCGCCAGCGCTGAACCTTACGGTTGTTTTCTCCAAAGAAGCGCATCAAAACAAGTTCCGTCACTGTGGCGGCCTACAGGTTATCATTCTCAAACTCTCACCAAAGGCTGATATCTACCTCATACCTAACACTTAGGTATCTCTCATACCTAACACTTACAGACCAGTATGCTCCAGGAACACATAATTCTGTTTATTATAATGTTTTAACAGTTATTTTTTATGTCCACCACAACGTGTTTATGTTGTTTTACAATATAAACATAATAATTCTCAATAAACCCAATATCATTCTTTCTCAAATATCTCATTCATTATTATTTTTATTATCTGTGTTTGAGTGCATGTTAAATTATGTATCCACAATGTTTTTCTGCAATTACATGCATTTTTACTTCTCATTACTCTTATCGCCTCACAGCCTCTTGGAATTTGGTTTGGCTGAAGCAATATGTAAACCCATACCACCTGAATATTACTATCTCTGTAAACCCACAAAGCAAAAATAGTGGGAAATATTCTTTTTTAATGAAAAAAACAAACAAACAAAACAAAAAAAACATACTTCCGAATCAAAAGCCTTGTTGAATGTTTTTGCTTTTAAATGTAGGTGGTGGTTGGCCTGTCCTTGTTGAGAGATTAAATATTCAAGCAAAGCCTGTGCTTTTGAACTTATTTTTGCTCTTATTTTTCAGGTCCCTCGCCTTCCAATCACCTGATAAACGCTGCTTTTCGTGAGCTTATCGTCAAAATCAAGTTCTATCCTACACAGTTAATTTCAAATTATTTTATATAACTTAAGCAATTTTATAGACATGTTGGTCATCAGAGCCCAAAAGAAACAGAACAGAAAGTGTGTAAGCATGAAGACAGAGAGTGTGTGGGACACCGAGATGGAGAAAGCAAATATATTCATTGTATACAGCCCAGTTTCTCTTCTGCTAAATTGCATATTGCTTTAAAACGAATTCATAGCTGTTTGCGATCTGACGGGCTTTGTGATTTTGACACCAGGTAAGATCTCAGAAGTCCAGACTAAAAAAAGTCCAGCACAGGCCTGCTCTGGCATTCTGGAGCTGTGCTCATGTGCCCTAAATCTTTCCTGCTTTATCCGATAAACGTTTAAATCCTGCCAGAGAAAAGCAGCAATGCCTGTCATCCATCCATCATCACGGAATAGTTGTATTAAACCATAATGAGTTGAATATTTAGAGGTCTTTTCATATGTTCTAATGTCCTTTATATTGTCAAGTAAGGACTTCGTCTCAAACACTAATGAGTTTCCCACCCTTTCACCATTTGATTTGATTGTTCAAATGCACCAATGACACTCTCTTACAATTACAGGCAGGTCGAACATTTCAATCCACCATCCAAATGAAATGTGCCTATTTTACATGATTGTGCCTATGAAGCATTTTTGGTCATTTAGTGATTATGCACATATGAAATAGTTCAGCATAATTGCCATGTTTGAATATTTGAGTGTAGCATTGATGCATAGGGGCATTGCTAAATGTGGCTGTGATTCCAAGATAGTGTTTTGAACATCATACCCATGTACCTAAAAATGCTGTCTAGGTAGGTAGCTCACTCTTGAGACAAATCTGAATCATTCTGAACCTTTTTGGCCATTGATAGGTATGGAACAAAATATCATACAGCACAGTTGAATTTTCCAACAATGCATTAGAGCCCCTGGCACCACACTGGCGCGAGATGATCCTGTGGAATGTACCGTACTGTTCTGCGAGTTTTAGCGGTGCTCCGGTATCAGAGTATGTTTTCCTTGTATGGCAGAAGAGAAAAAAGGTAAAGCACGCCTTAAGCAGAAGCAGATGGAGGCCTTGAGTTGATCAGGACTTCATTAGAGAGAGAAAAGGCAAAATAACACACATGCACACCAGAAGGGAAATGCTTGTCCCAGCATAAAAATATCTAGGAATTATCCTCATAAAGCTACAATCTTTTAATTTACTGCATCCCTAAATTACCAGCGGCCTTGAACAGACTGTACAGAGCATATTCAGATACATCATGTGTATCCAACCCTGTAATGGGTGAACCTGACAGCTGTAAGGCATCGTTATAATGTAGAAAGCTCGTAGATTATGACCATGTCTAGTGGGAGGTCAGAGAGAAGCGATATATGATGTGGAATTCCACAAAAGCCATTTCGAGCAACTAATGAAGGCAGCAGGAAAAAAGCAGCACATTTTTGAGATGCACTACGCTCGCATCTCTGAAGGGATGCGTAAATCTGCCATCTGCTCTAGCTGTGATGCCTAGAAAAAACAGGGACATAATGTTACCATTTCTCATAATATAAGGGATTTTCTGGATGCTGCTGTAATTATGCAATACCACACAAGCAATTGTGCTTCGTTTGTAGGCACAGGGTCTCAGGGAGTACCCACATTCACTACAACAACACAACTGACCTTATGGGAGTGATTACTTAAACATGCCACTGCTTTTCAAGGCTGGACCACTCCTTTGACCGTCAAAACAAAATGACATCGCGAAATTCGCGAGTCGGCTCACTCGCTCGCTGATGTACCTGATGATTTTAGAAAAAGCCTAAATGCAGTAACTTCAAATGCAGTGTATCATCATGCATCATGCACAAGCTTTTGTATCAGGTTATGTTCAAACCATATATATATAATAGTAGAAGACAAAAAAAATATGAAATTACAAGTGGAAACTTATAAGTTATACACTTGGCAAAAACTGATATTAACAGAAAATAACCGAAATAATAATAATATTGAGTTTTTTTGTGTGTTTTTATCAAAATAAAGTTAACTTTGGCCACATGTATGTGTAGCCTTGTATTTAATGGAGAAAATAAATCATGGTAAAATGAACAAAAGTAAATGTCAAAGACGAGCACTATTTAAACAAATTATTGTTTTGCTTTTGGATGATCATTCATAATTTGCAAGTGGAGATCACTGGCTGGTATGGGGAAAAGAACAAACAAAACTCCCTTCACCAGCCTCTCTGGACACCTAGTATCTGATTTGTTCTGTAACAACACCTTTGTGCTCTTATTATAATGGTAATAATAACTGTGGAACAAATATTAGGTATTTGGGATGTCAGTCATTTCTCTGTCATAGGGTCAATTGTGGGTGGCAGGTTAGAGCTATTTACATGTACACTGCAAAATCTATACAAAATCTCTTTTATTTAGTATGTCACTCTTGTCCAATCAAATTAGAGGACGAGAACTGACTATTGTGTAATATCCTACATGCAAAGTAAACGGGTTCCGATACAACAGAGGCCAACATCTGGAGAACTGTGGGTTGGCTTACACTGCTGAACATGACCAGGATCACCAGAAACATATGTCACTACTCACCTTCTTACAGCTACGGCAGTAGTTTCTTTATTTATACATAACTATGAATCTAACTGAAGCACATTTCAATGGCTTTTCAGAGAAGCACTTTTCACAATGCCTTCAGTCGCAAACAATTGCTCACTAAAAGTCCTTTCTTATTTTGCAATAATAGATTTGAAATTCTAACAGAATATACAGTAGCGATCCGGGGAAAAGTAACGCAAGATGACATGCATCCAGACACACAATGCCAGTGTGATTACGGTTTCAGAAATCTCTAGCTAATAGTTTCCTTTATGCATTCAGCAACCTGAAGCTACATCAACCACCCAACAGGAGGAAAATAGATATAACACAACAATGCATCATTTAGAAAACTATGTAATCAATTTCCTAGAGATTACTGATGGCAGACTGACAGTAAGCCATTCCCATCCTTTAGTGAGCCACTAAAATTACAAATGCAAGAATTTTCAGTGAATAATGGCTTGAAGTTTGGTCTTTTCCTCACTCAAAACCAACATTACACTTTATAAGATTTGGAATAAAATGCACCAGTTCTATGGGCTACTTTTATGATGCTTTTTTTCACCCCTTGTTAATATAAAGGCCCATTTAAATGGAAAAAAAGCAGCATGAACATTCTTTTAAACAATCTCATTTTGTGTTTGCCCATACAGGTTTATAACAATGAGGGTGATTAAATGACTGAAAAATGCACAAAAAAACTGATGTACATTAGTAATTAATGTATTTTATAAATGAATTTTTTTAATATAAATATGTCACAAGCATTACAAATTGTAAATATAATAATGTTAAAATTTATTACAATTCTTTTTTCCCTAAATCAAAATTCAAGACAAAAAAATCTTAAATATTACTGAAGGTTTTAATTTCTAATATATAGCCTACACAAACTACTGTTCAAAATTTGTGGATGAACAGTAATAATTATTTTCAAATAATTATTTTCTATGTTAATATATTTGTAAGTGATGGCAAAGCTGAATTTTCAGCATCATTACTCCAGTCATGATCCTTCAGAAATCATTCTAATACAATCATTTTGAGCTCAAGAAACATTTATTATTTTTTGTTAGTTCTTTCTTGAATTCTTTGAGTATAAAAAAGAACAGCATTTACTTAAAAAACTTTTTTTAAATAAATGCCTACTGTCAGTTTTGAAAAGTACCGTATAAATTATAATAATGAATGCATTTTATTTTTTAATTTTTGTCAAAACAATTCAACGGAAAAAAATATATTGAGCTTTTTTGTGTGACAGGTATTTTATTACTGTGTTGTGTTTTATTTCTCTTTTCTGTGGATTTTGTTAGGCACTATTTGTGGCCTTTGCTCACCCCTGAAGTTTGGTTTTAAAACTTGAAAATGAAAAATATGATGCCGTTGTGATCATGTTCGTCACGTTTCCTCTCTAGACAGGTCGTAACACAAAGTAAATAGAAGACAAACCACTGTCGATATGACCAAGTGGCAAGAGACATTATCTCTACCATGAGCTTGGGCTGGTCTGCTTTCTGTTTGTCACTTGATTGTGCTTGTTTCTTTGGTCAACACTGCCTCTGTAAGGCAGAACGGTGTCGGCACTCTAAACACCCTCTAGAGGCAGGATTATCCTCTGACATTCCTAAAACACATACAAACACACACACACACACACTCACCTGTATCGACTGGGCCTCTCCGGGGTCAGAGATCAGTGCCTCGTTCTGGACCGTGTTGTGCTGTGTAAGACTTCCGTCCGTCTTCCCCTCCTTCTCTTCTCCGTCATCATCATCAAGCTCATCCAAGCTCTGCAGAAAAAAAAAAAATCAGTTTGTTCAGATTGTTTGGGATTTGTGGATTATTTTCACATGACGAGAGACTCTAATTGTGTTCAACACACACACATACACAAACACAAACAGACACAGGAAGTATGCTACCGAACAGCCTTTGTGGTTTGAGTCTAGGGGATTTTTGGAAAGTGGAATGTCCCATTGCACACTGAGAACAGAAAACTTTAGAAAGACTTTAAAACATGTCAATAAACATGGTATTTTCGGGAATACTAACAATCTGAGCTATTTATGAACGATAACGCCCACCGCCATATGTGACAAAAGTGACAGAGAGAAACCGGTTTTCTGGCTGCATGTAAAAACCAGTCTTTCCAGTTCACAAAGGAGGAGGAAGAGTGAAGGTGGAGCCCAGCATAGGACTAAGAGGGTAAAAATAGCCTTACAAAACTAAACTGGAATGTAATAATTTACACAAGCTTTCCGGCCAGCCGGTTTTATCAACACTTCCTGGTGATGGGCCAAACTCTGAAACCTCTCATAGGCATTAGCATACACTAATGAATACACAAACTATGACTTACACATACACACACACACACACACACACACACACACACAGTTTCCCACTCCCCAGGGATCAGTAAACACACTTCATCAGCCCCCGCTGCACCCTTAAAGAGGTCACTTCTGCACTCCTCTGCCCGTTAGCCAAAATCAGGCATTCCCCTGCCTAATGACAATCATTTATGTCAATTAAGACAGCTTACAAACTTGGGGGCAAATTAGTGTCACAACAGTAAAATGACTATAAAGAAATTTCAAATGAAGCCATTATTATACAAATACTGTCTGTAACTATACAAACACTCACACTAAATTAACTTTTGGAAAAAAAACAGACCTACGGGTCTAGCTTTAAACTGCCAGTTTCTACAGTTTTATTATCACTCAGGACAATGTGCCTGGCCATTGAAAAGGGGTCATTTACATATTCTTAAAGGTATAGCAGCAAAAAAATACCTATTTTATATAAATAAAATATAAATAAAACACAAAAAATGTATATGAAACTGTAAAAATGATTTAAAATTCTATAAATATAAAAGTTTGCAATAATAATTATGAAGAACATTGCATAATGTTGAACAGGGACACTGAGGGTCTGTGTGTCCATAAAAGAGGGTCTGGAGATCAAGTGGTGAAAAAACAGAAAACAAATGCTGCAAATTCCTTGCCTTTCCTGTTTATAAAGCAAATGAGAAACTCATTTCGCTTGACATAAACGTACATGAATTTACTTGAGTAAACAGGTTAGATCCTTAAACCTCTAACCTCTTTGTGTGTTAGCCGTGAGAGGGGAGAGGGGCTTCATTTAAAACACTCCATCTGTGCTCATCCTCTGCTTTATTAGGAATGCATGTGCGGATGGAAATTTTGTCTCTCACTTGCTGGAAAAAAAAAAGATCCACGATCTATCATGTTAATACCCCTTTCCTGGCAGAGGGAATGCACAACATGTCTGCCTCAGAACTGCAGCCTTTCAGACTACAATACTCCACTATAGCAGGAGCCCTATAATTAATCTGACAGCCAAAGCTGATCTACATGAAACTTTATGTATATGGTATATTCCCTCAAATATATCATAGGATCATTTACATTCCAAATGTATCAACAATATGCACAATTAAAAGAGACTGTATAAAGACTTTATAAAATGGTTTCGACATAATATAAAACAAATAGTAATGTGATTTTCAAGATCATCTACTGTACTTAAATAATGAACTTGGAAAATATGCACATTTAAAATGTACAATCTAAAATGAACAATGTCTAATCTTATGTATTTTGATTAAATGTAGAAATGTATTTTCATAATAAATGTATTTTATCTCCCCTGAAACAGTGTATTGACCGAACAACATCAAGAAGCATAATAATGCATTTTTATCACATGCATAATATACTCCACTTTTCTGCATATTATTTCGTTTTTGAGCATGATGATTACATTTTGGAACTCTCTTTAAAATATTCAACAAGAAAAGTGAGAAAACCCCCTTAAGCTCTGTGTGTGTTTGTGTGTTTTGCCTGGTGTTGTATTCAGGCCAGTTATGCAGTAGATTAATGGAGAGTCGAGCTGAGGGGCTCTGGATGCTCTACGCTCCTGATGTCCTCGGCAGACTGGATTTAATGACTGTGGATTAATCAAGTATTGCATGCCCTGGCTACACAGGTTCATTAGGATGATGTATTACACCCATGGAAGGTGAAAAGTGTGTGTTTGAGTGTGTGCGCGACAAAGTCAACTGTCCTTTAATCATCACAAATCCACAGTCTCGTGGAGTAACTTAATGACTTAACCCAAAATCCCAAGATTATTCCGGGCACAGCTAAAAGCCATTTTATTTCATAAGCGCACACATTAGAATCAAATTTGGAGGGCTGTGGAGACCTATTTGGTTTAAGTGTCAAATACAATAATGAGTATTAATATTTCCACAACACAAACCGATATGGAAAGTGATAATGGTGATTCCTTGATAGCTACTCTGTTTCACCTCATAAGTACAATCATAAGATTTGGGATCTTCTACAAAGTAATTTCTTTCAAACAACAACAACTTATTGACTGCAAAACCTGGGTGGCAGCATATAGAGTACAGTATATAGCTTTCGCTTACAATGCCAAATGCTGCCTACTGAGGCCGAAAGATCCACCTGCAAATGTTGCGCAAGTATTTGAAAGAGATTTGTGATGGCAACCCTGCCAATCTCTCTCCTGCACCGGACAAGACATTAACCTCACCTGGTGAACACATTTTAATAGCTTAGTCGAATGCTCAAAATTGTGCACCCATGCACAACTGCCGGGGAGAATAGGAGGACACGTTCTCTGGTTATTAAATTTAATCATAAATCATTTTCTGATGGCCCAGCGGCCATGGTCAGCACAGCTCACCATATCTTTACATATTATATACACAAAAGAATGTGAGTATCTTTGCAGGTCTGCTCCCCAAAGAAATAGTTATTTTTATTATTATATATATAATTATTTTCATTTTAACACAGAGATTGTAGGGAACAAGGTGTGAAACATTTAGGTTGGGGACTTTTGCTACACTTTCATTTGGAGTCACAAGGCGAAACTTTAACAGATATCAATTCAGACAGCTTACGGAAGCTGAAAAATTCTGCCTCCGCAGGGATCGTACGGAGGTAGGAAGGCAATAATGCACGTCCAAATCCAATGATCGTGTTACATTACATCCTGTCTACTGAGATACCTTCATCTGACCGTTTTTTGAAGGCAGCAGATGCGTCCATTGCTGCCTATGATATCCCACTATTCCTCTGTTTGTGTTTCAGTGACAGTTGAAGTGAAGGAAAAGGCCATCTAAAAGTTGTGTCTGGTAGTCAGTTTGTGTGTAAATGTAGGGGTTATTTTGCCCAATTTTTTCATCCTTTCCCTTAATTTCTAGCAAGAAATGAATACGGTAATGAAATATTTGCTTTACCATCCAAAATCGGGAGATACCTTAGAAAGCAAATGCTTCCAGAAAAGTCAATGACTAATAGGACAAGGCAGCTGCCTAAGCTTTTGGACACAGACTATGTGTTTAAGATAAGTTTAAAATATAGCTCATCTGATAATTAAATATTCCATCATATATTCTAATGTTGTTCCAAACCCACTTTTTTATCCTGTTTGGCAAACAAAACTATTCATGGCTTTAGAGAACAATACATCTCTCAAGCCATATGGAATTTTTATGTAGATTTATTGTATTTCTGTCTGTCCTACTTCTTTTATATATATTAGCATTTTTTAAAGAACCGGTAGCTCTATGAACATCTTAGTTTAGCATATTTTTAAAGCTGCTGAAGACCTCAGCCTCGAAGTTTCTGCCAAGACATTTTGTTTAACAAGTCACCACCACAAAGACAAATCTTAACCTCATGACTTGTGTGTGGCCAAACCGCACAGTGTGTTCTCAGACAGTAAGAGCTGTCCATCCAACAGCGATTCAAGCATGTATAACCCAGAACCACATTTGATACACACATCAGTCAGATTTCAAAATAATAAAAACAATAGGGGGATGACACAGTCAGGACATCAGACTTAATCCAATGCTTGGGCCATGCCAGTTCGGAGAGCACAGACAAGCTGTTTTTGAACATTCCAGGAGATTTGCTTTTAGTGCAACCACAACAGTCCGCAGGGTGTATTATGAGGTTTTGAAGGAATGTTTGTGAGAGCTTAGAAAGCATTCACAGCTTTGCACCATCTCTCCTAAAATGGTGGCCTTTTTTTCTGAAACAACATACTTCCAGCAAAGCACTGAAGCCTTTCCTGGTTAGAGCATAAATCTTGTTTCTGAGAGAATTGTGAGCAGATTTGCAGTCTGTAAAGTTATTTCCGACTTTAGCCCAGTCTAGCCACCTCTATGTGTAGTGTGTGCCATTAAATCACACATTTATTTCACATAAAGTGCCAGTATGTTAGGTCTGAAGACATTAATAAAGTTCTCCAAGGCTCAAATATGTATATAAAATGTACTCACTCTTGTGTAATTTCAAATGTGATTTTTTTTTTTTATGTGAACAATAAGTGTTTTTTTATGTTCATGAAATGTAGGTCAGTATGTTGTTTCAGACCCCATTAACTTTAAAACGTAATGTGAAATATGTTTTCATTATGTTTTGAATGTTCCTGTTCCATAGAACAGAAAAAAGATTTGGATCAACATGAGAGTGAGTAAATGATGGCAATTTTAATTTTGGTGTGAACTAATCCTAAAGAAAGACTGTGATTAATCTAATGGATGGGAGATTATTTATTTATTTATTTTAAATGAGTATACAGCTGATATTCCAAAATAATCTTTCAGGACTTAATCTAAAATAGGTTGTCAATGCCACCAAAATATACAATTTGCAGTCTGTTCAACAGGGAATCACATAAAAACAAGGGTTCGACCTTTCAGGGAACTTGTAAATGGGGTTTTTATTGAGGTTATATTCCATGCATAAAAACAAACATATCATCCAAGCAATTTCAGAGCAACCGTTGGCTCTGCTGTCTGTTCGGCTATTCAAAGAGTGGGCTCAGCCCATCCACAGACTGATGCAATAATTTGAAAGCCTGAACTTTATTTCAAGACTCTCGATTCAAAACTTTGCATGGACGTGGTAAGCTAAATTCAACTCAAGTCACTCAAAAGGAGACATTAAGTAATCTGATTTTATCACTGTGACTACATTTTAATAAAAAAAAATTCAAATTTCAGAAAAGTCCTATCATTTGTACTGATCCAGATTGTCATGTGACTCACACAAAAGGTTGAGTCAATGATCGAATTCTGGTCTATAAGGCTTTAACATCTTTTTTTTATGTATATATACACATCAGAAAACCGCTTTGTAGCAGCCAATAAAAATTGTGCAAAATATTATGAATGCAGGAAATTCGCTGATCACAAGCTCCACTCTGTAATTTTCCAGTCATACGGAAAATTGGCTAATTACATGCCTGCAATTCCTCATGCCTAATGGCTGCTTGATATTTTGCTATATTTGTCACATAGAAGATGCACATTATATGGATGATGAAACAACCAGGGCTCTGAAGTAAACCTGAGACTCATCCATGATGCAACAGAATATTCAGTGAACTAAGAAGCCACGGAGGACTCAGAATTGCTGTGACAAAGAGTTTAACTACATGTCACATTTGTTTACGATCAAGAATAAATGACTCCTTGAACAAACACAGCTTAAATGCTCATTATTACAATGTAGGAGTCTCCATGACTGTTGGAAAAAGTAGACATCATTGCAAACTCCTTACAGAACCCTTCCACGACTTAAAGCGCATAGTTATGGTCAACCAGAGTTCATTCTGAATCAGCTGGTTTCCAGTTCCTCCTCTGGGACTAGAAGAGGGCATTTGGTGTTAAATAACCCTTGTAGGGACTACTGACCAGATGAGGCTGGCTATCTTGCAACATTTATCCAGACACAAGGTGTCCTGATGTGGGGGTAAACACAGCGAGACTGCATTTCCATTACCGACTTCGCTGTTTATTCTCTCTCGTGTTTGACTAGGGAGGTGAGTGTTCAGTCACCACAAACAGAATAGAGCTCCAACAGTGTTCAGTCTCTGAAATGTGTGTCTTGAAGCAGTATGAAAGGCCGCTCAAAAGCAGGCAGTAGTTTATGGGCATCTAATTCGATGCTCTAGATGATTAATATGCCAATGAATAGCTTTAAAGCAAAATAAGTGTAACTTCTGCATTTCCACAGTGCTGCTGCTGCAAAAATCAACTCATGGTTCAGATCATATTACGGTTTGAGTCAAGGTGAGAACTCATGAGAGAACATAACTATTTTATGAGGTGGCCATTTTGAATGAATCTGTATAATTTGATGCGTACAAAAATTTACGATTTTTAGAAAAAATAAACAAGAATGCCCACCCCTGGGCAAGCTGTGCAAGGAGAACTGCTGTTTAGTCAATCACATGACCTCTTATCTTTGTTTAACCCTTTAGATGAAAAATACTCTTTTGCCACTGTGTTATGGTTTCAGGCTTTTAATTTGCAGTTCTTGAGTTCTAAACAGACCTGCTCTTCTGGCTTCAGTAGCTGCCAGTAGTTCAGCTTCACACTGAGCACAGCAGCATGTTCTTCCTCCATAAGCACACACTTCAGTCATGCTCAGAGACCAGACCTCGCTGCAGTGAGAGGGCAGAGTGCATGCTAGCAGTGAGTCATCTAGCCGCCTCTTGTCCTCCACATTCTTTCAATTACTTTCCCTCCCTTTTTTGGAATTTTTTTTCCTGGTCCTTCACTTGGTCTATTGTCTTTTTGAGTCTAATGAGTCTGACACACAACAGGTTTAGAGAAATGCTGACTCATGGTCCAACGGCAACCTGATAAGTGGAAGTGATGGGACGGGTGAACGTGAAATCCTATGATTTAGTGGGCTATTGAGAGCCCAGAGAGAGTTAGCCACTTTTTGTATTCATGCTGGTTTCATATGATTTTGAAAAGTTTTGTACCAATTTCAATAAAAGTTCAAAAGAAAAATTTTAAAACATAATGCAGTTTAACCAACAAACACATTTTCCATACATCTTGAATAAATGTGAGAATTCAATCATCCAAGTCACTTAAAAAAATGTTACTGTGGGTGCTTAAAAGGAGTAGTTTACTTTAAAAACACTTTTGCTGATAATTTACTCACCCCCATGTCATCCAAGATGTCCATGTCTTTCTTTCTTCAGTCGAAAAGAAATTAAGGTTTTTGATGAAAACATTCCAGGATTTTCTCCATATAATGGACGTCAATGGAAACCAAACGGTTCAAGGTCCAAATGAGAGTTTCAGTGCAGCTTCAAACGGCTTTAAACGATACCAGACGATACCGAACGATACCAGACGAGTTTTTGAGTCATTTGGTTCATTAATAAACGACAAACGAAATGACTCGAAAAAAGACAGGAGAGTCACGAATGCACAACACAGAACAGAGCAAGGTGAGCATTTGTGCTTATAAAACTTAAATTTTTTTTTATTTTATTTTTTAAATGACTAATCGTTTCACTAGATAAGACCCTTATTCTTCGTCTGGTACTGTTTAAAGCCCAATGAAGTCCATTATATGGAGAAAAATCCTGGAATGTTTTCATCAAAAACCTTAATTTCTTTTCAACTGAAGAAAGACGTGGACATCTTGGATGACATGGGGGTGAGTAAATTATCAGCAAAATTTTTTTAGTTTTTTTTTTAAAGTGAACTACTCCTTTAAGAAACATTTAATTTCTTTAAGAAGAAAAAAATCCACAACTTTGAACCATAACTTTTCAACAGTAGTGTAAGTATTTGCTAAGTTGACTTTAACTTTGTTTTAGATCATAGTCCCTTAGAAGCCTGTCTAAAACTTCCTTTGCAAGTACCTGCCAAAAAAACTGCCAACTTGCAACAAACTGCCGATTTACTCACTGACTGATGACTGACTGAGAAGCAAGGTAGCAAGTTTTCAGACACTTCCTAAATGGGATCTAATGTCAACCTGACCTACCCTGCTAAATGCACATCAAGCTACACAATAACACTGATGGCAAACACAAGTGTGTCTCATTTAGCCTGCCGAGTTGCTTGTAGTGTTCATGGTCTTGGCTTTACTGCTTTCCCAGAAATCCAGAGAAAATACCAACCCATCAGGCTGAACAGTAGGTCATTGTGTCAGTAGTGGCTCGCGATGACAAAGGCCCAACAATGAGGTAGAGATGTCTTGGCAGGGACACCAAAGCCAGTAAGACCTTACGATGCTTAAGGAAGAGAAAACCATCTGTTCACGCTTTCATTGATTGAGTTTATCTCACCGAAAGAGACATCCATTCCCGGAGCCAATTGCATTCAGGCTCGTCTCCTTTGTGAAACGCTCACAGGTTTCTTGGCTGCTGGTGCTGGGTTTCTTGGCTTTGGAACGCGGGTGTATTCAAAGAAGCTCAGCGCTGGGACTGTTCGGGTTTCATAGAGCTATCAAAAGAGTCACAGAAACCCTGCGATGCTGCAGCCGGTTACTGTGGGAGAATGAGCGGGTACCCGCCGTTTTTACCAGCCGTGATTTTGAGTTAGTGTCCGGCTTTCAGCCTTACAATACCCATTTTGCCAAATACACAACTCATATCTGACACCAAAAAATGCTGTATGTATATACAACACTTTCTAATGTTTTTATTAATGGGATATTTGACAAAGATGATGCCAAAAATTTTGTAACAGGTCTGGATGGCAAACTTCTGGTGGCCTTTTTTGGTCACATAGAGTCACGTCTATCACCCTTTTTTCTATGCTCTATTGAGGAATGTACAATTCAGAAATGATTATTTCAGAGCATAAACCACTTTCTAAATGGGCAGACAAGGTGTTAAAGCAGCCACATTCCTCTGGCAACAAACTGAGACATCCTGCTCTGAAGTATGACGTTAATCTATTCCAGTACAGAACATTTCATTACCCCTGAACAACAGAAGGCAGCAATCAAATTTTGTTATGTAACTTCAAACCCTGGGATAAACGATTTCCAAAGTTTTTCATTTGACAAAGTTTCAACATTAAACTAAACTTTTATTTTTCATATGCAGGCCACCCTTGAGCTTGCAAATGGATCTGACTGGCACAAATTCTATGCGCCTTTAGTTTGTTTGATAATGATTTAGTATCACTACACTATGCAAGCTGATAAACAAGTTTGGAACTTTGAAACCAAGAATACAATTTCAGTAGCTTTTGGACATATCCAAAAGCCTGTGTGTGCGCATAGTACAGTCATTGTCTTGGGACCCATGTCACTGTGATTGACAGTCCATATAACAAAGCCGTCATCCAGCTCACCCTTTCTCTTTTCATTTCCTCTGTACTTCTGGAATCGGAAGAATAACAGAAGCTGAGAATCCAGGAACATACAGCAGAAAGAAAACAAAAGGCTTTCAAATCAAAAGGCCAGATTAGCTTTGATGTTTATTTATTTAAGAAGCAACCCAAAGCCTCAAATTCCTTCAAGCTAGTGAATGAAAGGAGAACAGAGCAGAACTCAATCCCACTTTGGGATTTGATAGATTACAGGCCCAAGAGCAGCATGGTGACCTAAAGCTCCTTCGGGAACCAGAGGGGTGCATGTAACATCACAAATGCTGAGTTTGCTTTGGCTCTTCATGTGCTCGTCGTGGACTGGTTGGGAAAGAGGAGCAGCAGACGCTACAAAAACATATCTTGTTTCCTCCCCCAGCCACCAGAAATGATAGTTTGCTGCAGAGTTTACATCTGTGTGGTGAGGAGTCAACCGCTTGCAGGGACGACAGTGGGCTGAGGAGAGCAGCCAAACCTCAACCGATGAGAATACACAGTAGCGTTGCAGACCATCAGACCGTGGTGGTGGGGCTGGGGGAACGCCAATATGAGCGTTTGGATTTTGGGTTTGTAAGGCCTGTTACTGCAGAACCGCTGGCAAGTAGCTCTGAAACAGATTGTAAGGCAATGAAACGCCATTGAGCTCTCGCGGAGCTTAAATCTGAAATGCAGAAATGATAAAACCAGCAAACACCACCCTCGGACCTCACAGGAACATTATATCCAGACAAGTTATCTCTGGGAAACAAATTAGCTTTGCTGATTCCTAAAAGAAATGTATGTAATGTGACTAAGAGATGATAATCAGAGGGTTTGGATTTCCAGACTGAGCCACCAAGCAAAAAGCATTCTGCAATATTACTCAAATTCTTCCTGAAAAAAAAGAGGATATTTCAGTTGTACTCAACATTGTGGATGTGTCCTACTTTCTCAGTGCAATGAAACAATTATGAAGCAATCTTTCAGTAGGGTGGCAACTAAAGTAGCAATTTATAACATTTTCAAGAATTTAAAGTCGTCAAATTTCCTAATTTTATTCCGGCATTTTATCAAAAAGCATGTTATTCCACATTTTTCCCCAATGTGTTCAGCATACTTAATCAATCATAATTGAAAACTACATGAAACCACATGAAACTACACACTTATGTTTCATATAAAGTGCTTAAAATATCTTGCCACATTCATTCTGTCATTTTTCAAATCGCTTTCTCTGTAAAATAAAAGTACTAATGAAGATTTTGTGAACCACAGAACAAATCCACCAATATTAAATTGCTTTTATTTCACCGGTACGTAGATTTAACTCACAAAATTACATTACTCATTATTAGGTTATATATAAATAGTTTAAAATGATCTTTTATTTTTATTTATTGCTCATAAATGAGTTTTGTAAGATTATGTTCATTACTATTATTATTTTTTCTTGAGCCAAAGTTAGTTGTTAAAGTAAAACAAACACAAAAGATTGACTCAGAAGGCTGTTCTAAGGCAGCTGGATCCTCGGCGGACCCTATGCGGTGGCCCCACTGAGAGAAGTAATGAGCAAAAAGAAAGTGTTCCTTCAATCCACAGGCGCACGATATAACAACCTCAAAGAGATGAAATGATGAATGAAAGTGGCAAATCAAGAGATAGAGAGCACTTTGATTTACGCCATGCAGACTCTCTTAATTACCTAAATAAATGTGTAAGACAGCATTCGATACTGGAGGCAGACGAGCATGCAGCTAAGAAACCGATTAGTGTTTAAAAGAGAAACCGGTTTAAAAGTCTGTTCAAAACAGAAGTTAATCGCTTCAGCTTGTTAGAGAATAATAGCGCCTAATTAAATTCATATTACTCTGCAGATATTAAAAGCTATTTGATGGCTTTAAACCTATTTGCTTACAGCGAGAGGATTCAGAACGGTAGAATCCCCTTGCAGTGATGCTTTAAAGCGTATGAAATGCATTGCTCCCAGATCAAAGCTTTAAATGGTCCCTTCTTTCAAACTGTGAGGCTCGCATATACATCAGTATGTGTATCAGCACATAAATATGCATAATTAATAATAGAATCCCAAATAATTTCAGCAGCAAAGTAAATTGGATGCTCATCCTCATTTAATGAAAAAAAAAACAAAAAAACAGAAAGGCCTACTATAACTCTATGGTTAAACAAAAAATTTAGAGCAACAAACAATGTTAAGCAACAGCCTGTTGCTTTGCAGTGGAAAAGATAACGTATATTCTTATGGGTAAAGAAGACCAATTTAAGAGGGTCTGGAGTCCCTTTTTATTATTTGTTGAGCATGGGGATATTAACAATATAATAGAGGAGGAAACATATGCTTAATTAGGTACTATATTCATATGAAAATATGTTTTAATGTGCACTATAGTAACCCTACTTTATTGCTTACTATATTGGTTATTATTGACTGCAATGTATTGTTAACTCTGACTCCCAAAGAACATACAGTATTACCCAATGTTGGTTTGTGCTATTGCAATTTTTATCTAATATGAGCCCCCGGTGTTTGTTTGCTTTGTTTTTGAACATTTTAGTGTTCAAGAATATGTAATAAGAAATTATTATTTGAAAAAAACAAACTAATTGGATGCCCATCTTTCTTGAAATCATCAGTAACTGGTGGGTTTCTTCTCTTTCTCCAAAACAGGCTGTAAATCGCCAGATAATCAAATCCTGTTTACACTTGCATGGTCTCTTCAAAGTTCTACATTAGACACTGCAAATCCTGAGTAGCTATCCAATAGATTTCATATCTGGTTATGGGAAAATAAGAATTAAACCGTTAATTCCAGGATATAAAAGCATTGAAAGCTTTTGAAACCAGGTGTGGGTTGTCTTGTGAAACATAAGCATGCTGTCAGCCATGATAAAACACAAAGTCTGTGAGTCACCACCCATCGAGTGGGGCGGCTGCAGAAGAGGAGGATGATGGGTAAACAGAGTGTGGGGTGAAGTGAGGAGACCGTGACCTCGCAGCGAGGCTGTCGCCGCCACAAACGTTTATGAATATTGCGTAACTTTCTTTCACTGCTTTGGCAGATCGACTTCTGCTAGGAGAGCGGTGTGACTCTCTGAACATATGTTTGGACGCAAATCAAAGACACAATATTCCGACATGAGGTGCATCAGTGAGGCATGACAAACCCTTGATGTGCACAATGGAGAATTTCTTTTAATTATGCCAGTGGAGATTTCTAAAATGCTTCAATCTGGCACAGTGAACACGGTCTAAACACAAGAGACAACAACAAACTAGTTTCTCAGCACCACCAAGATTCATTGTTCCATTTGTCTTTTTGATAACGATTCTCTCTTTTCGTCTAAAATAATCAACATTAAATTGACCGATTTCTCAAAGAAAGAAACAAAACAAATGTATTTTCCTCCAAACCAGAGAAAGGAGCAAGCAAATCAATAAACAGAATATAAATCGTCAAATTCATTCTGCATGACTGCAATTCTGTTGTGCTGGGGGTGTGATCCTTGTTTGTTTTAACCACCAAATAAAACTCTAAAAACTGTGTATTGCAATTAAATGGCCACTTGTAGCCTTGGGTCAAACATGTCCTCAAAAAAAGCAATAAAAAAAACTAGACAAACTGAAACAATTACCGAATTACATCATCCTCTTTCTCGCTGCAGTAAAAAAAAGCAAGATGACTAAAAGAGCATTTGTTTGTTGATTCTCAAGTAATCACTTTTGATTGTAAATCAAATTTCTTGTCATTTCAAAATGTTTGAAAGCAATTTAGTGCTGTTGGCTAAGATGTTTACTCATGGTCATACTTGGGTTAGTTCTTAACTGTTGGTGCTTTGCTTAACCACTCCATTCCGTGCCGATCCGGCCCAGCCAGAAGGGATATGGTTTCGCTCTTTGGAATGTAATACAAACGTGTGAGTCGTTGCCGCATGAGATGTAAATTGTAAATAGCAACTTTTTAATGTAGTTCCAGTTTGTAATTGTGCCATGCTGTGCTAAACCAAGCTCATGTAAAAGTATAACATGAATCATTCCTTACTGTTCTTAGAACCGTTTGGCCCGACGAAAAAGTGGCTTAATAATGTGTGTGTCCACCAAAGAGATGTTTTTCTTTGGATAGAATCTACTATGTCAGGCTTGTTCAGACAGTGCAAAGTCAGCGGTCTGAAGGAAAAAGATTTAAGCTGGGGACACACTTAATGACTAGCTGAAACATTATTAGACTGAACACAACAACACACTTAAAGACTGTTTCCATCAACTGGAGCACATTTTAGTTTAACAGAAGCACAAACCTAAAGACTTAATGCGATGTCACAACGGGAAATTTTGCCCGTTGCAAGATCTTGTACCGAAACAAACAAGGATATCAAAAGACAGCCGGCGTTATTTGCAGTGCAATAAGAATCCATACATTGTTGAATCTACTCACATCAAACTCAAAATACATTTTTACGTACTGGATTTTATTTGGTGCCGTGATGAACATCACAATGCCGGAATTGCCTACGATGACGTTGCTTTCTTCGCGCCATCTGGATCAAGCAAGGAGCAAACTGCATATTGAGTTTAGCGATTTGAAACAGAAAACTTCAGAATAATGTCACAGAGTTCATGCATGAAGTTTTCTGAACAACACACAGCATCCGTGTATATTTTTTCTAAAAAAGACAGTTCAAACAGCAAATATCATCTTATGCAATGACATTTGAATCTGCTTCACTAAAAAACACATCACCAGCAATAATCACTGGAATTCACTGACAACATTCAGAGCTTGCAATTCCAAGTGTCAATCATATATTAACTATCATCAATATTCATTGAACTCTTTTCGCAGAAGACAAAGACTGACAGACAAAAAACGAGGAATGGAAGTGTCTTCATTTTGTTCACAGACAGCACAGAAAACAATTACTCTAAAAAGCACTTGAGCATGAGGGTTGTGTCGAACTAAAAAAGAAAAATATGTGTTTGAAAGATAAGTGACAAATGAATTTTCTTTGTAGTCTGTATTAAGATGTCCATAAACACATTTATAGTGGAAATCTCTCCTCTTTTGGATATAGACTGTGCATAATCTATTACAGGAAGACTTAATTTACAAATAAGATAAGTTTTTATTTAAAGAGATAAATTTCATTGAAATTTATCATGATTTAAAACTATTGTTTTCTATTGTATTACACTTTAAAATGTAATTTATTCCTGTGATGGAAACCTAAAGTTTCAACATCATTGCTTCAGTCTTCAGTGTCACATGATCCTTCTAAATATGCTGATTTAATGCCCTTTTATTTTTTATTGTTAATGCTATAACCATGCTGGTCTGCCAAATATTTTTTATGAAACCATGTAATGTTTTTTTTTCCATCAGAATTCATGGATGTTAAAAAAAGCAATTATTTAAATAAATGTTTGTAACATCACAAATGAACAGTTTAATGTTATTTACTGTATACAGTCACACAGAGGGGTCAGTGAACTTTTATGCTATCCCGGTGAGCAACACCACCGACATGATTGTCAGTTGTGATTATAGGGAGACTGATGGAATATCGCTGTGTTTGCCATTTACTTTACCACAGCATTGTGCCTGCAGTGAATGCAACTGTTAATTATCTAAAAAAATGTATTAACACATGAATAAACAAAGCAAAAATCTAAATTAAGTTAAATTAAATTAAGGCTTGTAAAGCCATGGCTTGTGTGATTGTATAATATGAATGGTTGGTTGTAATGATTTTTCATAAATTGACTAGACAACTGAAAAGCTTAAGCATTTAAATTAGCAACAACAATTAAACATGTTGAATAATCATTATTGTCCCTATTTAAAATGAGCAAAACAGTGAGATGCATGGCTCAGGTATGATTAACGCATGTGCCTGTGTGTTAAACAGAGGACCACCTAATTTGAATTTGGTGTAATTCCAACCACCAATTGTTTGGCTTCGTAGAGTTAAAGATGAACCAAGATTAAATATTCCTCTCTTCGTGTGAATGTGTATTTTACCAGTCAGACCATGCCACATTTTCCACATAAAATCCTCCAAAAGCATTGAAAAAGCAAACAGCCTAAATAGTCGGGGTCAGGTTGGAGCCCATTGTTTTCGACAGAGAGAGAGAATTAGATGTCAGTGATTAATGCATTCCACAGTTCTACCCTCCTGCAGCATAAAAGAATGTTACAGACAGCAGGAAAGCCTACAACCTCAAAATAAAAACTCAAACATGCCCACACAACCTATAGATACTGATGCGTTTAATCATAACGTCACCTTCTAATACACATACAACTACTCTTACACATTTACAATCCTTAAAACCACACAAGAACATTCACAAAGGCAGTCGGGTGATGATGTCACTCTTCATTTGCATATAAATGAGGGAATGGAATGCTGATCTCTATCTACAGCCTAGCAGTGGCCTATTAAAGTGGACTGGAGAGATATCCTCATAAACCCATCAGACCTGCTGACACACACACACACACACACACAGTGAGGGCTTGCTCGGTAAATTAGTAAAATAACTGTGCTAGCTGAGACCCTTAACCTCTCTGCGGCACCAGAACAAGTTTAAAGCAGCAGGGTTTAGCTTCGATGGACTGTTTGTCATGTTTCTACAGTCTTCACTTATGAATATTAAGTAGGAAAATGTTACATTCCTGAAACAATATAAGAAATGTTTTAGTGATCCTATTGAGGAGATTATTTACTTTCTTCTACTTGTCAAAGGTTTCAGTTTTATTTGATTTATTTCATTATTTAATAATTTATCACCTTTTAATTAATGCATTTATGTTATTTTATTTATTTATTTTACCATCAAATTAATTTTGTTTATGCAAGGGTCAAACATGCTGCGTAACATGAGAATGAACCTCATTAGTTCTTGAGAAAGCTCGAACATGCTGCGTAACATGGAAACGAACCTCATTGGTTCTTGAGGAAGCTCAAACATCCTGTGTAACATGGAAATGAACCTCATTGGTTCTTGGGGAAGCTCAAACATGCTGCGTAACATGGAAAGCTCAAATGAGCTCAAACCACATAGAGTGTGGAAGCTCAAATGTATGGAAGCATATGGGTAGCAGCAATATTCAATTTGAAATGTAATATGCAAAATGACAATGCAATATGTAAAATGACAATGTAAAATGTAAAATATAGCAATGCATCTCTGTGTTTAAATTTACATGTTCCATTATATTTGTGCAATGTTTGGTGCAAAATGAAAATACAATACCTTTGACATTTCATAAAGTAGTTTTTAACACGTTTTAATTGAATACATTTTAACGCTTTATAAGTTCCAAAATGAAAATGAAACCTCATGGGTTCTTGCCGAAGCTCAAATGTGCTGCGTAACCCGAGAATGAACCTCATTGGTCAAGCAAGCATGCTTGAGAGCTTCTGTTTACAACAACGGATCTATGTGTTGATAAATGTTTATATGTGAATAATAAAAGCCTAAATTCAATCTATTCATCATATAAAGATTTAGTGTCTCTTCCGAAAATCTGGACTGAACCATTCAATTCATATGGATTAGTCATACAATCTTTTTGTTAACTTTTTGAAGCGTCCAAGAAGTAGTTGCGTGGACTGGCAATGGAGGGACAGAAATCTCATTGAAAAGATCTTCATTTGTGTTCTGAAGATGAACGAAAGTCTTACGGGTTTGGAAAGACATGAGTGTCAGTAAATGACAGAATTTTTTTTATTTTTGGGTGAACTAACCCTTTAATGTGCAATAAAAATGCCAGACGAAAAAGATACCAAAAGAAAAATGGAGAAAAATAGACAGAATGTCTTTGGGCCAAGTAATATGTTTGTTTTTCATGAGAACACCACCACTGTGACTGGCCAGTTCTACCTTAGGCCACGGGAACCAAGCCTTCTGAAACAATAACCCTGCTGAGCTACTGCAGGATGGCTGTTGGCCTCATCCAGCATAATGGATTGACAGGTTGCACCTTGGGGAGTAAGACCTCCATTTAGAAGTTAAGGGAAATATTCTGACAGTTCTGAAGGAAATGTTCTGCTCCAGAGGACATGGATGATAGCTATAAATCATGGATTCTGGTGGGTTTGGCAGAGCTGCTTCTGGGTCAGCTCTGCCTTAGCTACTAATAAAAGGAGTTTGAAGCACTAAATGAAGAAATCCAGTTGAAGACCAGGGCTGTGGGGTAACTAGGGCATACTTCCATGACCCATTACAACCATTCAGCCTTTATTAAAGAATGTCTGTTTTTAAAGGGATAGTTCACCCAAAAATGAAAATCCTGTCATCATTTACTTACTCTCATTCCATTTATTCAAAACCTGTATGATTTTCTTTCCTTTGAAGAGCACAGAAGATATTCTGAAGAATGTTGGGAATA